>NC_136408.1:221663538-222238538 GCF_051521515.1 Lactuca serriola
GTTCTAAGCCAGAAGAATATTGAGCTAGATATTCAGGTAGCGGAACTTCGTGCTGAGAATGTCAATCTTAGTATTCAAGTTTCTAGGTTGCAATTAGATAAATCTAATCTTGGAGTACAAGTGGCCGAGCTCAAGAAGGATAAAAAGCTGAAGTCTAAGCAGATTTCCGACTTGCAAGATCATTTCAATCTGCTAACTTCAAGCTACTTTGAACTGAAGAACAAACTGGAAGTAGACCTTGGAGACAAATATCAAATGTCTGTTGAGGAACAAAGGATTAATCTTCACGTACAAGCTTTCCCGGTTGACCTACCAGTCGGTCAGTCTTCTGGTACTGCTGATCGTGGTGTTGATGAACCCCCTCTGGCTCCTCATATTTCAGAAATCATTCGTCGTGGTCAAGAAGAAGAAGTGGAGGAAGGTCAGTTGCTGTTCAAGAGGAATACTAATCTAAATGCTTCTCGGGGCGAACCGTTAATCACAGTTACCGATCTTGAAGTAGTTCGGTTCCGAGATACGTTTGGCGACAGATCGGGAGTTGCTTCTTGGGGATTCCATGACCCTCTTAAGATGTGGATAGTCATTCACAAGAGCAGTAATTCTGAGTTGTACAGGAATAGTCATGATTTTAGCTCGTTCACAAGGGTTGATTTGACAGAGCTGTCTCGAGCTCCATTCATCAATTTAATGAATGATCCACAAGTTACTCAATTCAAGCACTTCCTTGATTACCAAGTGAAAAAGGGGTTTCCGTCTATGCCAACAGCAGAATCTGTTGTATTTGAACATACAGATGTTTTGGAACCGTCCACTGACAATCCATTACAGGTAGTGATGTGGCCCGTAATGAAACAAGTCAAGCAGTTTCCTGTGCTTCAAGGCTATTCAGATGGGTCTCTCAGTTCATTGGAGTGTTGGGTTTATGATGAAACTACTTCTGGTGCCGTTATTAAGCTTAAGAATGGGTGCATCAGGCTCTACGATCGCAGAGACTTGCTACAGTTCAGGAAGTGGGATATTCACTATCTCAGCAACTTTCAGATTAAGGTTGTTGAGGATATATACGAGGAAGGAGCCAAGGTGTACACAACAATGGTCGCGGAGATTCTAAGCAAGAGAATATGGAATGGAGCGATGGGCCAGATGGATGTGATGATTGTCAACAAAGGAATGGGTTCGAGCTAGTCCAAACCAAGGGGGAGATTGAATGACCCTGTATAATGGTTTGGTCTAGGCATACTAGTTAGTGGTAGTGATTGTGTAGGAAAAATAGATTTTGTCTAGTTTACGGTTGTTATGTGTTTACGGCCGTAAACTCCTTACGGCTGTAAACTCCTTGCGGTTGTATGTCAGGTCTATAAATAAGGCATTGTGTCAGACTTTAAAGGTTGTTGATGCCTTCGTGTTTTCTCCAAGTTGTATCTGACGTTTTATTGCTTTAAGGCGTATGCAAGCTTGGTTCGTTATTATTTGCTTATTGTTTCATCTTTTGCTTCTGTTATTTGTCTTTGATCATTGGTAGATCCGTTTTCGGGCTTTACAAATTCATTTATCATTCACCTCGTTCACCAAATAGGTATTACACTAGTTCTTATAATACATGGAGTAAACTTCATTGAAGATAGTGTTTTTCATGTTATTGGTCTTCATCTCTGGTACTTTAAGTCTCTAATACTTTTAATTTTTATATTTAGGACGTGTTTGGCAAAAGTAGCTGTTAGCTGGAAGCGGGTAGCGGTTAGCTGGTAGCTAGACCTAGCAATTTGTGTATTCGTGTCATGAAAACGTGTTAGCCACGAATTTGACACGATATGATTACACGATGAGAAATAAACTTTATCTCAATTTTTACGATGTATTTATGTCGTATATTCATGTCATGTCGTGTCTCTCACAGATTCGTGTCTTCGTGTCTGAAATTGCTAGGTCTACTGGTAGCGGGTAGCTGGTAGCGTATAGTAGGTAGCTAGTAGCGGTAAGCTGTAACTTTTATTTGTTATATGAATGTTTGGCAAAAGTAACTGGAAGCTTTTGAAATATATAAAATTACATAAAAGGAGAATCCTTTTTAATTAAAAATAAATAGATATATAAATATATTTTTAAAGATAATTATGGAAATTGATTTCAAAAGCTCATGAGCATTTTGTTAAACGTTGCATGAAGTAGCTTTTAAAATCAGAGCGTTTTGTTAAAACTAAAAACTAAACGTTCGTACTGTCAAACGAAACTTTTTTTTTTAAACCTGAACGTTTAATCAAAAACTAAAAGCTAGAAGTTGTCAAAAACTAAAAGCTAGAAGTTGTCAAACGCTTGCAAAAGCTCCGTGCCAAACACGTCATTAATATCTTAAACAATAAATTCTATAAAATGATCATGTGTTTTTTTCTTTGTCAAATCTAAGGTTTTCTTTTAACAAAATAGTGTATTTTAATAAGATATTTAACAAAATGATGTTGTTTTAAAAATATTTATCATTTATGTTAAATTTTATACCAAATCAAAATTAAAAGATGAAATAAAAAAAAATCTCTTATTTTAATAACCCAATTTTGAAATAACTTGGAAAAGTTAGTCTATTTATGGACAAATTAAAGTCCATTTGATGCCCACGTTGACCTATTTTACTTGTAACATTGTAACAAAACTATACACATGATTATGCAAAGGGTACAACTGATCGATGCGTTGTCCAAGGGTTTGGTCGAGGTCGTAATACCGAAGGTACATATGACGTCATCTTTTAGACTGAAATGACGGAAATACCCATGCGCTTACAATGTTCTTCCACCTCTTTCCCCCAAAAATTTCTCCCTCATATTTACCACCATCGTCTTCCTCTCGAAACCAAAGAGACCAAAATTCTAGAATCTAGAGAGAAAGATGATTCCTCAACAATGGACACCGCCATGCGGAAACCAATGCACCAATAAATACGCAGCGTTGATGCAGATTCCTTGTAAGTTTTCTGTTTTCCCCTGTATATTTCTTGATTCGCGTTACCATTTCTGGATTAACACCATGAATTGATGGTTTCTGTGTGTATTTATGTTTGCAACATTGTATATTTAGTTTAATCGGTGCTATATTTGCTTTGTAACAGTGTTTGTTTTCCCCAATATAATCGGGGGATTATGAATTGAAATCGGTGCTCCCTTGTTTCCATAAATTAGCTACATTTTCATTTTTGTGCGAAATTGATAGGAATTTTGTCGCAGATGTTGCAAGGATGTTTTTTCATGGGTTACTTGTTATAGGTCATGACGCAGTTAAACATTTGTTTCCTTAGAATGTTAACTGAAGTTCGATTTTGAAAATTTTTGTTGGAATTCATATCCAAACTTATGTTGTTTTCATGAGGATTGTTAAAAGATGGTACTTCTGTATGTAACTCCATGTTTCTACACATACACCAACTAGCATTAACAATTTCAGTATTGGTATTTTTTGTGTTGCATTTGTAACATCATGTTATTCAATGGATTATCTGGTAGAATGGAGAAAAAAAGGAGTCACAGATTGTTATTAGAAATGTTAATATATTGAACCTCAAAAAGAAACTTCCTGATTCTGTCTGTCAAATATTTGTGAAATGATATTGGAAATTTATATGCTTACATTCTTTTAAAAGAATCTTCCCTGAATGCTGCTTTACATGTATTTATGATATTGTCTTCAAGTTTCTTTATTAGATGCTGTGTAGGATGCGACATTATGATCGTTTGTTGTTTCCATCTGTGTTTACATCATTTTGAATTCCTTCTTATTATTGTATTATTATTATTCACAAGGTTATAATTCTTTGTGAACTAATGTCCCAATTTTGGTGACATTTATGATTCTTAATTCTTGACACGGAAAAAATTAATACTAACATTAGTTTGAACAAGTTATTAGTACATAACAAGTGTTGTTCTACTAAAAACAATTTACACATAATAGTCCTATAAATCCAACTGAATCTAATTTGCTTATTTGTTTGTTACTAAGATACTTCCGAATACATATAAAATCATTTTTTAATTTGATCATTTTCCTTTGACATATAAATAAATTTGTTTTTCTTTTTCATAATAACCTTTGGGACCTGTCCTGTGGCTGAATATTTCAGGGAGGGTATTCTGTAAGAAAGGGTGTAATGCTGATGGTGATACATGGGAAGAATGTAATGCTTCTTTCTTTTGTCAATCTACATTGGTTTTCTTTATTAAAATATATCTTTATTACGTTTTTGGTCCCTGAGTTAAGCTGATTTATAAAATTTCCATCCCAAAAAGTGTTCTCTTGCGGTTTTGGTCCTTATATGAGTTTTTTTTTTTTTTTTTTAACATTTTTGGTCCCTATTCCAAGTAAGTTGACTATAATATTCTTGGGAACATCATTGCAAGAGTAAATTACACGAATGGTCCCTATGGTTTGGGGTAATTTGCGTGCTTGGTCCCTAACTTATTTTTTTTAACTTGGAATGTCCCTACTGTTTGTTTTTGTTACGTGCTTGGTCCCTGTATCACCTAAAAAAAACTAGATAGATTAAAAAATAGGGAAAATTGGTGGGGTAGGTAACGTAAGGTAAGGTGAGTGGGGTTGGGGTTGGGGTTGGGGGTGTATTAATCTAAATAGATTAAAAAATCAAGGGAAAAATAGTTTTTTTAGGTAAGACAGGGACCAAGCGCGTAACAAAAACAAATAGTTAGGGACCAAACATGCAAATTACCCTAAACCATAGGGACCATTCGTGTAATTTACTCTAATTGCAAACATCAGCTATATTTGGAGGAAAAAAAATAGTCATTTTACTTGAAAAAGGGAATAAAAACGTTACAAGAACCTCAATAAGGAACAAGAGACAACTTTTTGGTATCAAAACTGAAAAAATCGGCCAAACTCAGGGACCTAAAATGTAAATCACCACTGGTCTTATTTTGTGTAAGTGTAAATATATTTAGGCTTGAGTGAGTGTGATGAGATATGCTACAAAGATCCAGTCTTGAAAGACCAACAATGGAGTGCTTACATTGATCGCTCCCCTGGTTCTGCTACTTATTCACAGGTTTTTTTATTTCTTCAACTTTGTGTGTGTAAAAAGACGTGAATGCCCTTATCCTCATTTCATCAAAAATAGCCCCATATAACCAATTTGGGATTTTAGGAGATAACATACCCAAGATTTTACCATATTAATAATAATAATGAGTTTTAGGGAATGAGGGCAAATTTGTAAAAAGTCATTCTTTCTACATTAAGTAAAATATAAATAAACAATTATATAATGACAAAACTGCACAAATGGTCCCTGTGGTTAGCTAAAAATTGCCACTTTGGTCCAAAAAGGTTTGGACTTCCATTTTGTTGCGAGTTTGGTCAAGTTTTCTATAAACGTTTTCATAATGACTATTTTGCCCTTATTTTTTTTCTTTATTATTTAAATAGTTTTTCTGATTAAAAGAAAAAATAAAAAAGAAAATTTGCATTTTCTAATACTTTGTCTTCAGGATTGCTTTCATGCTTGTGTCTCGGGCTGTGGTTATAAGGTCAGTTTTGTTTTGTTTTTTTTTTGTTTTTTGATTAATTTTGTATTTTCATAAATAGTTGTAGACAAAACTGAAAAATTGGGCATTTTTTCCGGGCTTTGGTCCGAAGGAGTAACAAATTTGGATTGATGATCCTTTTGAGCATGTTTCTTTGTGGATTTGGTCCCTGTCAAAATTGAAAAGTCTATTTTACCCTTTTAATTTCTTTTTCCCATTATTTGTTACTTTTTGGACCAAAACCCGGAAAAAATGCAAACCACAGGGACCAATTTTGCAGTTTTGTCATAGTTTTATCTTGGAATTTCATTTCTTAGCTTTTGTGAGGAATGAAATGGCTATGTATGTAAATACAATTTATTGCAGTTTGATATTCCATCTGAAAAAGTTACTGAAGTTCATCCAAACCGCCCATTACCACCACCACCACCACCTGCCGCCAAAACCAACCCACCACCACCCCGAAAATCCGGCTCTATCACTGAAGATGTACCCAGCACTTCAGCATAACCAGAGTTTTTATGACACATGTAAAATGTGTCAATTTTGTCTCAAGTTATTTAACCCAAGGAATCAGATGATTACACATAATGGTTACTAAGTTTTTTGTTTTTTCCCCTCACCCGGGGGTATAAATGACTTTTGACATCTTTTTACCTGTAAATGGTAAGAAACCCTAGAAAAAAAACGTTATTTAGGTTTTTATGATACCATTGCCTTGTAAACTTTGGTAACGAGGGAAGATTTGTTGAAAATTTGACAAATTTTTATATATAATTGAATTGTGTTTATTTTATGATACTAAGTTTCTCTGGACTTTTTTAATCTGTAACGAAATCTAAAAATTTGGGATTGAGACTCTTTTATTTGTGTAAAAGATGTGAATGCTTTATGTTCTTTAAACCACTTTATTCTTCATGTGCCATGTAAATGCTCAAAACGGTTAAGTTAGTTATGTTAGTTGGAGTTTCTTAAAAGTTTGTGTACTTAAAGCTATTGTATTCTTTCTTTAAAAGCAAAAATTTAATTAAATAATAAAAAACTTCACTTGTACATTGTTTCCCCCCTCAACTTATACATAGGTGGAACCGAGTTTTAGAACCCAAAAACCCAGAAAATTTGGTACTCTCGACTTATATAGGGGCTGTTTTGATCTTGAACTTCTCAAGAAAAGTGATCATTACTCTGCAACCATAAATCTTCACGCATGCGGCATGCCACATCTTTTGAAATGGAGGGATCTATCAATAATAATAATAATAATAATAATAATAATAATAATAATAATAATAATAATAATAAGTTTTTATAATAAAAAAATCAGTTTTGATACCACCTGTTTAGGGGCCTGTAAGTCAGTTAATAGGTATTCAAATAAAGTGTCCCCAAAGACTAATATTAAGAGAACATTGAGCCACATTCTGGTAAACAAATCAGACACAAGGGACTTATAACGCATCGATTATGACAAATTAAGCTGAAGTAAAAATTGTCAACCATGCAGAAACATCAACAAATCAAATTTGATGCCCCCTCCTGTAAGTCAGTCAATACATATCTAAATAAAGTGTTTCTGGAGTCTTAAATTAAGAGACCACATTAAACTACATTATGGAAAAAAAATCAGGCAGATCGGACTTATAACTATAACACCACAATTCATAAATGTAATATAAGTGATTATATGTTGTTTTGGTAACATATTAGGTTGGAATGTATGATATTTTGTATTAAGGACTTAATGGGTTAAGAAGGGCAAAATAGTAAGAAAAAAATGTATAAAGGAAATTTTCAATATTTGCGACACGTCTATGTCAGGTTATGAGGGTTCTAAAAGCCACGAAGGCGCACAGTTATAACACCTCATTTTCACTTTTAAAGATATAAAAATATAAACCTTTTTTATATAAATGAAAGTGAAAACATCTTATTTTGGTCAAAGGGATCTAAATAAAAGTTATAGTTACACCTAGATTTTACGGTTTAATTATTAAATAAATGTCTAATAGTTGACTAACTTTGTTTACATATGTAACATCTAAAAAATCAAACAAAATTTATTCATTTTTAAATCAAAAGAAATCATTGTTTTCAGATAAACACACAACTCAAACCAAACGTTTACAAAACATTGTTCTCAAAAGTAGAAATCATATATCAGAGTGTCCCAAATCAGTATCATCAAAACTAAAAGGATGTGCACGATCATGTATTTGCTAGCCTGAAACATAAAACTGAAACCATAAGCCAAAGTTTAGTGAGTTTCCCCAAAGTAGCACCGCACAACAGATAAGATATACAATCATGCATGTTAGGACCAATCAATTATCGGATTGGAATGCCTTCAGGTCCACAACCATCAGGTTGGATTACCCCCACCCCAATCTGTCATCAGACTGGAATACCACTATACAACGGGCCCAATTAGTCATCGAACTCCTATACCCTCGGGTTGACAACCATTGGGCTGGATTACCCCCGGTCTGTTGGCTCATGCATATAGCAATAAAGCCTCAACCCCAAACCATACTATGTCGACATATATAATAGATAATCATATAACAATCAACAGGCAACCGGCAGTTCTACAAATTATTACCACATACATCCTATATACCATACCAGGACACATATCTAACAGATCATTACAACATAATAACATCCTGTATATCAAGGCACATAACATAGTGGGCTGGTATTGGTGCCTACGAACCACAAGTACAATGAGGAAGACTCACCTCTCGGTCTGAAAAGATATCTAAATAGGACATTGCTCAGAATATCAGCTCAACCGATCACCTATTAATGAAAAATGACCAAACTCAACTACAATTCAATATAACTAAAATACCCCTAGGTCAAACTTGGTCAAAACCAGGTCAAAGTTGAAAATCAGAAACTTCACTAAGTTGAATCGACTAAGTACGCCTAGTGTACTCAGCATGTACACTTAGCATACTCAAGGTCTAAATCGCGCTTCCAAGGGAGTACGCCCAACATACTTAGAAGTAGGCCCGACATACTCGACCAAAAGACATTTCCCTTTTTAAGTTCTTAAATCATTAAGTCCTTTTGTCCAAATGCAGATCTAGCCCCGAAATGATGTTCTTAACCATAAAGTTTCCAACTTTATGGTCTTGCATGACTATTAAGTCCTTATACAAAAAACCCCAATACCTTATCTCATTAAGACATCCTAGTTCATGCATGGAAAGAAACTAAGGTCCGAGATTACATTTTTATACTTCTAAACACTCCAAAACATCTGAAAGGACAATTTATATGAATTAGAGTAACCCATCATAATAACAAGCTTATGGGACCTGTTAGAACAATGTTCTATCAGGATCGATTAGTTCTAAGAACGCAAACAAGAATGCACGTAAAGTGAAAGAGAATATGGTTTGAATATGTCGTATGATTAATGCTTTAACACCTCAGAAGAGCTCGATTAAGAACTTCAACTGTAGAGGTATTTAGGGTTACAAGCTCTATCGTAAAAATTAAAAGACGTGCCTCATAATGCATACATACATGCATATATATAGTCTAACCCTAAAGAGATAATCATGGATGGACAGGCCCAATCCGAATATACACAAAAAGACCTAAGACGCAACATAATAAGCCCAACAATCTCCCCCTTTGCGTCTTCAGAGCCGAAACATCAACCCTTAGGAACCGAGGGCTTTTTCACCGTCTTGAACACTCTCGGTATGATAGCTAACATATGGTACCGAAAGGTGATGTACCACCGAAGCATATCAGTAAAGTTTTTCTTATCAGCCTCCGAGTTCTGCTTGCACCGATGGATCAGATTGATGATGTGCTCCAAGCAGTCAGTAGAAAACAGATGTTTATCTACCAAAGCGAACAAGAACCTGTGAGCATCACCCTTTGTAAACATAACAGCTAAGTGAGTTGAGTCAATCTGCCCGATTTTCATCTTATTCACATCACAGGGCTTTTGGGTCGGCTTGACTGTCAGCTTTCTGTTCATAACCCTTGCAACCTCCTGATCCATTGTAGCAATCTCGTGTATATAGGATCCCAACATTCTTTTTAGATGTTATATGATCGGTTCATACTCCTTGGAATGATTAAGTAGAATGTTGACAAGCAAAATCCAATCATGTGGATTAAGATTAGGAAGATCTGCAAGTGGTATCACTGAAATAGAGTTTGCAGTCCCTCGTGTCACTTTGAAATGGACATTAGCAAACCTGCCAGCTGGAGTTGGCTTCAATACTTTGACAGTCGTAATCTTTTGAGCACTCCATGTTCAGTACTGAGGTTGACCGTATTTCAAATACCAATCAATAAGCTCTCGGCCAACCTTCGGACTGGGAAACGGAACCTCAACAGTTGAATCAAAACAATGAAAAGTAAATGCCTTTCGTGTAATAGGCATGTCAAACTGCGAGTCCTTAGAATTATCACAGTCGAATGATGCAATCGGCTCTAACCAATAAAAGCTTGGTGACTCAATAGCCTGACTGATCAATACTTCCCTTGTCCATTATGGAAAAAGAGCTTTCTTGCATTGAAGAATGTCTTCTGTTTCTTTCTTTCTTCGCTCATTTTCCTCAGCCTCTTTAGAGATCTTCAAGTTTTCATCTAACTCTTTATCTCTCTTCTTTCGTTGCAAAGCTTTGGCTATCGTCTCATCTGTATCACTGTCACTATCAACAGTAATCTGTTTCAATTTCTCCTCCGGGCCAGAACCTGAAGCTACATTAACCTTCAGTTCTTTTATAAGATCGGCCTGCTGTGATTCCTCTCCCCCTTGTTTTGGAGTGACGAAAGGCTCCGAAACACCTTTCATCTCGTGAAGTATTGCAAGAGCGGGAAGAAGTTTTGTGGTAAGATGATTGCGAATAGAAAGAGTTAAAATTGGATCATGAGCACCAAGAATGTTGATCAGCATGTCCTTCACATCAGTTGCACAGCTTCAAAAGACGGCTCTTTCAGCTTTCAATAAAGAAATCTCCTTCTCTGCTTGTGAAAGTTGGACTTGCTGTACAGCGATGGTAGCGGCTTGTTTGGCAATTTCTTCTTTTAATACACTATCCTTGGCTATCTCAGCATGCATAGAGTCCAGTTTAGAAGAAACCGAACTTATGAGAGTCGTATTATCAACTTTTAGAGAGGAACGAATATCTTCAAATTTCGAGTGTTCTTCCTTTAAAGCTTGAGAAAGTGAATCAACCGAAGAACAGACTTTAGCAGCATTGGCGTCCGCATGCCCTTTCAAAGAGTCAAGAAATATCTGAGTTGTGTGAACAACCTCAGCAATATCAGTTGTAGCTTTCTTGCAAAGAGATGTGGATTTGCTAACAACTTCGGTTGACTTATCCATCGCTTTAGTATGATGCTCTATGGCAGTTTCCACAAAGGCTTGTAGAACAACCCCACCATAAGCTTTTGTATCAGCTAGCAATTTGTCAAGCATCTCGTGAATATCGTCCAAATGTTGTCGGTTGATTGGAACATCAGTATCCTCATCCGATTGCAAACGGTAGGGACTAAAGTATGTGGAATCATATTCATCATTGTCACCACCGAGAGTCGCACCGGAATCAGTTGATTTGGTTGGTGAGGGAGGGATAGGAATAACTGGGGTTTCAGATACAGTATGTGCCCCCGTATGAGATACGTTGACCCTTGCTGTTTCATCAGGAATTGTAGTAGTAATGGTGATTGAGGTAATGATAGGAGTAGATAAAGATGTGGTGGAAATAGAAACCGAAGATACGGGTGGAGGTGGTAGAGAGGTTTCAGTTACAGATGTTGAAACAACCGAAATTGGTACTTTCGGTGTCGGTGTGGGAGTAGGCTGTTTTGGTGGTGTTTGTTTCGGTGAAGGGGATGGAGTGGGAATTTTAACAGTTTCTGTGTTGGGAGGGGATTGTTTCGGTGATGGAGGTGGTGTTGGAATCTTATCTTCATGATTTGGAGAAGGAGAACGAGGTGGAGTATTACCTCGAGGAGACTCATGTGGAGAGTCGGCTTTTTGATCATCTTCATTGTCAGATGTGAACCTTTAGGTTTTCTAGCCATGTGTTTACTCTTCTTTGGCTTTGAAGAGATTTCGGTTTCGGTCTTCCTTTTCTTGCTTTTTGAAGGTGTCACAACTAGAAATTTTTGTGCCTTGTAACTACAACACTTAAGCCAAATTATGAATCAAAGACATAAGAGCATGTATGATGCATACTTTATGACAATAAAATTTCAAACAAACACCCCATGCAAGCATTTCAAGTAGTCAATAAGCAATTGGAAACCCTAGGAGTTCTTGTTTAAGTCCATTTTGAACTAGTAATTCCTTATTGGGCCCAATGGACCAATAAGCTTCCAATTTGACCATCTTGGGCTTAGAACTCTTAAATGGGCTCTAGTTGGACCCACTTCCATGTATTTCAATATTTTGGGCCATATTGGGCCTAAACTGAAATAAATTAATTACATGAACCATTTTGGGTCATAATTTACCTAATTTAGCCCTAATAGGTCATAAAAATTATACTTTGATTTATTTGAGTCAAGCATCATCTAGCTTAACTATAATATGGGCTTAAGGGCAAAAAGCCCAAAAATCTCCTCTTTCCCTCTCCATTCTCGGCCCAAGCCCAAAGGAAGGAAGAGTTGACTTTGTGTGTGCCACCTCATAATTATTCAAGGGACTTCCATGCAAGAGGACTCATACTTCCATGCACCATCATTTCACACATCTCTCTTCTCTCCTTTCTTCTTGATTCTCGGCCGAACCCAAACACACACACACACACACACACACACACTTCACTCAAACTCTCTCAAAAGAAACTCTCTCCACTCCTCTCCAAGTGTTCGAAAATTAGGAAGCTTTCAAGGAGGTTTTTCCCACAAACACATCATCTAAGGTAAGTTGATGTTAGATCCATAAGCTAGTTATTTCATTCCATTCAAGAATCATCTCTTAATTCATTCAAACTTATGATTTAGCACCTTAGAAGCATCCAAGTTCGAGATCTTCCAAGGAAGGTTGCTAGGGCCGAATTTTTCTCATTTTTCCTTCCAAAACCGAAACCACACCCAAGGTGAGCTTCATACCCCCTCTTTTTCGGTTTTTATGAGTTTTTATGGGGGAGAATACAAGAAAATGTGTAGGTCTATGAGTAAATGTATGCCTTGTGTAATTTTTATGCTTGTATGTATGATCTTATGTGTTTTGTGATGAATATGTTAGTCAAAAAGAACCTAAAAACCAAGATTTACAATATGAGGAATGAACTACACATAACTTATATCACTTTACACTAATCAAGTCTAGAAAAATAGTTTATTTGGTTAGAATGAACATTTTTGGACTTAAAACCCATTTTTGGGCTCAAATTGTCAAAAATACAAAACTAAGGGCCCAAAATGACAAATGATAATTTATGGAGGTTGAAAAGAGTTCAAACAGTTTCTAATATAAAATTTCTGAATATCAACACTTTTGAGGGGCTTAAAATGTAAATTTTGAACATAATGGGCTAAATTGGGCTTTTCGGCCCAATAAGCCCCAAATTGCGAGATGTTTGAAATTGAGGGGCTGAAAATGCAAGTTTCTGTAAAACAGGGGATTACAAGTGTAATAAAACTATTTCAAGTGTCAAAATGTTTTTCAAAGTCAAAAGGGATCAACAATGCAAAAAATTTCCATTTTGGGCCAAAACTATAAAGTTGCGAAAATGAGGGTTCCAACTGAGAAAATTTTATTTTTGAAGGACTTAAGCTGTTTATTAAGTAAATCTGGGCTGAAAAATGTCTTTTCAATAAGTTTTGATACTAAAGTGTCAAGAAAACTGGTTTAAGGGCTAAAATGGAAATTCTTTTATATAAAGGGTTAAAAGTGTAAATTTTATCCAAGAAGGGTCATAAAAAGGTAAAATCTTATTTTTAAACAATAAATCCCTTAAGATAAAATACGAGCACCACGGTTACCTGCGAAACGTAATAACAAATTCACTTTCAACACCAATATCGTTACCAAACGAATTGATTCGGTCTCGAATCAATAACGAATCAAAAATCAATAAACAATAGTACTTCAATAAACACGCGAAATTTACGAGAAGTCAATATACAATCTTTGGGCTTGAAAGTTTCTAATCGTGCTTGTTGGGCCTAGCTAGCCCAATAATATGATCTTTAGGCCCGAAGGGAACGCACTTACATGTTATTGGGCCTTCTATAACCTAATTCCATGTAAAAGGACTTTCAATAGCTTTATTGTGCTGTTGGGCCCCAAGAGCCCATTGGTACTGCTAGCAAAGTCGAGAAGTCAAATGCGAGTCGGGCCAAGTGCCTTTCGCATTCCCGATAGCCTTGAACGACTTATGGAAATAATGGGGGCTTCGTATCTTCCTTTCTCCTCGGTTGTGGGGCTATGAGAAGTCAGGGTGGTTGGATTAAGTGAGTAGTACGGACGAAACCTAAGGGATCGTTTGTATTTGGTAGTTATAAACTAGTCATCTTCATTAATGCGTGATTATAACGACTCACAACCCATAATTAATCCAATGTCACCTGGAATTATCGGAATCAATCATCGTATCGATATAACTATAAACAAGACACGAAGTTTTATGTATGAGGAAAACATCGGGTTTTCCCGGGAAGTTCAACACTTTTACCTAAGTGATGTATACAAGGTTTAACAATTATACACGTTTACAAAAATCGACAAGCATACTACGGATCTCCACACTTTTTTTTATATACAATATTCGTTTCAGAAAATATTGGATTTTCTGGGTTTTCAAACTACACAAAATCATTATTTTTCAAACATGACTTATGAACTCACCAACATTTCATATGTTGATGTTTTTCCAAAATACTTGTATTCTCAGGTAACAGGTAAATTGAAGAATATGTATCCAGTGATGTCACAGTGTTTTGTTTAAATTAGTATCGAACGGTTTAAGTTATGGAAATGTAATGTTTAAAACAATGTAGTGAATGTAAACAATATCAGTTGTAATATTACAATGCATGGTGATGAATGATGTTATGATTCATGTATAATCATTGTGATGGTATTCAATTGAGTCACAATAGCCATCGGACGTTTTCGTCGTCTGGTTCGGGGGTGTGACAGGTTGGTATCAGAGCTCTATTTATAGTGAACTAGCATATCAAACCACACATTGATATGCAACTATAAACCAAAAGAGGGACTAACACAACTCTGAACAAAACAAGTAAAACATAACAACAAAAACACCCTTGCTTGTATTAGGAAAAAAACATAACACCGAACCAAACAAGATAATGCTAGTATCCCGGTTAATCCAATACTGTTCTTAGTTGCATCAAGGAGCGAATGTAGCCTGATCAACTACATTCCCTCCAAGGTATAACTTTCACACGTCCTGAGGAGATCGTGATAGCTAGGGAACCTAAAAACATACCCCTTTATCACCAAAAAGAGAACATCCGTTTAGTCCGTACAATAGTTGTAGCATCCTAGGAATAATGTTAGCATATTTATACACTCTTGCAGACAGCATGGCTGGTTTCCATCACCCCGGAGATCCTTACTTCCCTAACCAGGGAAATAACGGATGGTTAGACAAGGAGCCTGAGGAAGACCCCGAGGAGGAATCTGACGGGGAACTGGAGGCAGGAGTCGAGGGCGAACCTGCCAAACCAGAAGAAGAGCAGGAGGAGGAAGAAGATGAAGGAAGCTTTGAGGAGGAACCCGACGACGGCGAGGGGGGTGATTCGGATGCGGAGTCCGAAGTCATCGACCCCCCTTACCCGATTAAGGTGCCCGCTTATAGGGTAGGCCCCACTGGTCCTACACCTCCTTGGGGTATTGATCTTTGGACATGGAGCAGACAGCAGGGACAGCGACCCCCGTTCGGCATGTCACGCGAGTTCTTTGACCTAAGAGACGGAGGACCGGCCGATCGAGCTCTTCCGGTCATGGTGAGACGGTTACGGAACACCGGCGACCTCGCTCAGAGCACCGCCGACCAGGTATGCCAGCTGTTGACTAGGGTCGAGCGTGCAGAGCAGGAGACACGTGATGTTCTTCGAGAGTTCCATATGAGGCAGGCGAGGTGGGAGTCTCGACTCCAGGACGCAGAACGACTGGTGGCTCGCCTTCAGGGAGCATCCACTTCCTCAGCACTACCCCCGAGCACAGCTCATCGCGATTAGGGATGGACTTATCTTACTAGGTCATTAGGATCTATGCTATGTACCCGACTCTTCGTTTAAGTGACTACACTACTCATAGAGCCGTTATGCTGTCGAACTAATATCACTCATGTATGCTCTTACGAGCAAAATTTTCATGTATCAAATGTGGATGATATTAGTAAACTTTTATGTATTTTATTATGACATTACAATCTGCTATGTGTTGCGAATCCATGATTGTATGCTAAATTGTAGAAGTACTTAAGTTCGTACCATGCACCTAGTCAGTAGGATCACAACCTCACATAAACCACATATACTCAACATCTGTCCGTTTCATGACAGAAAGATGCCTCAACGACCTACTCGTGGAAACCCTGGACCAACCCCACCCGAAGTTGACTCAACTGCATTCCAGGCAGCCGTATCTGCTGCGGTCACCGCAGAAATGGCACAAATTCACCAAGGGAACAACGGAGGAGTCAATGGACAAGGGGCCGGGAGTTCGAACAACGGAATGAATCAAGGACCCACCAAAACATGTACCTACAAAGACTTCACAAACGCCAAACCACGAACCTTTAATGGCACTGGAGGAGTGATCACCCTGAAACGATGGATCGAAAAGGTGGAATCGGTGTTCGAGATATGCGATTGCCCCGAAGAGATGAAGGTGAAGTTTGCTGCATGCACTTTTGTTGACCAAGCGCTCACTTGGTGGAACGGACACGTGGAAGCCATGACATTCCCTGTAGCCAATTCCATGCCATGGACAGAAATGAAAGAAATGCTGATGGCCGAATACTGCCCTCGCGGTGAAATTCAGAAAATGGAGCAAGAGTTGTGGAACCTCACTGTCTGGAATGCTGATATAGATGCCTACATATCAAGGTTTAGCGAACTATCTCTGTTGTGTCCTGGCATGATCACCTCGGAAGGAAAGAAGATCGAGCGATTCATCTGGGGACTAACCTCCCAGATCCAAGGAAACATGATAGCTGCAAATCCTGAAACTTTTGACAATGCTAAGAGATTGGCCAAGAAGCTTTATGACCACAACAACAAGAAGGGTGAGAAGCCAGCGGAGACCGAGGCCAAGAAGGAAAGTGATGGAAAGAAGGGGAAGAACAACAAGAGAGAGGGGCGTCAAGGCTCCGAGACTTCCAAGAAGCAGCAGACAGTGGCGGTTAATGCTGCCACCACGCAAGTTCTGGCCACACCACATGCTCCAGCCTCAGCTGCTCCAAATGCTCCTAAACCTTATTCCGGTAATCTTCCCAAGTGCAACAAGTGCAGCCTCCATCACATTGGAGAATGCAGGGAGATGCAGTGCACCATTTGCAATAAAAAAGGGCACACAGCAAGGTACTGCAGGACTTACCCTCCTCAGAATCAACAACAGGGAAGCAACAACAACAACAACCGCAACAACAACAACACCAACACCGGCGGCGACAATGCCGGACCTAGCCACACCTGCTATGGGTGTGGAAGGACTGGGCATTTCCGTCGAGATTGCCCTAACAACAACAATCCTGGAAATGGAGGGACAAGAAGGGTGATGGCCATGGGTCAGGGGGAGGCAATTCAGGATCCTGCTGTTGTTACCGGTACGTTTCCCCTAAACCACACTTATGCATGCATCCTATTTGACACCGGAGCAGAGCGAAGCTTTGTGAGCAATAAGTTTAAACATTATTTAAAACAACAACCCCAGAAGCTCAATGAAACCTTTACGGTGGAAATGGCCAATGGGAAAACCGAATCCACTGGGGAAATCTACATCGGATGTACCCTAACCCTGAACCAACACGTCTTTCGAATAGACTTAATGTTTATTTCCATTAGGAGTTTCGATGTGATTATTAGCATGGACTGTTAAGCCCCTACCATGCTGAAATTATGTGTCACGAGAAGGCCGTTCGCCTTCGCCTTCCCAATCATGAAACCCTAGTTATTTACGGAGACAAACCCAGCACGAGCCTTCGCCTTATCTCGTGCGTCCAGGCACAGAAGCATCTATGAAAGAAAGATTTGACGTTCTTGGCTCACATAGTGGATAAAACCAAGGAAGAGGTTAATATTCAAGACATTCCAGTAGCACGTGAATTCCCAGACGTATTTCCTGAAGATCTTCCTGGAGTACCCCCAGAGAGACAAGTTGAGTTCCGAATTGACCTCGTTCCAGGAGCAACCCCTCTCGCTAAATCACCTTACTGGCTAGCTCCTACTGAAATGCAGGAATTGTCCAGCCAACTCAGCGAACTCATGGGCAAAGGATTCATCCGACCCAGCTACTCGCCATGGGGAGCTCCGGTCCTCTTTTTCAAAAAGAAGGACGGATCTTTTAGAATGTGCATCGATTACAGAGAGTTAAACAAACTCACCGTCAAAAATCGCTATCCACTCCCACGAATCGACGATCTATTTGACCCGCTCCAAGGGGCTAGTTACTTTTCTAAGATAGATCTACGGTCCGGGTACCATCAGCTCAAGGTCCGGGAAGAGAATATTCCCAAAACCGCTTTCCGAACTCGTTACGGACATTATGAATTTGTCGTAATGCCCTTCGGTCTAACAAATGCCCATGCCGCATTTATGGACCTAATGAACCGAATCTGTCAACCATTCCTCGACAACTTTGTCATCGTCTTCATTGAAGACGTTCTAGTCTATTCCCGAAGCGAAGAAGAGCATGGCCAACATCTCCGACAAATCCTACAAACCCTGCGAACGGAAAAGCTATACGCAAAACTCTCTAAGTGTAAGTTCTGGCTCCGTAGCATGAACTTCTTAGGTCATGTTGTTAGTCGGGAAGGAATTCATGTGGATCCTTCTAAGGTCAAAGCTGTCGAAGGATGGGCAGTCCCGACAACACCCACAGAAATCCGCCAATTCTTAGGCCTAGCAGGATACTATAGGAGGTTCATTCAAAACTTCTCGAAAATCGCCAAGCTAGTTACCTCGCTTACACAAAAGGGCGTACCATTCAAATGGACGGACAAACAAGAAGTTGCATTCCGAACCCTGAAGCAAGCCCTCTGCAGTGCCCCGGTACTATCTCTACCAGAGGGAACGAAAGATTTCGTGGTCTATTATGAGGCGTCGAATCAGGGTTTAGGTTGCGTTCTCATGCAACGTGGAAGAGTGATAGCTTATGCATCCCGCCAATTAAAAACACACGAAGTAAATTATACAACCCATGATCTGGAATTGGGAGCAGTGGTCTTTGCTCTGAAGATTTGGAGGCATTACCTTTATGGTACGATGTGCACCATCTTCACGGACCACAAAAGTCTCCAGCACATCTTGAATCAGAAAGAGCTGAATATGAGGCAACGAAGATGGGTTGAACTATTAAACGATTACGATTGTGAAATCAAGTACCACTCGGGCAAGGCCAACGTGGTAGCTGATGCCTTGATTCGGAAGGAGTACTTTAATCGTCGTGCGAAAACTCTCTCAATAACCATCCAATCTCACCTAACCACTCAGATCGGGGTAGCCTAGTCAGATGCCATGGAGACGGAAAACGGAGCAAGCGAAGCCTTACGCGGGATGGAGAAGAATCTAGAGGTAAAGGAGAACGGAGTATACTATTTCATGAACCGTATTTGGGTCCCTAAACTCGGAGGATTTAGGGAGGTAGTCATGAATGAATCTCACAAGACGCGATACTCCATCCATCCTGGTTCGGACAAGATGTACTTGGATATTAAACAACATTATTGGTGGCCTAACATGAAGGCAGAAATTGCCACCTATGTCAACAGCCTTACTTGTGCCAAAGTAAAGGTGGAGTACCAGAAGCCCTCGGGGTTATTACAGCAACCGGTGATCCCCGAGTGGAAATGGGAAGGGATTTCTATGGACTTTGTGACCAAGCTACCCAACACGTCAGATGGATTAGACACCATATGGGTAATAGTTGACCGACCGACGAAATCCGCCCATTTCCTGCCAATAAAAGAATCCTACAAAATGGAGAGACTAACACGATTATACATTCGAGAAATCGTGAGACTTCACGGAGTACCAGTGTTTATTATCTCAGATAGAGACAGTAGATTCACTTCACGTTTTTGGCAATCACTTCAGAAAGCACTTGGAACCCATCTCGACATGAGCACCGCTTATCACCCACAAACGGATGGTCAAAACGAACGAACCATCCAGACGCTCGAAGACATGCTTCGCGCATGTGTGATAGACTTTGGGAAGTCTTGGGATACCCACTTACCCTTAGTTGAATTCTCCTATAACAATAGTTATCATTCGAGCATCAAAGTTGCTCCTTTCGAAGCACTATATGGACGTAAGTGTAGATCACCGTTGTGTTGGGCTGAGGTGGGCGACACCCAGCTAGCAAAGAAACTGGCATCGGTCGAGGCAGTAACGGGACCAGAGATCATTTGTGAAACCACGGAAAAGATAGTTCAAATCAGAGCTCGACTACAAGCATCGCGCGACCGACAAAAGAGCTACGCTGATAAACGGCGATAGCCCTTAGAGTTTCAGGTCGGGGATCGAGTGCTGTTAAAAGTTTCACCTTGGAAGGGGGTCATTCATTTTGGAAAACGGGGAAAACTGAACCCACGATACATTGGACCTTTCGAGATTGTTGCCCGAATAGGTCTAGTGGCGTACAAACTGCAGCTACCCGCTGAGCTAAGCAGTGTACACCCTGTGTTCCATGTTTCCAATCTAAAGAAGTGCCTATCAGATGAAACTCTCATTATTTCCCTTGACGAGATTGAAATCAATGATAATCTCCTGTTCGTCGAAGAACCAGTCGAAATCATGGACAGGGAGGTGAAGCGTACTAAGCAAAGTCGCATCCCAATCGTGAAAGTACGGTGGAACGCGAAGCGTGGGCCAGAATTCACGTGGGAACGCGAAGACCAAATGAAGCAAAAGTACCCTCACCTATTCTAGCATTCTCAAATCTAGCTTTCAAAAGAATTTCGGGACGAAATTCCCTCTAACGGGGGGATGATGTCACAACTAGAAATTTTTGTGCCATGTAACTACAACACTTAAGCCAAATTATGAATCAAAGACATAAGAGCATGTATGATGCATACTCTATGACAATAAAATTTCAAACAAACACCCTATGCAAGCATTTCAAGTAGTCAATAAGCAATTGGAAACCCTAGGAGTTCTTGTTTAAGTCCATTTTGGACTAGGAATTCCTTATTGGGCCCAATGGACCAATAAGCTTCCAATTTGACCATCTTGGGCTTAGAACTCTTAAATGGGCTCTAGTTGGACCCACTTCCATGTATTTCAATATTTTGGGCCATATTGGGCCTAAACTGAAATAAATTAATTACATGAACCATTTTGGGGCATAATTTACCTAATTTAGCCCTAATAGGTCATAAAAATTATACTTTGATTTATTTGAGTCAAGCATCATCTAGCTTAACTATAATATGGGCTTAAGGGCAAAAAGCCCAAAAATCTCCTCTTTCCCTCTCCATTCTCGGCCCAAGCCCAAAGGAAGGAAGAGTTGACTTTGTGTGTGCCACCTCACAATTATTCAAGGGACTTCCATGAAAGAGGACTCATACTTCCAATGCACCATCATTTCACACATCTCTCTTCTCTCCTTTCTTCTTGATTCTCGGCCGAACCCAAACACATACACACACACTTCACTCAAACTCTCTCAAAAGAAACTCTCTCCACTCCTCTCCAAGTGTTCGAAAATTAGGAAGCTTTCAAGGAGGTTTTTCCCACAAACACATCATCTAAGGTAAGTTGATGTTAGATCCATAAGCTAGTTATTTCATTCCATTCAAGAATCATCTCTTAATTCATTCAAACTTATGATTTAGCACCTTAGAAGCATCCAAGTTCGAGATCTTCCAAGGAAGGTTGCTAGGGCCGAATTTTTCTCATTTTTCCTTCCAAAACCGAAACCACACCCAAGGTGAGCTTCATACCCCCTCTTTTTCGGTTTTTATGAGTTTTTGTGGGGGAGAATACAAGCAAATGTGTAGATCTATGAGTAAATGTATGCCTTGTGTGATTTTTATGCTTGTATGTATGATCTTATGTGTTTTGTGATGAATATGTTAGTAAAAAAGAACCTAAAAACCGAGATTTACAATATGAGGAATGAACTACACATAACTTATATCACTTTACACTAATCAAGTCTAGAAAAATAGTTTATTTGGTTAGAATGAACATTTTTGGACTTAAAACCCATTTTTGGGCTCAAATTGTCAAAAATACAAAACTAAGGGCCCAAAACGACAAATGATAATTTATGGAGGTTGAGAAGAGTCCAAACAGTTTCTAATATCAATTTTCTGAATATCAACACTTTTGAGGGGCTTAAAATGTAAATTTTGAACATAATGGGCTAAATTGGGCTTTTCGGCCCAATAAGCCCCAAATTGCGAGATTTTTGAAATTGAGGGGCTGAAAATGCAAGTTTCTGTAAAACAGGGGATTACAAGTGTAATAAAACTATTGCAAGGGTCAAAATGTTTTTCAAAGTCAAAAGGGATCAAAAATGCAAAATTTTTCCATTTTGGGCCAAAACTGTAAAGTTGCGAAAATGAGGGTTCCAATCGAGAAAATTTTATTTTTGAAGGACTTAAGCTGTTTATTAAGTAAATCTGGGCTGAAAAATGTCTTTTCAATAAGTTTTGATACTAAAGTGTCAAGAAAAATGGTTTAAGGGCTAAAATGGAAATTCTTTTATATAAAGGGTTAAAAGTGTAAATTTTTTCCAAGAAGGGTCATAAAAAGGTAAACTCTTATTTTTAAACAATAAATCCCTTAAGATAAAATACGAGCACCACGACTACATGCGAAACGTAATAACAAATTCACTTTCAACACCAATATCGTTACCAAACGAATGGATTCGGTCTCGAATCAATAACCAATCAAAAATGAATAAACAATAGTACTTCAATAAACACGCAAAATTTACAAGAAGTCAATATACTATCTTTGGGCTTGAAAGTTTCAAATCGTGCTTGTTGGGCCTAGCTAGCCCAATAACATGATCTTTAGGCCCGAATGGAACGCGCTTACATGTTATTGGGCCTTCTATGACCTAATTCCATGTAAAAGGACTTTCAATAGCTTTATTGTGCTGTTGGGCCCCAAGAGCCCATTGGTACTGCTAGCAAAGTCGAGAAGTCAAATGCGAGTCGGGCCAAGTCCCTTTCGCATTCCCGATAGCCTTGAACGACTTATGGAAATAATGGGGGCTTCGTACCTTCCTTTCTCCTCGGTTGTGGGGCTATGAGAAGTCAGGGTGGTTGGATTAAGTGAGTAGTACGGACGAAACCTAAGGGATCGTTTGTATTTGGTAGTTATAAACTAGTCATCTTCATTAATGCGTGATTATAACGACTCATAACCCATAATTAATCCAATGTCACCTGGAATTATCGGAATCAATTGTCGTATCGATATAACTATAAACAAGACACAGAGTTTTATGTATGAGGAAAACATCGGGTTTTCCCAGGAAGTTCAAGACTTTTACCTAAGTAATGTATACAAGGTTTAACAATTATACACGTTTACAAAAATCGACAAGCATACTACGGATCTCCACACTTTTTCTTATATACAATATTCGTTTTAGAAAATATCGGATTTTCTGGGTTTTCAAACTACACAAAAATCATTTTTTTTCAAACATGACTTATGAACTCACCAACATTTCATATGTTGACGTTTTTCCAAAATACTTGTATTCTCACGTAACAGGTAAATTGAAGAATATGTATCCAGTGATGTCACGGTGTTTTGTTTAAATTAGTATCGAACGGTTTAAGTTATGGAAATGTAATGTTTAAAACAATGTAGTGAATGTAAACAATATCAGTTGTAATATTACAATGCATGGTGATGAATGATGTTATGATTCATGTATAATCATTGTGATGGTATTCAATTGAGTCACAATAGCCCTCGGACGTTTCCGCCGTCTGGTTCGGGGGTGTGACAGAAGGCTTAGAAGTTTTAGCCTCAGTTGCTTCTTTCTGGACAGATACTCTTTTTCCTCTGCCACTCGGTTGATCAAGAGCATCGAGAGCAGCTTGTTGTTCTGGGGTAAGAACTCTCTGCTCTATTGAGTGCAACTGGCTGTAGTCCGCCATAACTTTGCTTTGCTGAGTAACACACCGGTACATTGTCTTTGGTATCGCACCATAATGACGAAATTTGGACGGGTTTGAGATGATGATCTTTTTAGTATGGAAAGTGGAAATTGTTGCAACGAGAGCATCCTTCATCAATGGAATCTCCAATGTGTCAATGGCCCGTTGTGTGATGATGGTCCAGAACCTCCCACATGAAATTTCAGATTGTCGTGTAGACGTGTTCAGTCTCTGCATGACTTGAGACCAGATGATGGTTCCATTATCCAGATTCAAACCGTTGTACAATCCGTATAGAATAGCCAAAAATCCTTTGCTTGTGCCATCCGATCCAGCACTTCTTTCCGCCAAGCCCTTAATCAACAGTGTAAGAAGACCATTCCACTGAGAGGGTAAACATGACTTCTAACTTTGGAAATAGTGGTCAATACATCAGTGTATCCCATCTCATACATCATCGAAAATAGTTGTGTAGTGGTGATGAAATCAGGAGAAACCACCGAGGAATCCACTGCAAGACCTAATAAGGTACGAAACCTCCCTTTTGATATGGAAGCCGTCTTGTTGTGAATCTGGAAATAGATGCGTTCCTTGTTCTTGTCGTAAGATGCAGACGAGTAGACTTGCGACAATAGAGACATTGGAACTGCCTCATATCGGGTTAAGGCCACAACCAGTGGAGAATACTTTAAACATTCCACTACATATAACATATAAGAGTCATACAATAAGGGTTTAAGGGTGATAATCATGTTCTGATTAGGTTTGATGGTGAGAATACCAGATGAAGCGATTTGATCTTGTGCAGAAAAAGAAGTCGCCATTGTTGATGAGAGGAAGAAGATGAAGAGTTTAAATTGCTGTTTCAAGTTTAGAATTCTTTGAAGCAGTAGAAGACAATGAAGCGTGCAATCCCTTTATATACCATTGGTAGGAGAGAGAAAATCGTGACGATCGTGACATTCTCTTCTGAAAAGTAGCCTGAAAAAGCGCGATTTGACAGGTTGGATGTTCCAAGGTAAGCGTCATCACGCGTGCGTATGGTGACCGTTCAAATTCACGCGCCTAAAAGATTTCATCAATCTTCATTTGAATTAGAGTAGACCTCCGAAACCTGAAGTGCCTTCGACTCACTAAATGACAAAATTATCAAACAGAGCATCAACAGAATGTGGAAAATTAAAAATTTTCGTGCATTAGAGTGACAATCGATAAAGAAATAAAGCAAATGTGTTTGGGTTGTGAGTGATATTTGACAATCAGACAAAAAAAAGAGATGATTCCGGGCAAGAATCGCTTCCTTTGAAGTTAAGAGAAACTCAAAGTGCTTGTGTAGATTCCTGAGAATACGATCAAATGTTTGTTAATAAACATTGAAAGGTTTCTTTTCATAACAGAGGCTAAGGGTGGCGTATTTTCAACCGAACATCAATACTTAAAATAAGACCGAATGTTGGAAGAAGTACTTGTGAGACCAATGTGATCTGTTGAACAAGTAGGCAGGTGATAGTTTTTAATGACAAGAAAGTGTATGAAATCAAAAAAATAAAACTGGATCTTTATGGGAAGAATAGTCTTGGTATTAGACACATTCATTAAGGACCTCGCAAATAAAAAAGATTTCATTTGGTACAAAGTAATACCTTAAATATCAAAATTCACCGTTAATTCATCATGGGTGTTGAATTTTGGGTTTCACTTAGCACGTGGTATACGTAACTAAGATCATAAACACAGATGTTATGCAACCATAAACCTCAGTTGTAAGAACCGAGAGTCTCAAGGGTTACATTAGTGAACCGATAGTAGATGGAGAAAGGTTTGAAGATGGTTAAAGAAACAGATGTACCTTCTGCTATATTCAAGGACAAAGCAGAAAAACTCTTAACTCATGTGAGAAGAGTAAGGTAGCTCTAGACCAATTAAAGATGGATTGACTAATTGGGAAGAAACGATGGGTAGAATCGAATCATTAAGTCATTGCCCATGGTCGTAGAGGCTTGAGTCAACATGCAATAGCATGCTTCTAGGGACCTTTAACTAGTTTAGAAAATATACTTAATACCTGTACCAGCTCCATAATCTGCTCTTCATGTATTCTTGGAACCGAAATAAGACAAGACCAACCAATATACCACAAATTTTTTTTTTTTTGGATTTTGAGTTTTTCTGAAAAAGAATAAAAACAGAAAAAGAAAATATACTTTTGGATTTTTGAGTTTTGTGAAAAAGAATAAAAACAGAAAAAGAAAATATAAACATAAGAAATTTGCAACCGAAACCTTACCTTAAATGAACGAAGCGAGATAGACCGAGCGGTCGGTGTATTTCGGTTCTCAAAAATTTGAGGAGCCGAAATAGACCGAGCGGTCGGTGCATTTCGGTTCCCGAAATTTAAGGAGCCGAAATAGACCGAGCGGTCGGTGCATTTCGGTTCCTGAAATTTAAGGAGCCGAAATAGACCGAGCGGTCGCACCATTTCTCTTGTCTAAATTTTAGTAAGAAGGTTAAGGATTCGGTACCGACTCAGCTTCCATCATACCAAGGCCTTGTAAGATTCTATTAAAAAGTGCTTCAGGTAATGCCTTAGTGAATATGTCAGCCAGTTGATCATTGGATCTAACAAAGTGTACTTCTACGTTCCCATCTTCGACATGATCCATATGAAATGGTATCGAAGTGCAATATGTTTAGTCTTTGAATGTTGCACTGGATTGTGACAAATCCTTATCGCACTTTCTGAGTCACAATAAAGAGGTATCTTTTTCATGCTTAACCCACAGTCTCTCAGTTGACTTTGAATCTAGATGACTTGAGAAGTACAAGAAGCTGCAACAATATACTCAGCTTCGGCTGTAGATAGCGATACGCAAATTTGCTTTTTGGACTGCCAACTAACAAGTTTTCCGTCGAGAAACTGGCATCCACATGTAGTACTCTTTTTTGTCCAGTCCATATCCTCCAAGATCAGCATCAAAATATGATTGAATGAAGAATCTAGATTTTGCAGGGTACCAAAGACCGAGAGAATAAGTTCGCCTTAAATAATGGAATATATTCTTTACTGCAACCATGTGAGGTTCTCTTGGATTTGCTTGAAACCTAGCACAATAACACACAGAAAACATAATGTCTAGTCTACTAGTCGTTAATTACATAAGTGAACCTATCATCTGACGATATTTTGTTACGTCAACAGCCGGTTTTTCCAGAGATGGTGTTAGTTTAGTGCCAAATGCCATTGGAACCTTTACTTTTGAATCACCCGTCATACCAAATTTTGTTAGTAAGGTTTTCGTGTAAGCCTCCTGGTTGATAAAGATACCTTCTGTTCCCTGTCTAATGTTTAAACCAAGAAAGAAATTAATTGAACCCATTGCGCTCATTTCAAATTTAGTATCCATCAATTTTCTGAATTCAACTATTAAGCTAGGATTCGTAGAGCCGAAAATGATATCATCAACATAAATTTGAACGAACATTAAATGTTCGCCTTCTTTCTTTCAAAAGAAGGTTGGGTCAACCGAACCTTGCTTAAATTTTGACATTTTAAGAAAACGAGTTAAGGTTTCATACCAGGCTCTCGGTGCTTGCTTTAATCCATACACAACTTTATCTAGCACGTAGCAATGATCAACGAATTTCTCATTTACGAACCCAGGTGGTTGTTCCACGTAGACTGTTTCTTCTATTTCTCCAATTAAGAAGGCACATTTGACATCCATTTGGAAAACTTCAAAGTTTTTATGAGCTGCCTATGCCAAGAAGATCCTTACTGATTCCAGCCTAGCTACCAGAGCAAATGTTTCTTCATAATCTATTCCTTCTTCCTGACAGTGTCCTTTTACAACCAGCCGAGCCTTGTTGTGAATGACATTCCCCTATTTATCCAACTTATTTCTGAAAACCCACTTCAGTCCAACTACAGAGGCATCCTTTGGTGTAGGAATCAATCTCCAAACTCGGTTTCGTTCAAATTCATTGAGTTCATCTTGCATTGCCTAGACCCAATCTGAATGATCAAGTGCAATATTTATCATTTTTGGTTCTATTTTTGAAACAAATGAATTAAACATATAAAATTCAACTTTGGAGAATAATGCAGTTTGTTTCGCCTTTATTTGAGACCGAGTGAGAATGTTTTCAAATGATTCACCAATTATTTGTTCCTTAGGATGGTCTCTAGTCCATTTCACCAATGGAGGATAATTTGGGTCATATTCTGGATCCAATTCGGCATTCACTTCTATTTCAGCTTCTGATGTATTGCCTTCTCCTTCATCAGTTGTGCTTTCGGTCTCTTTCTCCGCCTCAACTGGTGAAATATAATCTGCTTCTTCACTCAAGTTTGCATTTTTTGTGGGAATTGAGTTCCCCCCCTCGGAAGATGTTTTACTGGTTTCTATTGGAGTTGAACTTTCCCCTTGTAATGATGGATTACTTTTAGCAGCTGTGGGTTCATTTTCCATCTCCTTGGTAGCTTCAACGATAATTTTCTTAAGATTTTCAACTTTGTTATCTTGGGCTTTCGCTTCTGAGGATGCTTCTTTTTCTGGTTCATCAAACAGCCGTATATATTCCTCAAACAAGTTGGCTATTGGAACCGAGACTTGTCCTGATTCTGGAAAAATGTCTCCAAGAACACTTTCTTTTCTTTGGATGTGTTTCATGTAACTATCATCAAAAAGAACATAGTAGGTTTCTTCAATTCGTTTTGAATGTTTGTTTAATACTCTGTACGCTTTCGATGTTAGTGAGTATCCCAGAAATATTCCATCATCCGCTTTGACATCAAACTTGTTTCAGTTTTCTTTCGAGTTGAAAATGAAACACCTTGAACCGAAAATGTGAAAGAATTTTACATTCGGCTTTTTGTTATTCAGAATCTCATACGGAGTTAATGAGAATCTCTTGTTCAGAAGGGACCGATTTTGAGTGTAACAAGCAGTTGCCACATCATCAGCCCAAAAGTATAATGAAAGTGAAGCATAGCTTAGCATAGCTGTGGCTACTTCACACAGAGAACGGTTTGTCCTTTCAACAATGCCATTCTGTTGTGGTGTATAAGGTGCCGAAAAGTTATGAGTTATACCCTTATCAGCCAGAAAGCTATCAAAATCATTGTTCTTGAATTCCAGACCATTGTCGCTTCGGATATTCCTCACTGTTTTCCTCAGATGCACTTCTATTTGTTTGATGAATGTTTTTAGCTTGGGAGTTGCATCTGATTTCTGTTTAAGAAAGAAAACCCAGGTGAAGAGAGAAAAGTCATCTACAATTACAAGAATATACTTACTTCCACCGAAGCTTTCAATAGCCGAAGGCCCACACAAGTCGATATGCAAGAGTTCCAGTGCTTCAACTATCTTTGTGTTGATCCGTGTAGGGTGACTCTTTCTGCTTTGTTTCCCCATTTCACATGCAGCACACAGATGATATTTTTCAAATTTGAGAAGTGGGAGTCCACGTACGTGATCACCGAGCACCAACTTATTAATATCTTTAAAGTTCAGATGCGAAAGTCGTCTATGCCACAACCAGCTATCATCCGCATTTGCTTTTGTTAGCAAGCATATTGCTGGTTTTCCTCGTATGAGATAGAGATTTAATGGGTACATTTCTCCCTTACGTTCAGATTTCAGCAGCACCTTCTTGGATTGTTTCTCAATTATTTCTGAACCTTCATCATCAAATGATACTTTTAAACCTGTGCCCACCACTAATTGTGACACACTGATGAGGTTGTGTTCCAATCCTTCTATGTAAGCCACTTGTCGAATTGTGAAGTCACCGTTTGTTATCATTACATAGCTCTTGATCGTTCTGAAAGAGTTATTTCCATATTTCACACAGCCACCATTTTTCAACGACCGAAATTCTCTAAGTTCTTCCTTCCTCCCTGTCATGTGACGTGAGCAGCCACTGTCTATGTACCATTCTTCGTCAAACTGCTCGTCACTTATTACCTACAAGATTAAGCAGATTTAGGAACCCAAAGTTGCTTGGGTCCTTGTGAGTTTTTCACGGAGATAGGAATTGCAGTAGAAATACCAACCAAGTATGTTCTTTTTACTAATGTGGTTTGATCTTTCCGTTTAATTGTATATACTTTGATTTTTGTTTTATCTTGTTTGAATTTGAGTTCGTTGGTTAATTTTCTTAATGGCTTATGATTCCTAGGATTAGCTGATGAATGTTGATTGTTGCTCTTAGTCTCAGCAGTCAGTGTTTCTTTTCCTTTGAAAGATTCTTTGCTTTGAGGTTTATTGAGGCAGAAACTATATTGATGACCGAAACTAGGTTTTCCTTTGTTAGTGGAACCGAAACTTGACTTAGGACCAAACATGGGTCGAGGACCGAAAGTAGATTTTCGGTTCTCAGATTTGGAATTGTAGGAGCTTTGGCTAATTCCGTCTTTTACTTTTTCCTTTCCTTTTCCCTCTGAGACCTTCTTTGGAGGAACATAGTTGGAATTTTGTGAGTTCTAGTAACTTTTTCGCTCATTTAAGTTCTTTGCATACCTTTGATTTCTTAAACGTTTTTGCTCAGCCAATTCCTTATGTGATTTGTGCACGTTGAAGCTTGCTTTCTGCTTCTCTCTTTGAGTTTCGGTTGTTTTGATCGGAGCTTTTGGATCTTCGCTTTGTTCTATGGGAATGTCCTTGGTTCCACTCGTGCTTGGTTTGTCGGAACCTGTGGGTTTGTTCAAAGGTTCAGCCACATATCTTCCTTTAACTTTCCAGGAAGTCTGCTCAGATAAGCCTACAGTTTTGTCTGCATTATCTATGGGAGCCGACCAGAAGAACTCTTCGCATACTTCTGCACTATCTGCTTCTACCAAGACTCTTAGTTCCTCTGTTTGTCTATCAGTAACACCTTCAGTTGCATACACTTGATTTGGCATGGTTTGAACTTTTTGATAAACCATAGCCTTTTCTTTAAGCTTCGTTTCCTTATTCTTTGCTAGACGAGCAAATTCAACCGAATCCTCTGAGATCAGCGGTTTCTCATTCTCAGTTTCGCTCTTTGTGAACTCAGAGCAATCAACTACATCTTCTACGGATATTTCACTCATTTCATCAAATTCAGATGCGTTGTCTAAATCTATTTTATTTTTAGAAGTTAATTTTGAATTAGATTGATCAAACGAATGAATAGTGTCCTTTTTGATTTTCAATTTGTCATTTTCATCTAAAATGTCTTTCAGCATATATTTATGTTCTTTTGAGTCTATGAAAGTTTCTATTTTGTCTAGACTGATTTTGTATAACATGGATGTTTCTTCTGATGACACCACAGATTCGCATTCGGCTATCACCTCATCTTCCTTAAATTCTAGAAATGGCAAAATCATTTTATGAATTTTCTTACCTATCTCACAATTTAAATGTAATTGAGCTATGTTTGTGTATAAACGCTTAGCAATTAAACAAAAAACGTTTCTTTGTTTCAAAAACTTCAAATTGTCCTTTTGTAAATAAAAACTTTCGTCCCTAGCTTTCATTAATTCTGCCTCCTTCAACTCAATCCACATCCTTCTCTCCTCACTCTTGGAAGACACTCTGCTGAGTTGGTCGGTTAGGTTAGAATTCGCTAAGCGAGTTTACATGAGACTACCACTTAAGTTAGAGAATTTAAATTTTAATTCATTTAGTTCTTCTTCATAATTTGTTAATGGAATCTTAATTGATTCGAGGATGGTTTGTACCTTTTTGATCAACCGATCGTAGTCATTGATCTGCTCACTGACAGGCTTTGTCGCAAAGCATTTGTCTTCAGTTAGGTTCGGTTCTTTTTCAGCACTTTCGGTTGATGACCCAACGGTTACCATCAAGCATTTCCCGGCCGAACCTTCTTCCTTTGCCACATAAGGTCTTCCATGAGTGGGCTTTCGCACTTCTTCATCCTCAGAGTCGGTTGACCACACTTCCACGCCACCGAACTCATCTTTGTCACTCTTTTCCTGCATAATTAAAGCATTCATTGTACCTTTTGTGCCGCTGTTTGTCTTCTTATTCTTGATCTCTTCCAGCTTTCGCATGTAGTATGCCTCATCATCTTCCCCATCTTTCTTTTCAGCTAATTTCCTCAACATACAATCCTTGGCAAAGTGGTTCTTGCCATGGCAGTAGTTGCAGTCGTATCCCGAGTCTCCTGCAAGTTTGTTCTCACTCTTGTCTTCAGTCTTTTGAGAGGCGACCTTTGCTTCATCCTTTGCCTTCTTAGAGCTATAACTTCCCTGCCATTTTCGGTTTTTGTTAACGGGAAATTTTCTTCTAGCAAACTTCTTCGGATTGGTGACCATCATTGCATATTCTTCGTTTGTTAGGTCATATTCCGACACATCTGACTCTTCTTCTTCTTCTTCAACTTCTTTTCCTTTTGAGATAAGAGCTAGTGATCCCATACCAGATACCACTTTCGCTTCTTTGGTTACTTCACTTTCATGGGACTTAAGGATTCCCACAAGTTTTGCAAGTGAATAAGATTTGAACTGCTCATGCGCTTTTACGGTAGAGACCACAACCATCCATTTGGTTCTTAGTCCGTTCATGAAGGTTACCTTATGCTCAATTATCTTTCTTTCTATTCCATGCTTGACCATTTTGCTAAGAAGATGATTGAAGAGATCGAACGTCTGTATAAGTTTTTCCTCTGGTTTCTGTTTGAAAGCTCCAAATTTTGAAAGCAACAAGGTTTGTGTTGAGTGTTCCAGATCTTCATCAGTTGAATAAAGTTCTTTCAATCTGTCCCAGATTTGCTTAGCAATAGTACACGAACTAACCAACCGAAAGGTGTTGGATTGCAAGGCGAATCTTATCATTCTCATAGCTTTCACATTGCAAAGCAATTTGTCTTTCTCATCCTGTGGCATCTTCTGCTCATCTGCCACCAGTTTGTTGTACTCCTGCTGAGTCTTGACAATGGTGTTCGTTCCTGAATGAACAAACGGTCCGAGAATAATGGCTTCCCAGATGAGATAGCCATGATCTTCAGAACCGATCACGTAGTCTTCAAAGCGAAGTGCTCATACTTCGTAGTCTTGAGTATAGAGTATGGGTATCCTTGTTGTAGATCCAATGCTGTTCGAGATGTTAATGGGATTTGTTTGCGAATCTTCGTGAGCATGTTGAGTTTTTAGAGTCTGACTTTAAAACTCAAGATTAGGCTTTTATCTAAAACACAGTTGCCTTCGAAACGAAGAAGACGACTAGGTATTTATGTGATCAAAGTGGAAACCCTAAGGATTTTTGAATACAGAAGAATTGTGTATCGATCACACAAACTCCCGCTATGATACCAATTGTTAGAACAATGTTCTATCAGGATCGATTAGTTCTAAGAACGCAAACAAGAATGAACTTAAAGTGAAAGAGAATATGTTTTGAATACGTCGTATGATTAATGCTTTAACACCTCAGAAGAGCTCGATGAAGAACTTCAACTGTAGAGGTATTTAGGGTTACAAGCTCTATCGTAAAAATTAAAAGACGTGCCTCATAATGCATACATGCATGCATATATATAGTCTAACCCTAAAGAGATAATCACGGATGGACAGGCCCAATCCGGATATACACAAAAAGACCTAAGACGCAACATAATAAGCCCAACAGGACCAAAATGAAAACAAACTCATGGCTAAACAAGATCTAATCAATACTTCATCAAGATTAGAGGTTTTTAACTCCAAATGGTGTCAAATGATGATGTGATTTTGGATCCAAAATGATCCACTCTTCTAAGATGGTTTCTTCTTCCTTCTTTCTCCTTCAAGAACACCAAAATGCAGATACAAGGCAAAAAAATGCTCTTAATTGGATTTGGGTTTGCTAAGGGGGTCAAAATGGGGTTGCAGGCTGGCGAAGGAAATTTTAATGAGGCTATAAAGGTGTTTAAATAGTGAAAAGACCCTAAATATTAGGGTTTTAAGTCCAGAACATGTACGCCCAACATACTTAAGAAATTCCAAAACTTATGAAAAATCCACTATGGACAGATTTGCAAACAATTCTCATACTAAGGGCATAAACGGAATACCTGGAAATCAAGATGTTATAATTCTCCCCCACTTGAACTAGATTCTTCCTCAAAGTCTGTTGTTGTGAAAAACTTAGGGTAATGCTCCTGCATCTTTGTCTCAGGTTCCCTAGTCCATTTGGAACCCTTCCGATGCTTCCACTAGACTTTGACCAAAGACATCACCTTGTTGCCCAAGGCCTTCATTTTTCGATACAAAATCATCATTAGTCTCTTGACATAATTCAGGCGATCATCAACCTGGATATCCTCCAGAGGAACAATCGCTGAAGCATCAACCACACACTTCCAAAGCTGAGAAACATGGAAGGTGTTGTGAATCTGACTGAGCTCCTCAAGCAAATCCATCCTATAAGCTACCTTCCTAACCCTGGAAATCACTTGAAATGTTCCAATATACAGGGGACCTAACTTACCCATCTTCCTGAAGCATATTACACTCTTCCATGGTGATACCTTCAGCAAAACCATGTTGTCGACCTAGAACTTCAGTTCAGATCGACACTTGTCGACATAACTCTTCTTCCAAATCTAAGTTGTCTATAATCTCTTCCTAATCTACCGAATAAGCTCTGTCGTCTGAAGGATTACCTCAGTCCTTCTGATGACTCTATGACCAACCTCTCCCTAACAAATTGGGGTACGACATTCACTCACATAGAGGAGCTCAAATGGTGGTGTACCAATATTGGAGTGATAGTTTTTGTAAGAAATTCAGCTAAAGGAAGGTAGGAGTCCCAACTCTCACTGAAATCTATGCCACAAGATCTCAACATGTCCTCAAGTGTCTGAATGGTCCACTCACTCTGACCGTCAGTCTGTGGATGATAAGTAGTGCTAAAATGCAACCTCATACCCAAATCCTTTTAGAACTTCTGCCAAAAATGAGAAGTGAACCGAACATCTCGATCGGATACAATGGAGACTGGAATACTATGTTGAGCAACAATATTACGCACATATAAATCAGCCAATTTCTTGGCCGATGAGCTCTCTTGAATAGCTAGAAAGGGCGCGTTGTTGGTCAGATGGTCCACTATAACCCATATCGTGTCGAATCCCTTAGCCTTCCGAGGTAACTTGGTGGTGAAATACATAGTAATATGTTCCCATTTCCACATGGGAACCTCCGATGGATGCAACTTTCCATGCGGCCTCTAGTCCTCGACCTTGGCCATCTAACAAGTCAAGCATCTCTTGACATACCATGCTATCTCCCTCTTCATGTACGACCACCAGTAACAAAGTATCAAGTCCCGATACATCTTGGTGGCTCTAGGGTGTATAAAAAATCTAGACTTGTGTACCTCCTCCAGAACTGTCTGCCTAATCCCACCAAAATATGGTACCCAAACCCGACCACACCGGATCAACAATCCTAGGTTGTTGGTGGAAAACCTGTCAATCTCACCTCTGATTCACTCCTGCTTCTAGTTCTCTTTCTTGACTCCTTCAGTCTGATCCTCCCTAATCAAATCTAACAATGGTGAATCAATAGAAATCCTCATACATAGGCTCTCGATAGCAGAATTAGTCGTCTTGCGGCTCAAAGCATTAGCGACCACATTCTCTTCCCTTAGGTGATATAGAATCTCACAGTCATAATCCTTGATCACGTCAAGCCACCTACATTATCTCATCTTCAGATTTGGCTGATCCATAAGATATCTCAAACTCTTATGATCCGTGTAGATAGTACAGTGGACCCCATACAAATAATGTCGCCAAATGTTAAGAGAAAACACCACTTCTCCCAACTCCAAATCGTGATTCGGATAATGAACCTCATGCGACTTCAGCTTCCCAGAATCATAAGCAATAACCCTCCCTCGCCGTATAAGCACTACTCCATAACCTCATGAGTCGGATAACAAACCTCATGGGGCTCGAGTTTGATGAAGGAAAGGTTAATGAGGCTATAAAGTTGTTTAAATAGTGCACAAAACCCTAAATATTAGGGTTTTGGGTCCATAGCACGTACGCCCAACGTACTCTTTGGGTACGCCCAACATACTCAAGAAATTCCGAAAATTACGAAAATTCCGTTGTGGACCAATTTCCAAACAATTCTCATACTAAGGGCATAAATGGAATACTTGGAAATCAAGATGTTCAATATAAATGAAGGTGAAAATATATTATTTTAGCCTTAGAGATCTAGTCAATTATTATTTTTTACTTTACAATTTAAGTTTTGGAATCTAATATACGGACCTAATTCACTTAAACCATGACTTTGATACCAACTTGTTGAAGGAATTTATAGGTTGCAAAAATCATGTACTTGCGGAAAAACACTTAACAATTAAGGGTACATGCAAGATATAAGGATCTCTGTCTTCACACATTGAAAGCAACATACAATGAACTACAAAACTCCAGTAAAATCGAAATCTACAAGTGTGACAACTCGGAATTTAGGGCTATTATTATAACCGTCAATCTATTCGTGAATCAGGTGTTAATACGAATTACTGAGTTTTAGTGTATCTTAAGTAAAATAAATAAGTTTATCTTAACTATTATATGATGTCAGATGATACCTTACTTCCAAATGTGTAAACTATAAACCGAATCAAACCGCTTAAACAACAACATTAATTAATGCATTAGAAAAACTAAAATTTTACATTAAGTAGTTTTGAACAAAACAAACATTAGAATATTATAGTACATGTTCCCATGTTTCCGAAAATATAAAGAACGTCCAAAACTGTCACATCCCCAAACCAGAACGGCGGAAACACTCGGGGGCGGAGGATGTCATGTATAGTATCACAATAAATGTAAAATAGTAAAACAAGCAACAACATCCATTGTATTAATATTAAAGTGTTTACATTGTATTCAAATTACACATGATAGACTACAAAAGTAAATAACAAAACAAAGACTTAACGCTACTATGCTCCGTCTTCACAGAATCTGTGCATGTACCTGCCTACTGTTTATCCTTAGAATACAAATGATTTTGAAAGTGTATCAACATTTAAGTTGGTGAGCTCATAAGCATTTTTGTGTTAAAAATGATACATTCTTTATTCTTTGAAAGTGTTACGGTGTTTCTCCAGAAAATTCTATATTTTCTTATTAGTTGAATGGAATGTCGTCTTAGAACCTTAAGACAAAAATTATATAAGTTCTTTTACTTAAAGAATGAAGCTTTGAATAGATAACCTTATTTATTTCTAGAACGTGAATTTGTAAATCACTCACTAGTAAAATGATGATGTTTGCCCCGGAAAATCCTATATTTTCCATGAATTGAGTTGTAATTTAATATGAACCGAGACCGAAAAGTGTAAGTAAATATGTCATACTTAGCTTGAACAACTTATAGTTTTATTATCAAATAAAACTAGTTGAACATGTGCTCACTCTAGATTCTGAACGTGTTAATAATACCTTATTAGGATTACATAATACAAACGATTTATATAAAAAAATAACCATAAGGATTCTACTCCTTAAGTTCATTTAAGAAGCATATTACTACGTGCATGAGTCATTGTCTCAGCGTGCGAGTTCTTATAACCATACTAGACGTCAGTACCGATGTTGACATTTGTCACCCTAGGGACTGTAGCTAACAGTTAGGGTGCCGAATCGTCAGTCCCGTATAGATCTATACACAAGTATCACACTCTCCCTCCAAGAGATTCTGGTTATAAGTGGGTACTTTCGTTGGGTACTACGCAAAGCCATTGTCTCACAAAATGTAATGCTAACAACGAGTTCACGAGTAATATGGTGAAAAACCTTTTAGTAAATAAAAATTCAAGTCTTTAATTATATATATTTTTTACAATAAAAGCATGGATTGACTCATAAATTATACTTAATATAATTCATATGTTGTGACAACCGTCAAATTTAAGTCAAAGTCAAAGTCAACAAGTCAAAGTCAAAGTCAACAAGTCAAACTGGTCAAACTTAACTCGTACTTCTATGATAAAAGTTATTCTATGTATAAAAATGTGCAATTGTATGTCAAGAATCCAAGTGTCTCGGAGAATTTATGTGTTTAGCAATGTAAAACCCTAAAAAGGGAGTTAAACGCATCAAAACACAACTATGGACCCTTTCAGGGACTTAAAGCAATCATAAACGAAACATAACGGGGTTCACGAACCTTGCATTACGAGGTTATACAATAATAATGGCTAAAAGACAAAATTACATAAATGGTCCTCATGGTTGACAAAATCGACCAATTATGGTCCTTATGACGAATTCTTTACACAGATGGCCCCTGTGATTTCAAAATCATGCAAAGACAGTCATTTTGACTAACGACGTTAACTTTTTCAGTTAAGTCCTGTGTGAAATGACATATTTGCCCTTCATGCATAAGGACACTTTATGTAATATGTTTCTACCATAGGGACCATTTATGTAATTTTCTCTATTATTTATTATTTTTTTATTTATTTTTAATTATATATTTAAGGATTTAGATTTGTTTAAATTTATTGTTTAATATATATATATATATATATATATATATATATATATATATATATATATATATATATATATATATATATATATATATATACATGCTAACATTTTTTAACGTTTTGCTCAAATTATTTTTTCTAATTTTTTTGACATTTTCTTCAAATAAATTTATTAATGTTTTTTATTTTGACGTTTTATTCGAATATTATTTATTTATTTATTTATTTTTTTGACGTTATGTTCGAATACATTTTTCAACATATAGTATGCTTATATTTGTTAAAGGATTTCACGGCTATTGTAATTATAATCCGTAACTTAATTCACTTTCAATTATGTTTTCATTTTTTTTCCTTTATCAGGTTATATAATTATTATTTTTTAATTCAAATATTAAACTATATAAGGTTGTATAATTATTATTTTTGTAAACTAATTTACTAACATTTTTTTATAAAAAAGTGTAAAATGTTTGTTAAACGTGAATATTATTAATATAGATTAGGTAGACATAGGCTATGCTGAGACCGCCTCACAACGTTGCCGAGAACGACCAGGTCATTTTCACATTGGATTTAAATGTAATTATTTCGAGTTATTTCTTTTTGTTTTGTTTTTAGAAGTGTTGTAAGAAATCACAACTAGGTCCCGATTAATCTCAGATTAATCCCTAAGCGCTACCTGACCGATTAGAGGCCCTTGCGTTGTGATTTTTTACAACACTGCTAAAAACAAAAAACAAAAAAAAAAAAACAAACAAAAAATAAAATAAAATAAAATAAAACTCGAAATGATTATATTTAAATCCAATGTGAAATGACATGGTCGTTCTCGGCAACGTTGTGAGGCGGTCTCAGCTCAGCCTATGTCTACCTAATCTATATTAATCATATTCACGTTTAACAAATATTTTACACTTTTTTTATAAAAAATGTTAATAAATTAGTTTACAAAAATAATAATTATACAACCTTATATAGTTGAAAAATGTATTCGAACATAACGTCAAAAAAATAAATAAATAGATAAATAATATTCAAATAAAACGTCAAAATAAAAAACATTAATAAATTTACTTGAAGAAAATGTCAAAAAGATTAAAAAAAATAATTTGAGTAAAACGTTAAAAAATGTTTGCATGTGTGTATATATATATATATATATATATATATATATATATATATATATATATATATATATTAAACAAATCTAAATCCTTAAATATAATTAAAATAAATAAAAAAAATAATAAATAATAGAGAAAATTACATAAATGGTCCCTGTGGTAGAAACATATTACATAAAGCGTCCTTATGCATGAAGGGCAAATATGTCATTTCATATAGGACTTAACTGAAAAAGTTAACGCCGTTAGTCAAAAGGACCGTCTTTGCAAGATTTTTTAACCACATGGACCATCTGTGTAAAGAATTCATCATAAGGACCATAATTGGTCGATTTTGTCAACCATGAGGACCATTTATGTAATTTTGTCTGGCTAAAATTAAATCTCTCCCAAATCTCTCTCAACCTTTTATAGTCATTCGGGTCATCCCGACCCTTAAATTAGCCAAAAACCGCTTGAATCGGGGATTCATATCGAAAAACAGCTAATTAGGGCCGAAACCCTTCTTAGGAACCGAACCCTCTTAGAGGGAACCTATTAGAGCTAAACCCTGCTTAAGAACCTAAGCTCTCTTTCAGAACCGAACTAGCCTCCTCAGACAGAACCTCTTCAGCAACCGAAATGAACCAAGCCTTCGGTCCATTTCGCTCCTTTCGCACCTTCGGTTCCTTCTCCCACTTTTGGTTCCTCCTTCTCCCACTTTCGGTTCTCATCTCCTAAGATTCGAACCTCGTAGGTTTGCTTCTTAATGCCCGGTTTTCGACTACTTTCGCTTCCTAAGCCCGTTTTTGATGTTTTTGACGGGAATTTTTCACCAAATTCATATTTTTACCATTTTAAACCCCCTAAACTCATATTTTATTCACTTTTCAAGGGTTTATTAATTAAAAATGATTATTTCATTAATAGAAATATCTTAGGATATTCTACCCCACAAGTGGGTCAAATGTGCCCACTTGCCTTCCATGTGTCACTTCCTCATTAGTCCAACCCTATCCACATCAAACAAACCAAGGCAAACATCCTTTCAACTTTGCAAGGTGCTCCAGCAATATCTATATAAAGAAATCCATGGAGGATATCTTGGTTCACTTTGATCATTCTCAAACACTTATACACTTCTCAAACCATCAAGATAGCCTCTTTTTCTCTCTAATTCCAGCCACTTTTTGAAGGTGTTCTTGAGCTATTGCATCACTTGTTGGTAAGTATTCCATCTAAACTCAAGTGTTATTCCATGTTTTCATAACACCCTTGAATCATCTACACACATTTAACACCAAAAATCGTTCTTAGGATCATCCAACACTTCACGTGTTCATCAACTGTTCTTGACTTGATACTCTTCGTCTTCGACCTTCCACTCTTCAAGAAATCACTCAAGGTGAGTTCATACCCCTACATTTTTCAGTTTCTTTAGTTTTCAGGGGGGGGGATACAAGTTAAAACACCCAAACATATTTAAAACTTAACTTGACAGCTTACAACAGAAAAGTTGTGACCTGTTTACGAACTGTTTTACCCAACTTAAAATTAATATTTTCAACACTGTTTAATATGAAGATAGTTCAGGTTTATACCTTTAAAATGACTACTTGCACATCGTCATACAATTTTTCTTCAATTTATGATGATTTTTACAAAACTGTCTATCACTGCGACAATGAAATCAGACCAGGTCGTGAAGATGAACATTTTCACGCTGGTTTGAGACCACCAAAAATTAAAGGAAAATTTATGAACATAGTAGACTCTTTTTCCAAACTCTCCGAGTTTATGGATTCAGTTTTTGACTTATGATGAGTTTTCTATAAACATTCTAAAATAGTGACAGTTAAGGGTAAAACTGTCAAACACAAGTTTAAGAGTTATTCACACCTTGTAACATGCTGAGCAAGGTGTGTAAGATTTACACTTAGTATTTTCGATGCCATTTTATTGAAATACAGAGTCATGCATAACAAGGTTTCAGTAAACATAAAACACTCTTGATAAACTATAATAGGTATAGTTTGAACACTTCGTTTAACAAAGAAACACTAACACAATCGATTTACAAAACGGGTATTTTCTTACAAGCTACGTGAAATTGTTAATGAATAAATTTGTGAGACATTCGCCTTCGGGATACTCTTAAGTACCACAGAAAAGTCCTGTAGTTATAATCAGAATCTCTTGCAGGGAGAGCGTGATAGTTGTGTATAGATCTATATTGGGTCTAACAAACCCGCACCTAAGCTGCTTGCAACAGCTAGACCGACATGTTTGGATGACAAGTGTCATAACATTCCGATGCTTGAAGAACATCGAGTACGAGGTCTTCGAGTTTTAACATGGTTACAACATCTCACATGGGGAATTAACAAAACACATAGTTCATAGGTAGTTAAGGAGTTTTATTTAAATATAAAACCACACACATAAGTATGACGATTTACTTACATATACTAAGTCTTGGTCCAGTTAAGACTACAACAAACCTTTTAGAAAATATTGGATTTTCAGGTAACAAACTTGTAACAAACTTTAAGGACCAACATTCATTTTTCATTCATATACTGCTTATGAACTCACCAGCTTTATGCTGATACTCTTTCAAAAACAACTTGTATTCTCAGGTATTCAGTAATACAGGTAACCACAAGATTTTTGAAAGCAAGACGCTAAGGAACATATTTATTTTGAACTATTTTGACATAATATGTAATTTATTTGGAAACATGTATGTTTGAAACAATGTAACCTTTTAAATTATATTTATGATGGTTGTGTTTACTTTCTTCACTATGGTTATGATACTGAGCATGACGTCCTCCACCCCCGAACGTTTCCACCGTTCCGGTTTGGGGGTGTGACATATGTTCTATCTGATTAGTACTATTTCTCGTGGGTGAACACCTTTGTTCAGCCTGATACAAAAGTAATGATATCGAATGAAGTAACCTTTTATGTTCATATAGGTATAATATATATATATATATATATATATATATATATATATATATATATATATATATATATATATATATATATATATGTGTGTGTGTGTGTATATATATATATATATATATATATATATATATATATATATATATATATATATATATATATATAATTAAGAAGGAAACGACATTCGGGCAAATAACACCACCTTAATCCCACATCCAAACAAGAAAAAGGAATTAAGGTAATTCATTAGTCCTCAAACCTTCAAATCTTATTTATATATATTTATACGTATATAAACATGATTTGGCAATTATAAGGTTAAAAGAGCTTATTATAACATTTAAAGAGTTTAACTATTTGACTAAATTTTGATGACTTGATGTTAGTTTATAAAGTGATTTAAAACAGTTTGTTTGATAACACAACATGAAGTATATAAAAAAATAACATCCTTGGTTTGATAGTTAGAAATCACATGTGATTGATTATATAACTATAATGTTTTCTACTTGTACTCCCCCCGTAAAAGCATTTAAAATCACTAAGAGATAAGTTTAGGGTTATGAACTCACTTGATAACCGGTGATTTGGATAGTGTTTCGTTTCTAGGAACTTGCTTTCTTGATGTCACCCCGAGTTTCTGGTGAAGAACCGGGCTTCGTGCGGACAACACTTTGACTGAAAAGAAGGTTTTATCAGGAAATTCGGGGCGTCGGAACTTGCGTCGTGTGTTAGATGTGTTACCGAGGCTTCGGGGTGGTTTAGAGGTGCTTAAAAGTGAGAAAGTATAGGAGAGAGGATGGGAATGAGCAACCAAAGTTAGAAGGCCTCAATTTAAATATATACGGTGAATTTTCGACTCTCACGTCGTGAGTATGCACGAATCACATCGTGAGTTTGGTCCGGAAGAGCTCATGGTGTGCGTCGTCCATCTACTTGCTCTGGAAGGGTCAATCATACTGTTCACGTCGTGAACACTGTACTCACGATGTGAACTCTGACATATGTCGAAGTTTGTGCCCCGAACTTTATAAATTCATAACTCTTGCATATGACTTTCATATTTGACGTTCTTTATATCCACGCGTAGGAGAGATTATGCTCTAAAACTCTCGTTTAGACTCTGTCGGCTAATTTTGAATTTATATTTAATATTATAAATTTTAACAGGTCGGGACTGGAAAAGTCCGTTAAAACTTCATAACTTCTTCATCCGATGTCCGTTTTCATCTGTCTTTTTACCGTTGTACTACTATTGTCGAGATCTTCGATTCTCGTTTAGGTTGTGCTGGCTAAAAGTCGCTCGATCTCTATTTCAAGTTTTTAGTTGTCTACTGCTAAATCCGACATTTAGAAAAATCATAACTTCCTCATACAAAGTCAGATTTGGACATCTTTTTTGTACATGTTTACGGTCTAGTGGTATCTACGACTTTCATTTAGATACCTAAGGCTAAAGAGTATTTTATTGAAATTTCACGTTTTTTGTTTAACAGTGTTTTACCGGTTTTGTTGCAGATCTTCGATTGGTCATAACTTCTTCGTTATAACTCAGATTTTAGCATTCTTTATATTTCTGAAAACCTTGTTACGTTATCTATCACTTTAAATATCCCAATTGAGATTTTTGAACACTTCAATTTTTGACGCGATTCTTATTATTTCAAAAATAGGTCACAATACTTGACTTTTAGGTCATTACATTGACTTGAAATATCGGGTTGTCACAAAAACGGAGTTTGTATGCAAAAGATACGACAAATTTAAGAAAATACACAATAAAACACTGTTTTTTATTTAATCGCGTAAAACCGAATGGATCCATTGAGGCACTTACGCTTTGTCGACGGGATTTTCGAGAGCGTTTTTAGACTCAGGTTATAGTCTACTATTTAATTTCACACTCAAAATAATTTTTATGAAAATATTTACAAAAGTCGCGAAAACGGACACCGCGAGCCGTTTAAACGCAAAACTTCAAACATAATTTCTCAGAGATCTGTAACTCCAAAAATTAATCTGTTCGATGTTACGGAACCCTTCAATTAAACTCTATCTAATGGTATTCTCGAACAAAATTCTCGATGCACAGATCCCAATGCACCCGGTTTTATGTGTTTTGAACATGTAATGGAGGTATAACCCCATGTGGGCCCCACATGGGAGGATAGACCCCAAAAATATGATCTTTTTTCTATTCATTTCAGTCTCACATGTTCTTCCCTCTCTCACCTTTCTCCTTGGGGTGCAAGACTAGTTAAAAAGTACATGGGTATGGGGAAGTTTGTGTATTTAACCTTCCAAGGAAGGATGGGTTTCATGGTTGTGTGTAAACCTTTTAAGTATAAATAAGAGGCCTTGTTAGCCTCTTATTCACACCAAAAACACAACCAATTCTTCTCTCTATCACTCTCCCTCTCCCTCCATAATTCTCTATCCAAACCACCACAAACCACCCTAAACTCATCCAAAACGCTCCCCTATAACCCCCTTAACTACCACCACCCTCCTCAGCTTTCAATTTGGCCGGAAACACAAGAAGAAACCGGCAGCAGAAGGCTGCTGGCCATCACCCACCTCTACTGCACCACCCTCCTGCCATCATCGAAAAACAACCTACTACCTCCCTTGTGCTGCTGTTGTGCTGCTTAGTAAGAAATCCATACCTCCGTTTTATTATTATTATTATTATTATTATTATTATTATTTAGTTTAGTTTATCGCAAAACAGCCGAAGATCCATTCCTTTATTTATTTTTTTCTCATTCGTAACGAGCATGAAGCAAATACAGGGATGAGTTTCCCTCTTAATTCTCAAACTTTCATTAGTTTTAATACCCCCCCCCCCCCCAAGTTTTGATAATTTTCCCAATTGAGCCCCTTTTCAAAAACTTTGTTTAAACAAACAACACCACCGTTTTTATGCAATATAAATCACACAAAAATATTATTTATTACGCTAATACTTACGGTATGGGGAATCTGGTTTGAAGGACCGCATGGGTTGTTGGATTTCAGAAGTGCTATAATGCCAAAATGGTCCTACCCTCGGTGTTTCATGTATGACCCTCGTCTGTATATGGTAGTACATGTACTAAGTAATATTTATCATACAAAATACACAAAAAATGTCATTGTTTTGTGTAAATACTTTACCAGTTTTAGAAATAATTGTTTAAACACTTACATGTTAAGTACACAAAATCATTTTAAACCTCAATAACTTTATATGTTATGTTGTTAAGATAATACAACTAATAAAAATAACATATACGTCCCGACAAAAATTGTGCTATGACTGTATAGCCGGTTATCAACTTGGTAGTCTAATTTTACCTCATACATACACAGAAATATATATGTTTATATATTTATACGAGTTATAGAGCTCTTATCTTAGGCTCGTTTATGTGCTTGTACTCAAAGTTTTACCAACTGTTTAAACAAGTATCGTACTCTTCAGTGTGTAAACTTATCAAATATACTTGTTAACTATCTATTTATCCGTATCTGTGGTTGTTAAGTACAACCTTGGCAGAAATCATTATCCGTATATCCGTATGTCTATTTATCCGTATCTGTGGTTGTTAAATACAACCTTGACAGATAACCTTATCCGTATGTTTGTTCATATGTTATCCATACCATTCCGTTACTATAAACTTAGCTAGATGTTTATTACCTAGAAACCATAGTTTATATGTATATCTGTACAAATTCCTTACTATAAACTGGACTAGACTTTTATTACCTAGCAACCATGGCTTATATTTCTATCTTTATCAAACATTCTTCCAGACATAGTTTTCTTACAAAGGCAATACTTTTTAGACTTTTTAAAAGTATTATACCGCAGTTAAATAGAAAACCCTGTGACACTCACCAATCTTTGTGTTGAACCTCAAACTTACATGTATTGGGGATCCTTAGATAGGCTTTCAGACGAAAGATTTGTTGTGGATTCTAGACGACTTAGCTATCTAGTTTTTGGTTATCTGTCTACTTGTTTAAGGCAACTACTATCGATTATCACTTGTAAGAACCTTGTATTCAAACCTTAATGATGGAATATAAATGCTATTTTGTTTATCGTTGTACTTGTGCTATATATTCAGTTTATTTGTGATCCATGAACTTAATCGCACTCCTGACATGTTCCGCCTTGGCCGAGGGTGTGACAACAAGTTAGGTACATACCTTTAATATTGTAAGTATACAATACCCTTGAATCCATTCTTGAACTTCAGAAAGCAAGCACCAAAATTAAGGCTGCCTATAATGGCTCACACCCAAACCCTAGAAACCTATAAAATGAAGATCAGAGAGGAGAAGAGCAATTTTCAGCCAGAGAAACCCATTGGGAAAGTTATGAACAAAAATTATAAACCTTGGGGCCCTATTTATATCACTGTTGCAAAAATCACATTGGTGGCCGATTAATCGCTTGGCGGCCTTGAACCGATTACGATTAAAGTGCTTGATGGAAATCGGTCAAAATCGGGCTTAGCGGCCCTTGGCGGTCATAGACGGTAAATATTTAAAAGAATTAAATTCTTTAATTTTCAAATATTATACCAAAAGTTTAAATATTCAAATTTTTAAGTTTTCAAAATTTAAAACATTATACTAAAAGTTTTAAAATTTAAAATTTTTAAATACTTATTTTTTTAGGATATATTAATTTTTTAAATAATTTTATTAATAGTTTATGGTCTCCGATTAATCCCCGATTAACCGCCGCCTAGTCCGATTAATCGCTAACATCATTCGATTGTCGAGCTACCGCCAAATGATTTTTACAACCTTGATTTATAGTGTGGATGACAGATAAACCCTAGATTTGAATAACAAAATAATAATATTTTATCTATTCAAATACGATAATCTTTATAAGCTTTAGAATATTCTATAAACCCTAGAATCCTCCTAAAAATCATCAACCACCCTATGAGTTCTAAAATTTTCCTTCCTTACTCAATTATGAACAATTACAATTCAACCATTGGCCCATTAAATAATTCTAATTAATCTAGAAATTAATTCCAATTAATTCTAATCAACTCTAAATTAATTCTTATTGATTTCATATTAATTTATTAATCATATAAATTAACAAATCAATTATATATATATATATATATATATATATATATATATATATATAAATAATCTAATATATTAAAAAAATCAATTTTCTCTCTCTCTCCTAGTATCATCTCTAGGTTATTTCGAATACGTAGTGCTCAGCGAGTCCACTGTCCAGACAACCAATTTTTCGAGTTTTTCAGCAAGTTTGCATCAAATATCAAGAAAACAAGCCTAGGCTCTGATACCATTGTTAGGTTTTGAGCATTCTAACACTACTAAGGTGTACATGCAACCCTAGAAACCTTGGATCTATGTTTTACTATGATACATGAAAAATTGATTTTCCAAGGTTCTTAACCTATCTAGCATACCATGGGGAAGTTTTAAACATAAATACTAGAAGAAGAACATACCTTTTGTAGTTTGGATTCCTTGAGAACCTTGTGAGCCTAGCACCTCAAGTGTGATGCCTCAAATGTCTCACACAACACTACAACTCTTGGAATAGACTTGAGGGAAGTTCACTTAACCTCAAAATCGGCTAGCCCTCTATCTTGTACAAGTAGTAGTGCCAATTTTGCTTGCATGGTGTTCTTTATATAGTTGTGGCACAATTAGGGTTACACCATGTAAGCCCTAATTTTCATGGCTTTTCATATTCTATGATCCATGGGTTTGTAACCTCAATGGATTATTCATGGAGTATCTTATGGGTTTTATCCCAATCCATACAAACCATGGATCATTAGCCCACTATATAAGAATAGATTATTTACACAATCAACCCCATATATTTGGTTAGTTTCTTTTTTATCACTTAATTAATTTCCAAATTAATTCTTTGATCAATACTAGTTAAATAAAATTATTAATCTATTGGAACTTATAATATATTAATAATCCTTAAGTATCATTTCTCTCATTTAGTCTATACAAGTGTTGCAATACCATGCAACCCAAATGGATCATGCTAATCGGGTCAAGTACATCCTAGAAATAGTTATGAACTTAGACACCTAATCCAACACAGATGAGATCATTATGATCTTTATTCAAGAAATCAACCACAATAAGGTTCGCATAGTCTTTCTTTTATGTATCGAAAGAGTTTTTAATGATTTCTTGATGCGATCTCATGAATATTGCATTCTTTTTAGTGTTTTCCTTACATTTTTTTAGTGATGAAGGTTACATTTACGATGTGATCATTTCAAGCATTGGTTTGTGATATTTAATATGAAAAGTTTATGAAATGTTTGACTTGCATATGATTCCAATTCGTTAGTCTTAAAAGGTTTATCTCGTAAAATTGAAACAAAAAACCATACAAAATCATGCATGTTTTATTAAGTAAAATCTCAAAAAGTTTGTCTTTGGTTTATGGTTAGAGTATATAGTCTTGTGAATTAAAGCTAATAGCATGTAGTTTTCTATAATGAACAAAAATGTCAATTTACATTGCAAGCATAACCAAAAGATATACCTATAGCATTATATTGGAAATCTTATAGTAACTTTTTAAATAACTATGAATATATGTAGGGGTCTTTGTACGAATAATTGGTATCAATTCACTTTTAACTAATGACATGAAATAGTTTAGTCATGTAGAATTGCATATTTATACAATCACATAACACCTGAATTTTACACGGTTCAATCAAAGTAAACTCAAATATGAGCTACATCCATAACAACCTCTTTTATTTCTTCAACATACAACCATTCTTCTTTATCTCACAATTATAAAGATGAACAAATGCTCTCTCAAGACCATAAATACAAAAAACTATAACTATACATATCACTAAGATCTCAAATGATAAAAAAAATTGAACAAACCAGTTTGTTATTGTAATCCTCGTTATTATGTGTCTTCTACCGAAAGAGAATACATGTATAGATATTCGTTCTCCTGTTGTAATTGATCCCCACGATCTTCATATACACTTCCATATGTCACTTAGTTGGACAAGTGGAACTTAGTATATATCATTAGAAGCTCACTATTAGGGTTTAAGCAAATCATTTGTTTAGACGATTTCACATACATAGTAATAGTCCAAACTAAAAACAAGAACCCAATATTTAATGTGGTTCAGACGATCAGAATGATTGAATATATTCAAGGACGAATAAGAGAGAGAGAGAGAGAGAGAGAGAGAGAGAGAGAGAGAGAGAGAGAGAGATTATCAACTCTAGTAAATGAAGTGTTTTTTTTTTGTCGTTTGTCATTTCTTCAATATTTTCGCCACATGTCATTGTGTAAGATTTTTTTTAAATTGCTTAAATTCTACATATCATTATGTGGTATTTTCATTTTTTTGTAAATAAAAAATTAATCAATTCTACTAATTAACACCTCTATTTTATATATCTAAAATATTTATTATATTAAATATGTAGATCAACAGTATAATTAATGAAACATCTATTCTAGTTAATGTAAATATATTTTTCTAATGAATATAATAATAAATAGTTTGTTTTTTCTACCATTAAAAACATTTATTATGATTTTTTTGTTACATAATTAAAATAATGAAATATTATAAAACAATATTATCAAAATTAAGATATAATAAAATATATTTTGTTAAACTTCGAAATGAAGTAGGCATTAAAAATATTTAATATTTACACCTTAATATAAAACTTTTTTTTGTTAATAAACCCGTGTAGTACACGGGTTTATTAACAAAAAAAAGTTTTAGTACACGGGTCTCACACCTAATTGTTTAGTGTTTAATAACTTAGGTTACACAATTTCAACTGATATATTTATGCTAGTAAGTTGACCTAAAATTTGTACATAAAGTTATCCTCAAACACTCTAACAAATCTGGTCCATGACTAAGTTGATGTCGAATCTTATAAAGGAACCTGCCCAAAGAGGGACTGCATGCTTGGTCCAACCAACAACTAAAGGGTCAAAAGATGAATCAGACTCTACAACTTAACAATCTCTTACTTGGGGTTTGATCAGCCAAATACTGCGATCAAATATAGAATTTTATAAGCCCCATCATTCTTTAGTCTCGCATTCTGTTCAAGTACCTGGAAGACTAGTTTAAGTCATACACATCTTTAACATCCCCGTTGTCACCACTTTGGTAAATATGCATGTTAGATTCTTTGTACAAATGATTGTTTTCAAGTTTATAATCTTATCACTTATCAATTCTCGAATAAAGTGGTACCTCATCTGAATTGTAACGTCCATAAAATATACGCCAAATTTAAAATTTTAACGTTGACAAAAGAAACAAATAGTAATTGTTTTTACAAAACATTTCCAAATAATTTATCATCAGAGTGTCCCAAAACAGATCATGAGGATAAGGAGCGGTACGGTCACGCCTTCGCCTTCCTTCGATCTCCTGAAGTACCTGAAACAATAAACTGAAAACTATAAGCCCGAGGGCTTAGTAAGCTACCCCCAAAATACCAATACCATATAGACAGAAACATATCAATAACAATCCATCAATCAACCTGCACACTGGGCATCGGCCTGACTGGTCCGCCCTTCAGGGATTACAGTCTATTTGAGTCTATCCCAAGCCTTCGGCATGACTGGTCTGCCACGTGGGCCTACAGTCTCCCCGGACCGCTCATAGGGTATGTTGGCCTTCAGCACAAAGCAGGACCGCCTCAACCCAACCAACAAACAATTAACCATGTGCACATATGATCTTATACTAGCATATACAAACATCAAGCATATCTATCTCACTGATCATCAATCATATAATTCTCTCGTAACTAGAGCACTGACCTAGCAGGTCACTAACATACCAATCCCTACGGATCATAAAAGCATAACATACTGCCTACCCTGATTCCGATCAAACCGATCATATCACATGTAGCATACCATAACAATAACAACCAAGAGTCAGACTTGGTGCCGTAGACCCTATCGATATAGTGAGGATAACTTACCTCGCAGATGTCGACTCGAAAGGTAACTCTAACTATCGGATCACTGGTCACCGGCTCCACCACCTATATTAATAGCACAATATACTCATAAGTCCTTAGCCTTATAAGGCACTCCATAACCTGATAGTCAATCCCTGATCAAGGTCAAAGTCCTTGGTCAAGGTCAACAGTCAATGTTGAACTCAACCTCCGAGCACACTCGGCTGCTCGCTGAGTCTTTGAAGCACATTCCAACTCGCCGAGTCATCGGGGTGACTCGTCGAGTTCCTTCAAATCCTGATCAAGTCTCAAGGCCACCCGTCGAGTTTCCTCCTTGCAACTCGACGGGTATACACGCAAACATATCCTTGTCTGAAACTCATACGACTCGCCGAGTTGTTCTTCAACTCGTCGAGTTTCATGACCATCTTCATCTAACTTGCCGAGTTGTTACCAACTCATCGAGTTCAAGGCTTCCTTCAATTGACTCGCTGAGTTGTTCATCCAACTCTCTGGGTCTAATGCATAGTCTTTATATGACTCGCTGAGTCGGCTTTGCGACTCGCCGAGTCCCTTCAGAAATTTTAACATGAAAACGTCTATAAGTCATGGCAAGGTCCCAAATTGCAGATCTAGCTTCCTTAAGCCTGCTTATCACACAAAGTTGCAAACTTTACATGCATGCATTGCCTTACAAGCTCCAAATGCCAAAACCAAGCTCTTAATGGGTGTTCATGGACTAAGGGGAACTTAAACTTGAGTAAAGCTGGAACTTTATGCTTGAATAATCCAATGAGGGTCCAGATCTGAAGTTACAACTTCAGATCTAGCCCATAGATTGCCATACCAACTTGATCCCCTTTCTACAACCCTAAAACTCCTTCAAAGATGAGGTCTAATTGAAATAACTTAGGGAAATGGTTTATTACCTTCCCAAGAGATGTCCACAGAAGAAGAAATCAGATCTTTTCCCAGCTCCTTGCCTAAATCACTTGATTCATCAAACTTTTTCACCAAAAATCTTCTCTCAAGCTTCAACACACAATGGCACACACACACACACAAGTTAGAGATGCAAACGGGGCTGCAAAGGAACTAAATGAAGCTTGAGCTTCTTTAAATAGGGGTGCAAACCCCGGGAATTAGGGTTTCACTTTCCAGCTTCTACTCGCAGAGTCCAACAAAGGACTCGCCGAGTAGGCCACTTAATTCGCGATCCAACCCGCTGCTACTCGACGAGTAGGGCAACAAACTCGTCGAGTAGGACCAAAACCCAAAAATATTTTATTTAAATCATTACCTGAGGGTTGGGGCGTTACAGCTCTCCCCCACTTGAACTAGACTTCGTCCTCGAAGTCCGCTGGGTTAAACAACGCCGGATAATGCTCGCGCATCTCCGCCTCCGGCTCCCACGTCCACTCGGATCCCTTCCGATGTTCCCATTGTACCTTTACCAAAGGTATTTCCTTGTTCCGCAGAATCTTCTTCTTCCTTTCCAAAATTGCCACGGGCCTTTCCACATAGTTCAAGCGTTCGTCGACCTGGATATCATCTAACGACACCACGGCCTCCAGGTTCATAAAGCACTTTCGTAATTGCGAAACATGAAATGTGTTGTGGATCCGAATAAGCTCTTCGGGGAGCTCTAACCTATAAGCTACCTTGCCCACCCTGGCAACAATCTTGAACGACCCAATATAGCAGGGACCCCGCTTTCCCCTCTTCCTGAAACGGATCACACCCTTCCAGGGTGAGACCTTCAGGAGAACCATGTCACCCACCTGAAATTCCAGCTTAGATCAACGTCGGTCGGCATAAATTTTCTGCCGGCTCTGAGCGGTCTGCAGTCGCTGTCTAATCTGCTGTATCATCTCGGTAGTTTTCAGGACCACCTCTGTTCGACCCATCACCCTGTGCCCAACCTTACCCCAATAGACTGGGGTCCTACACTTCTGCCCATACAACAGCTCGAAAGGCGGGGCGCCAATACTGGAATGATAGCTGTTGTTGTAGGAAAATTCCACCAGCGGTAGGTGGGAATCCCAACTCCCACCGAAATCAATGACACATGCCCTCAACATATCCTCGAGGGGTTGGATGGTCCGCTCACTCTGCCCATCACTCTGCGGATGAAACGTCATACTAAAATGCAACCTCGTACCCAGTTCCTCGTGGAACTTCTGCCAAAATCGTGAAGTAAACCTGATGTCCCGATCCGAAACAATGGAAACCGGGACTCTGTGGTGAGAGAAAATCTCACGGATGTACAGGTCGGCCAACTTTTCTGCTGACAAACTCTCTCAAATGGCTAGGAAGTGAGCACTTTTGGTCAACCGATCCACAATGACCCATATAGCGTCGAATCCCTTTTCCGTCCTTGGCAACTTCATGATGAAATCCATCGCGATCCATTCCCATTTCCACATGGGAATCTCCAGAGGCTGCAACTTACCATGCGGCCTCTGGTGCTCGGCCTTGACCATCCTACTGGTCAAGCACCTTTCAACGAACCAAGAGATATCTTGCTTCATACCAGGCCACCAATAACTCGAGCTCAAATCACGGTACATCTTGGTATCCCCCGGGTGAATAGAAAAACGAGACTTATGAGCCTCCTCCATCACTGTTTTCCTAACTCCTCTAGTCATCGGAACCCAAACCCGACCATATTGGGTTAATAGCCTACGACTATCTTGAACAAACCGGGCGCTTTCGCCCTTAATCCTTTCTAACTTCCAGTTCTCCGGTTTCATACCCTCGGTCTGAGCATCTCTAACCAAACCCACCAGCGGGGAATCCACCGCTATGCTCTTACATTTGGATGGGGTAGAAGACCCAGCAGTCTTGCGGCTCAAAGCATCCGTAACCACGTTCGCTTTACCAGGATGGTAAAGGATCTCGCAATCATAGTCCTTGACCACATCCAACCACCTGCGCTGCCTCATGTTTAGGTTTGACTGGTCCATGATGTGCCTGAAACTCTTGTGGTTTGTGTATATCGTACAACGGACCCCGTACAGATAGTGTCTCCAAATCTTGAGGGCTAAAACCACCGCTCCCAACTCCAGATCATGCGTTGGATACCTAGTCTCATGCGGCTTCAGCTGCCGCGATGCACAGGCTACCACTCGTCCCCTCTACATGAGGACTGCCCCCAAGCCTGTGATGGATGCATCACAAAATACTACAAAATCCTCTACTCCCTCGGGAATTGTCAACACTGGCGACTCTAATAAACACTACCGCAGGGTCTTAAACGACCTCTGCTGCTCCGGGCCCCACCGGAAATCCACCCCTTTCCTTGTTAGACGAGTGAGGGGTATGACAATCTTGGAGAAGTCACGAATAAATCTCCGATAATACCCTGCTAAACCCAAGAAACTTCTGATGTCTGAGGGGGATTTTGGAACCTCCCACTGCATAACTGCCTCCACCTTGGCCGGATCGACCAGAATCCCTTCCTGGTTAATGAGATGTCTGAGGAACTGGACTTCTAGTAACGAAAACTCGCATTTCGAGAACTTGGCGTACAATCGTTCTCGCCTCAAAACTTCCAGCAGCTCCCTGAGATGCTCCTCATGCTGCTCCCGGGTCTTGGAATACACCAAGATGTCATATATGAATACAATGACCGAGCGGTCAAGCATCGGTATGCAGACCCGGTTCATCAAATCCATGAACATTGCCGGTGCGTTGGTGACCCCAAACGGCATCACCATGAACTCGTAATGACCATAACAAGACCCTGACCTAGGGATATCCTGATTTCAAATCAATCTTGGAAAACCAAGATGCACCCTACAGCTGATCGAACAGATCGTCTATCCTCGGGAGTGGATAACGGTTCTTCACCGTTAATTTGTTCAGCTCCCTATAGTCAATGCACATCCTGTGCGAACCATCCTTCTTCTTGACAAAAAGGATCGATGCTCCCCAGGGTGAACTACTAGGACGAATAAACTGCTTACCCAACAGTTCTTGCATCTGAGATGACAGCTCCTGCATCTTAGGCGGTGCCAAACGGTATGGCGCCTTGGCGATAGGGGCCGCACCTGGTACTAGATCAATCCTGAACTCAACCTGCCTCTCCGGAGGCACTCCGGGTAGCTCTTCCGGAAACACATCAACAAATTTTCGCACCACTGGGACCTATGAAACCGAGAGCTGCTCCCTATCCCACGTATCTATCACATATGCCAAATAACCGGCACAATCGTGCTGAATATACTGTCGGGCCCTGGCTGCCGAGCAGAACCCTGATCCCAACCTGGTACCCTCTCCATACACTACAAGTTCTCCCCCACTTAGGGTTCGAACTACCACCCGCTGCCACTCACAGTCAATCATGGCACCAAAACGACTGAGCCAATCCATCCCTATAATCACACATACATCCCCCACGGGAATAGGAATCAAGTCTATCGGGAAGGACACTCCGAAAATCTCCAACTCACATCATCGGTAGACCGAAAAAGCGGAAACTCCGTGCTCGCTGGCGATCAAAACCCGCAATGGGCACTCGAACTCATCCATCGTCACATTGAACCCTCTGTTGAAAGTCTGAGATATGAACGACCGACTTGCTCCCGAGTCAAATAGAACCAAAGCAGGCAAAGAATTTACTAACAACGTACCTAATCACAGGTACAATCAATAAGCATAACACAATACAATAATTGAGACAGAGAATAGAAACGTACCAACAACTACATCAGGTGCGGTCTTCGCCTCCTCGGCCGTAAGCTGGAAGGCGCATCCCTGAGCCTTCGGAGGCTCCACCTTAACTGGCCTCCCATCACCAATTTTCCCAGCAACTGGAGAAGATCTCTGCGCCGACTTAGCAGCGAGCTGCGGACAGTTAATCTTCACATGACCAACCTGATGACAACGGTAACAAATCCTCATATCTAGTGGAGGGGCGGACTGACGGCAGTCCTTGGCATAGTGCCCCTCCTTGACACATTTGTGGCATCCACCTCCTGCTCGACAAACCCCTGAATGAACCCTGCTGCACTTTCTGCAAGTGCGACTCTGCTGACCCCCGGATCGTGTATCAGCGGCCTTAAACCGCTTAGGCACCGGCTGCGACTGGGCCGGTGCCTGACGCTGCTCCTTCAGCTGCAACTCTATCTCCAACTCACGCCACCTCGCGGCCTCCTGCAGATCCAAGAGGGTATCACAACGCTGTGTAGCCAGAAACTGTCGTATATTCGTCTTGAGCATGCTCAGATAACAGGTCATCTGAGATTGCTCCGACACAAACTCTGGGTTAAACATAGCCCTCTCCATGAACATCCGAGTAATCTCCATCACTGACTCTCCATCCTGTCTCAAAGTCAAGAACTCCTGAGCAAGCCGCTCCGGCTCAACACGAGGAACGTAGCGGGTGCGAAACATATCCCTGAAATGCTCCCAGGTAATAGCAGTCCGCTGATCATCCGAATATGAAACTGTCATCAATCTCCACCAGTCCTTCGCCCCAAGCCTCAGCAGGTTCAGGGCACATCTGACCTTCTGGTCAGTAGGACAAGAGCATGTGAAGAAACATCACTCCACGTCAGATAACCACCTTATAGCCCGAATAGCATCTTGTGTACCATCAAATGTCTGGGGCTTTGTGTTATCGAAGTCCTGGTACTGGAAAGCCCTGTCGGCTCCTCCTCCAACCCCTGCCGCAGTTATAGCCGAAGTGGCTGCAGCGGCAACTGTTTCTGCTAGAGCTGCATATCGCTCATCAAAATACTCAACCATCACGGTCTTAATCAACCCAAACATTTCTGGCAGTTGTGCTCGAAAAGCCGTAGCGACTTCGTCGTGTAGAATCTCCCGGATCCTGGCATCCAGCTCCTCAGTCCCAATCTGAACTACGGGCTTAGGTGCCATCGACACCTCTGACCCTCCATCTTCTGTTCCTGATCCTGACCCAGATCTCGACCCGGATCCATCAGCAAAGCGTCTCGTCACCACCATTCTACAAATACACCCAATATATCAGATAAACAATATAATTTCAGGAGACCAATACCCTCAATCCCTAGGTGTTGTGACTTCTTTGCTACGCGTATGGGTCCTGTGCTTTCAGTAGTATGGGCCCCTACTACCTTCCACACCTAACCATATTTTTCTCAAGTATCACAACAACGCCTTAAAACTATACTCAACATAACATGCGCTCGACCCTCACAAGCAGGGGACATCGCCTAACTATCAACTGATCCTGCAATTGCGTACCACTCCCACATCCATGAAACTTCCATCAACCCCTGCAGCGCTAGTGTACACTGGCTGCACATAACACTGGACCCGATAGACTTTTGAATGTCTGTGTAACACCGTAAATCTCCAAAACAATTTTTTTAAATTTTCTAAAAGCATAATTCATTCATTTTTCATAAAACATCATTGTTTAAAACTCAATTCATAACATATATCAATCCCAAGATCTCATAGCATAAAAATCCAGTGTGTGTACTGATCAAGCCGGCGCCTTTCCGCGATCCTCACTAGTACCTGAAACACATAACACAAAACACTGTAAGCACAAAGCTTAGTGAGTTCCCCAAAATACCACGTATAGCACATATTAGCCACCCGAGGCTATAACTCTGTGGGTCCGTGCACCCAAACGCTGTGAACCCTCAGGTTCTAACTCTGTAACATGCACAGCATAAATCACATAGAATAATGCAGTACAATACATAACATATATATAGCATACAAACACTGTATCACATAACTCTAGTTACCTACTCAAGGTAAAGTATAGTGAGAAGACTCACCTCGCGTATCTCGGTAGCTCGTAAATCCCGAAAATCACTAGTGCTCGATCTCCCGAGCTATCGTCCTCCTATAACACAAATATATCTCTAATTAATACTATCCCAACTATGGTTGACTAATTCTACCAAGTCCACACCAGTCAACTCTGGTCAATGGTCAACGGTCAACCCAACTCGCCGAGTCCCTACGGGAACCCGATTCCTCTGAATCCCTTCCGACTCACCGAGTCACTCACCCAACTCAGTTACTCAACCCCTGGTTCGAAAACACGGAACAACCCGCCCCAAATCGTCGAGTCTGCGCATGGACTCGACGAGTGTATTCCATGCACATCCCAAAACGACCTCCTGAGGTTAGATCTGTTCCTCTAGCTCATAGATCCAGTCCTTCCAAGCTTATTTATCACGTAAAGTTTATGTCTTGGCGCTCATATCACACCTATTGACTCATAAATGGTGTTTTAACCTCAAATACAATGATCCCAAACCAAAACCTCCATAGACTCATATAAAGCTTGGACAAAAAGGCACTCTAGACCTCCATGGGTCCAGATCCAGAACCTTAACTCGCTAAGGGACCATGGGAGCACTAGATCTAGTCACAAAAAGGGCTCAATAAGCCCTAAATCAACATGAACATGACCACAATAGAAAATGGTTCGAAAATGGTACCACAAATGTGATGTTCTGGACCTCAGATATTTAGGAAATTAACTCCCCTTGCTTCCTCTTGGCTAGAGCTTCCTTCTTCTTGGTAGACACACCTCCAAGGTCAACAATGGCTCCTTCTCTCACTCAAATCGCTGAAGCTCACTAGGGTTTCGCTCTGGGGACTGATGAGCACAAATGACGGCCATAAGGCCCTATAAATAGGTCCCAAACCCGAGAAATTAGGGTTTCATTAAATAGCGCGGACTCGCCGAGTCCGCCAATGCGACTCGTCGAGTCCGGTCATTAACCCAGATGAGAAATCGTGTCTTTAATCGGCGAGTCTACACGTCAACTCGCCGAGTTCCTCCACAAACTTGAAATTAAAGAATAAATATAATACCTGAAATTCCGGATGTTACAATTCTCCCCCACTTGAATCAGAATTCGCCCTCGAAGTCTCATCCCTGAAATGGCTCCGGATGCTGCTCACGCATCTCCCGCTCTGGCTCCCAAGTCAACGTGGATCCTCTTCGATGTTGCCACTAAACCTGCACAGATGCACCTCCTTGTTTCTCAATACCTTGATCTTTCGATCCACAATCGCAACTGGTCTCTCCACGTAGTTCAGGCTCGCATCCACCTGAATGTCCTCTATCGGCACTACCGCCGACTCGTCGGCTATACACTTCCTCAACTGAGACACGTGGAAGGTATTATGAATCCGCTCCAACTCCGCAGGTAGCTCCAAACGATACGCTACCCTGCCCACCCTCACGATTACTCTGAATGGGGAAATATACCGGGGCCCTAGCTTGCCCCTCTTCCTGAATCGAATCACTCCTTTCCAAGGAGATACCTTCAGGAGAACATAATCACCGACCAGGAACTCAAACTCGGATTGTCGCCTATCCGCATAGCTCTTCTGGCGACACTAAGCGGTCAATAATCTCTGCCTGACCTGCTGTATCTGCTCTGTCGTCTGAAGCACAATCTCTGTGCTACCCATCAATCGTTGCCCTACCTCTCCCCAACAAATGGGAGTCCGACACCTCCTCCCATACAACAACTCAAAGGGTGGCATACCAATGCTCGAATGATGGCTGTTGTTGTAGGAAAACTCCGCTAAGGGCAAATACGTGTCCCAACTTCTGCCAAAATCGAATACACATGCTCGGAGCATGTCCTCGAGCGTCTGAATCGTCCAGTCGCTCTGACCGTCAGTCTGTGGGTGGTATGCGGTACTAAAATGCAGCCTCGTACCCAACTCCTCATGGAATTTCTTCCAAAATCTGGAAGTGAAACGCACATCTCGATCTGACACAATCGAGATCGGCACCCCATGCTACGATACCACCTTTCTTACATATATCTCTACTAACTTCTCCGCGGAAGAACTCTAACTAATGGCGAGAAAGTGAGCGCTCTTCGTCAAGCGGTCTACTATCACCAAAATTGCATCGACACCCCTCGCCGTTCTCGGCAATTTGGTGATAAAATCCATGGATATCTGTTCCCATTTCTACTCTGGGACTTCCAGTGGCTGCAACTTACCATGCGGTCTCTGGTGTTCGGCCTTAACCATACGACAGGTTAGGCACCACTCAACAAACCACGCTACATCCCTCTTCATACAGGGCCACCAATACCCCCTTTTAAGATCCAGAAACATTTTAGTCGCCCCGGGATGGATCGAGAATCTCGATCTATGTGCCTCCTCCATCAAGATGGTACGCGTGCCTCCAACAAAAGGTACCCAAATCCGACCCTGGAAGGTCATAAGCCCTCTACTATCGGTCACGAACTCCGACACCTGTCCGATAACTCGCTCCCTCTTACGGTTCTCTGGTCTCACTGCCTCAGTCTGAGCCCCTCTGATGGTGTCCAATACTGGAGTCATCACCGTCAATCTCATACAAATATCCCGAATCGGGGCGCTCTTTGCCCTATGACTCAGGGCGTCGGCTACCACATTAGCCTTGCCCGGGTGGTACAGGATCTCACAATCATAATCCTTTACCACATCCAACCATCTCCTCTAACGCATGTTCAGGTTTGGCTGATCCATCAAATACTTCAAACTCTTGTGGTCCGTGTATATCGTACACCAAACCCCATACAGATAGTGGTGCCAAATCTTGAGGTCGAACACCACATCCCCCAAGTCCAGATCGTGGGTGGGATACCTTGTCTCATGGGGCTTCAGCTGCCTCGAAGCGTATGCGATCACATGCTCCCTCTGCATCAACACTACGCCCAACCCAGATATCAAGGTGTCACAATACACCACGAAGTCCTCCATTCCCTCTGGAAGAGTCACAATACCGGGGCTTCGCACAATCTTTTGTGAAGAGTCTCAAATGAGGCCTGCTGCTCTGGGCCCCAGCTGAACACCTCACCCTTCCAGGTCAACCTGGTGAGAGGAACAACAATCTTGGAGAAATCCCTGATGAACCTTCGATAGTAACCGACCAACCCTAGAAAACTCCTAATCTCAGAAGGAGATTTCGGCACTTCCCAACTCATCACCGCCTCGATCTTGGCCGGATCAAACAAAATCCCCTTTTGGTTAACGAGGTGACCAAGGAACTGCACCTCTCACAACCAAAAATTTCACTTAGAGAATTTGGCGTAAAGCCTCCCCGATCTCAGCATACTGAGGATTTCTCGCAAATGCTCCTCATGCTGCTCCCTGGATCTCGAATATACCAAAATGTCATCAATGAACACAATCGCTGATTGATCCAGCATCGGTCAACATATCCTGTTCATGAGATCCATAAACGCTGCAGGCACATTGGTGAGCCCGAATGGCATCATCACGAACTCGTAATGCCCATAACGAGTCCTGAATGCGGTCTTCTGGATATCCTCCTCGCGCACCCTCATCTGATGATAACCAGATCTCAGATCAATCTTGGAAAACCAAGATGCTCCCTGCAGCTGATCGAACAAATCATCGATCCTCGGCAACGGATAACGGTTCTTCACCGTTAACTTGTTCAGCTCTCGATAATCTATGCACATTCGGTGCGAACCATCCTTTTTCTTCACAAAAAGAATCGGTGCTCCCCACGGCGAACTGCTCGGCCGAATAAACCCCTTCCCCAATAGCTCCTAAAGCTGCGAGGATAACTCCTCCATCTCTGGAGGTGCAAGGCGATAGGGCGCCTTGGCAATAGGTGCTGCCCCTGGAATCAAATCAATGCGAAACTCAACCTGCCTCTCGGGAGGCACACCCGGTAACTCCTCAGGAAAGACATCCGGGAATTCACACACTACTGGAACCTCCTCAACCGAACTCGGTCTCTCTGCATCAACTCTCGTATCCATCACATACGCTATAAAACCACTACAACCCTGCTGTAGACTCTGCCTCGCTCTAGCAGCTGAACAAAATGCTGAATCGGGACGGGTACCCTCGCCGTACACCGTAAGAACTCCCCCGCTTGGGTCTGGTATAGTCACCCGCTGCTGCTCGCAATCGATAATTGCTCCAAATCTGCTCAACCAATCCATGCCCACGATGACACAGACGTCCCCCATCGCGACCAGGACCAAATCAATAGGAAACTCTACACCGAAAATCTCGAGTACACATCCTCGAATCACCTCCGTGGCATACACTGCTCTCTCGTTGGCGATGGAGACTCTTAGAGGCCGACTCAACGCCTATCGACTAATACTGATGTGCTGACTGAAAGCCAACGATATAAAAGATCGACTCGCACCCGAGTGAAATAACACTAAGGCATGTACAAAATTCACAAGAAAAGTACCTACGCAAATCATAATATAAGCACAAAATCTCAAACATTAAAATAAATACATGAAAGAATACATACCAGCCACAACATCGAGCGCTGCGCGGACCTCTTCCGCAGTCAACTGGAAGGCTCTCCCCCGAGCCTTCGACGTCCCGGTCTTCACCGGCCGACTATCAGAAACTCTAACAACAGCAGGGGAAGACCCATGAGAAGCTCCCTGTGCTGACCCTCGCAGTTGCGGACACTCGGCCTTCCGGTGTGCGGTCTGGTTGCAGTGAAAACACACTGCAAACCCCTTGGGGCAGTCCTTGGCCATATTCACCTCCTTGCCACACTTGTAGCAAGATCCAGCTCTACAAACTCCATCATGACCCTTGACGCACTTTCCACAAGTGCGGCTCTTCTGGCCCCCTGCTCTGGAATCAGCGGGCTTGGCCCGCTTGGCTGCCAGCTGAGACTGCACCAGTCGCCGATCCCTCCCTTGAGACTCCGCCTCCTCCCTAGCCTGAGTCTCTAGCTTGATCTCCCTCTTCCGAGCATTTTCCTGAAGCTCGGCAAATGTCCGGTACGAGGAGTTCGCCACGAACTCCCGAATATCTCTCCTCAAAATACTCAGATAACGGCTCATACGTGCCTGCTCAGTAGACACGTGTTCAGGGCAGAACATCGCCCACTCATGAAACATCCTGGTAATAACCGTAACCGACTCCGTACCCTGCTTGAGGGTCAAAAACTCCTGTGCCAACCGATCCCGTTCCACCGAGGGAACGTACTCATCACGAAACATGGTGGTGAACCTCTCCCAGGTCACCGCAGCAAGCTCTGCTGGAGAATAGTGTGCTGTCGCGAACTTCCACCAGTCCTTTGCTCCTAGGCGAAGCTGGTTCAGCGCAAACCAAACCCTCAAGTGCTCCGGGCACGAGCTATAGAAACATCCCTCAATGTCAGATACCCATCTCATCGCTGCAATCGGATCCTGCATCCCTTCGAACTTTGGTGGCTTCGTGTTGCTGAACTCCCTGAACAACAACGAGTCACCCCCCCCTGCGGTCTAGCAGCAGCGACAGTTGCGGTGGCTGCTGCAACAGCAGCCTCAGAAAGAGAGACATAACGCTCGTTAAAAGTCTCAATCAGCGTGGTCTTAATAGACCCGAACATCTCTGGTATCTTTGCCCTGATGGCCGCAGCCACCTCCTCATGGATGAGCCGATGGATCTCCTCATCACTAGTCCCGCTGCTCTCTGGCGTATGACGTTACCTCACCATGATCTACCTCTCGATCTACAACATACGATCTATTAGAAAATCACTCGAGCATACTCTCACTCGATAACTCATCCCTCCTTGATCCCTGGCATCCCGAAGATTCTTACTTGAACTGTACACCGCCCCGGTTTTTTCAGTAGTACGGGCCCAATACTACCGTCCACACCGTAACAGTATACACCCCAAGTCATCCTCTTAGGATCCCAAGTCCCAAGTACTCTATTATGCATAACTCATTCTCTAGCAGATCTCTTATAAGCTCCTCACTGCTACCTACTCACTCTCAAGCATCTCATAGCAGCTCACCCCCCCATAGGCTAAGGCATCACAAATCAGGCCACTCTAGTCCTATTAGGAATACCTAGTCCACTCTAGTACGAGAATACATCATGTCAATCTCATAAACATATAACATAAGGGTATTTTGGGAAATCACCGTCGGGCGCTGACTGATCGTACACACGACTCTACTCTGCTTTTCCCAAAAATCTTTTACTCTTTTAAGAAAGCTTGGTTCTCTTTTGAAAATATTTCTCAAATCCTCAGTTTGAGTTCAAATACGACCGAAGGTGTACCCGAATCCCTCAAACCAAGGCTCTGATACCAACTTGTAACACCGTAAATCTCCAAAACAATTTTTTTTAATTTTATAAAAGCATAATTCATTCATTTTTCATAAAACATCATTGTTTAAAACTCAATTCATAACATATATCAATCCCAAGATCTCATAGCATAAAAATCCCGTGTGTGTACTGATCAAGTCGGCGCCTTTCCGCGATCCTCACTAGTACCTGAAACACATAACACAAAACAATGTAAGCACAAATCTTAGTGAGTTCCTTAAAATACCACGTATAGCACATATTAGCCACTCGAGGCTATAACTCTGTGGGTCCGTGCACCCAAACTCTATGAACCCTCAGGTTCTAACTTTGTAACATGCACAGCATAAATCACATAGAATAATGCAGTACAACACATAACATATATATATATATATATATATATATATATATATATATATATATATATATATATAGCATACAAACATTGTATCACATAACTCTAATTACCTACTCAAGGTAAAGTATAGTGAGAAGACTCATCTCGTGTATCTCGGTAACTCGTAAATCCCGAAAATCACTAGTGCTTGATCTCCCGAGCTATCGTCCTCCTATAACACAAATATATCTCTAATTAATACTATCCCAACTATGGATGACTAATTCTACCAAGTCCAAGCCAGTCAACTCTGGTCAATGGTCAACGGTCAACCCAACTCGCCGAGTCTGGCATGGAATCGCCGAGTCCTTACGGGAACCCGATTCCTTTGAATCCCTTCCGACTCACCAAGTCACTCACCCAACTCGGTTACTCAACCCCTGGTTCGAAAACACGGAACAACCCACCCCAACTCGTCGAGTCTGCCCATGGACTCGACGAGTGCATTCCATGCACAACCCCAAACGACCTCCTGAGGTCAGATCTGTTCCTCTACCTCATAGATCCAGTCCTTCGAAGCTTATTTATCACGTAAAGTTTATGTCTTGGGGCTCATATCACACCTATTGACTCATAAATGGTGTTTTAACCTCAAATACAATGATCCGAAACCAAAACCTCCGTAGACTCATATAAAGCTTGGACAAAGAGGCACTCTGGAGCTCCATGGGTCTAGATCCAGAACCTTAACTCGCTAAGGGACCATGGGAGCACTAGATCTAGTCACAAAAAGGGCTCAATAAGCCCTAAATCAACATGAACATGACCACAACAGGAAATGGCTCGAAAATGGTACCTCAAATGTGATGTTCTGGACCTCAGATCTTCAGGAAATTAACTCCCCTTGCTTCCTTTTGGCTAGAGCTTCCTTCTTCTTGCTAGACACACCTCCAAGGTCAACAATGGCTCCTTCTCTCACTCAAATCGCTCAAGCTCACTAGGGTTTCGCTCTGGGGACTGATGAGCACAAATGACGACCATGAGGTCCTATAAATAGGTCCCAAACCTGAGAAATTAGGGTTTCATTAAACAGCACAGACTCGCCGAGTTCACCAATGCGACTCGTCGAGTCTGGTCATTAACCCGGGTGAGAAATCGCGTCTCTACTCGGCGAGTCTACACGTCAACTCGCCGAGTTCCTCCACAAACTTGAAATAAAAGAATAAATATAATACCTGAAATTCCAGATGTTACAGTCCGATCCGACTCTAAGGTCAGATCAAACATTCTTAGGCTATAAGATCTTGACTACGTACAGCCGTGGTGCATACACTGAACATCTACAGTCATGATATCAATTCCATATACAAGAACCCTAGGCTAATAGGCATCATATAATCAGGCAAATCTATCACGTGGTTCCTGAAGATCCCTAACTTAGCACTAGCATGCTGTTCTAACATATCAGAATATCAAATAACTATATGGTATTTTGGGGCTTACTTACAGGCTCCGGCTGATTGTGTCACAACTAGGAATTTCGATGCCTTGTAAACATTGAAAAATGATAACAAATGTGAACCAACAATGTGAAAGCATGTATCATGACTATTCACTAACAACAAAACTTCATCAAATACTTCATTCAAGCACTGCAAATAGTCAACAAAGAATTGGAAAACCCTTGAAATCCCGGTTTAAGTCCATTTTGGGCTCGGATTTCCTTATTGGACCTAATGGATCCATAAGTTTCCAATTTAACTATCTTGAACCTAGAACCCTCAAATGGGCCCTAATTGGACCCATAAACATGAAACTTAATATTTTGGGCCTTATAAGCCTAAAATGAACTAGGTTATCTTTAATGGGCCTTATTGGGTCACAACCAATTTAATTTAGCCCTAGTGGGTCATAAAAATCATCCTTTGATTTTATTGGGCCAAAAATCATCTAACATAATCATAAAATGAACTTAGGCATACAAGGCCCAATTCCTTTCTTTCCCCGTCTCCTTTCTCGGCCCAACTACACCAAAATGGAGGAGGGTTGACTTCCATTGCCACCTTTTTATTATCTCTTGGATCTCCATGCAAAACTCATGTCCCCATGCACACATCACCTCATTCACTCTCTCTTCTGTCCTCTCTTTCCTTCTCTCGGCCGAACACAACACCAACACACACACACACACACACACATTTCACTCAAATTCTCCCTAAAGAAACTCTCTCCATTCTTCATAAAAATTTCGAGATTTAGAGCTTGATAAGGAGTTTCTTCCACAAAAATCATCATTCAAGGTAAGTTTATGTTTAGATCTATGATCTAGATTCTTCATTTCATCAAAAATCTCTTCTAAATCCATTCCATCTTGTGATCTTTCGTCTTAGAAGCCTCTAAATTCTAGATCATCCAAGAAAGCTTGCTAGGATCGAAACTTTCCTCCTTTCTCTCTTAAAAACCGAAACTACAACACAAGGTGAGCTTCATACCCCACTCTTTTTGGTTTTTATGTGTTTTATTGGGGAGGATACAAAAAAATGTGTAGATCTATGTGTATTTGTATGCTATGTTTGAATTCTATGCATGTATGTGTGTTTTTATGATGAACATGTAACCAACAAGGCGTGAAACTTGAAGATCTATAACACGAGAAAGGGGCTGAAATGAAACTTTCTTCAAAACAGGTGATAAAAATTGTAAAAAAACTAGTTTAAGGGTCAAAAATGTTTTTCATACCCAAAAGGGACCAAAAATGTAAACTTTTTGAAATTTGGGCTAAAAGTGTAAAAATTGCAAAAGTGGGGTTTTAACCAGAAAAATACTATTCTAGAAGGGTTGAAACTGTTAACAAAATAAGTTTTGGGCTAAAATATCATTTTAGCAAATCTATGATGCAAAAGTGTCAAGAATAATGTTCTAAGGGATTAAAACGACTTTTCTCTTATAGAAACGACTAAAATTGTTATTTTATAAAAAGAAAAGGGCTGAAATGGTACAAACTACTTATTTTAATCAATTATCTTATTTGTAAAATATTGAGTCCAAAATAACAACCTACGGCTTACCAAAAATCGAAAGACAAATACACGTATAACTCCAAATCATCGTTATAAACGAATCGACTGGTCTCGAGTCGATACAAAATAACAATCGTTGAATCGAACGCTCGAGTAGATACACGATACCTACGACAAGTAAACATTCGACACTTGGGCTTGAAAGTTTCAAATCATACTTGTTGGGCCCTGCAAGCCCATCAACATGATCTTTGGGCCCAAGGGATAATGATTATATGTTATTGGGCCTTCTATGACCCGATTTCATGTAAGGAGACCTTAGATGACTTTCTAAACACTATTGGGCCCTAGTGATCCACTAGTGTTGTCATAAGGTCTTGTTGATCAAATGCGAGATGGGCCAACATGTCTTTCGCATCCCCGGTAGCCTAAAATAACTCACGGAAGTAGCAGGACCTCGTACTCCTCTTTTCCTCATTTGTTAGGCTTATGAGTAATCAAAGTAAACAGATTCAGGTCGTTGATCAATAGTAATCATGGTTGTTTGGGTTATGTGAGTAATAATGGGCGACACCTTTAAGGATCGTTTGTAATTTGTAGTTATAAACTAGTCATTTCTAATGTGTGATTATAACAACTCACAAACCTTAATTAATCCAACACCTCCCGAGTAATCAAGGAAGAGTAATCAAAATCATTCATTGTGGCGGTATAACAATTTGGGAAATCACTGTATTTTATGTATTTGGAAAACATCAGGTTTTCCGAGGAAGTTCAACATTTTTCACTTGAAAGATAAATACTAAGATTCTACAATTATACATGTTTTGGAATCATCATGCATATATTTACGGATCTTCACACTTTTTTTTTATAAACAAAGGTCTTTTCAGAAAATATCGGATTTTCTGGGTTTTACAAACTACACAAAAACATTTTATCACAACAATGCTTATGAACTCACCAACATTTCATATGTTGACGTTTTTCAAAATAACTTGTATTCTCAGGTAACAGATAATTAAGCCGAAGAATAAGTACCAAGTATGTCAGGGTGTTTTGCTTACGATATTTATCAAACAATTTATGTCATGTTGGTGTAATATTCAAAACTATGTACTGGATGTAAACAATAACGGTTGTACTATATTAATGCACGGTGATGTTTTATGTTATGATTCATGTATATTCATTGTGATGATATTCAATTTAAGTCACAAGAGCCCTTGGATGTTTCCGCCATCTGGTTCGGGGGTGTGACAGGTTGGTATCAAAGCACTGTTTATAATGAACTAGCATATCTAACCACACATTGATATGCAACTATAAACCAAAGAGGGACTAACACAACTCTGAACAAAACAAGTAAAACACAACGATAAAACATGTTTGCTTGTGTGAATTAAGAAAAGGAACATAATACCGAACCAAACAAGATAATGCTAGCATCTTGGTTAAGTCGGGACTGTTCATAGTCGTATCAAGGAGTGGATGTAGCCTGATCAACTACATTTCCTCCGAGGTACAATTATCACATGTCCCGAGGAAATCGCGATGGCAGGTGAACCTAAAAACATACCTCTTTATCACCAAGAAGAGAACATCAACTCAATGTATTCAATAAATGAAACGTCTTAGGAATAATATTAGCATATTTATGCACTCTTGCAGACAGCATGGCTGGTTTCCGCCAACCCCTATTAAGCTATAGTTAAAACATCTTAGGAGTGATAATAGTTTACCCATGTACCTCCTCTTAGTCGCTATGGAAGGGGAGCAGCAGGGCATTCAATTTTTCCAGGACCTAGTGGCCCATGGAATGATTAAGGACGAGCCCAAGGGAGATCAGGGGGAGCACACGGCGTTGGACCTGACGAGTACACGGACACTGACTATGAGTTCGATGAGGCTGAGGATGACACGGACGAAGAACAAGACTCCGACGAGGACTCTGCTACATCACCTGCCAGCGAGGCGCAGCAGGACCACCCCGCCCCACCAGTGAATCCCGCAAGGGAGAATCGCTCCCCAGAAGCTGAGATTGCCGCCCTGCGGCAACAGGTATTTGCCATGGAAGCACGAGCAGTGCAAGCTAAGCATGAGAGGGATGATGTCATTGGAGAAAGGACTGAGATGGCTTAGTTGTTGGCTCAACAGTTCGGCATATGACCTCGCTGCTGTCATAGGGCGCTCCATAGAGTGTTAGGAATAGACTTATCTTACTAGTACTATGATCTATGCTATGTACCATCGACTCTATGATTAAGTGATTACACTACTCATAGAGCCGTTATGCTGCCGAACTTGCACCACTTATGCATGCATCCTATTTGATACCGGAGCAGAACGACGTTTTGTGAGCAATAAATTTAAGCACTTGTTAAAACAACCCTAGAAGCTCAATGAAACCTTTACGGTGGAAATGGCGAATGGGAAAACAGAATCCACTGGGGAAATCTATATCGGATGTACCCTAGCCTTAAACCAACACGTCTTTCGAATAAACTTAATGCCTGTTTCCGTTAGGAGTTTTGATGTGATTATTGGCATGGATTGGTTAAGCCCCCACCATGCTGAAATTATGTGTCACGAGAAAGCCGTTCGCCTTCACCTTCCAAATCATGAAACCCTAATTATTTATAGAGATAAACCCAACACGAACCTTCGTCTTATCTCGTGCGTCAAGGCACAGAAGTATCTGCGAAAGAAGGATTTGACGTTTCTGGCACATATAGTGGATAAATCCAAGGAAAAGGTCAACATTCAAGACATTCCTGTGGCATGTGAATTCCCAAACATCTTTCCTGAAGATCTTCCGGGGATACCCCCAGAAAGAAAAATCGAATTTCGAATTGACCTTGTGCCAGGAGCTACTCCCATCGCTAAATCGCCTTACCGATTGGCTCCTGCTGAGATGCAGGAATTGTCCAGCCAACTTAGTGAACTTCTGGACAAGGGATTCATCCGACCCAGCTTCTCACCATGGGGAGATCCAGTTCTCTTTATCAAGAAGAAGGACGGATCTTTTAGGATGTGCATTGATTAGAGAGAACTAAATAAGCTAACTGTCAAAAATCGCTATCCACTCCCACGAATCGACGATCTATTTGACCAGCTCCAAGGAGCTAGTTACTTCTCAAAGATAGATATGCAATCTGGATACCATCAACTCAAGGTCCGGGTAGAGGATATTCCCAAAACCGATTTCCGAACTCGTTACGGACATTATGAATTTGTTGTAATGCCCTTTGGTCTAACAAATGCCCCTGACGCATTCATGGACCTAATGAATCGAATCTGCCGACCATTCCTCGACAACTTTGTTATTGTTTTCATTGACGACATTCTAGTTTATTCTCAAAGCGAAGAAGAGCATGGCCAACATCTCCGACAAATCCAGGAAACCCTGCGAACTGAGAAGCTATACGCAAAACTCTCTAAGTGTGAGTTTTGGCTCTGTAGTGTGAACTTTTTGGGCCATGTTGTTAGTCAAGAAGGGATACATGTGGATCCTTCTAAGGTCAAAGCCATCGATGGATAGGCAGTCCCAACAACACCCACAGAAATTTGCCAATTCTTAGGTCTAGCAGGTTACTACAGGAGGTCCATTCAAAATTTCTCTAAGACCGCCAAGCCACTTACCTCGCTTACACAAAAGGGCGTACTCTTCAAATAGACGGACAAGCAAGAAGCTGCATTCCGAACTCTGAAGCAAGCACTCTGCAGTGCCCCGGTACTATCGTTACAAGAGGGAACGGAAGATTTCATAGTTGACTGCAACGCGTCAAATCAGGGCTTAGGTTGCGTACTCATGCAATGTGGGAAGGTGATAGCTTATGCATCCCGAAAACTAAAGACACACGAAGTAAATTATCCAACCCACGATCTGAAATTGGGAGCAGTGGTCTTCACCATGAAGATTTGGAGGCACTACATTTATGGTACAAAGTGCACCATCTTCACTGACCACAAGAGTCTCCAGCACATCTTGAATCAAAAAGAGCTGAATATGAGGCAACGAAGATGGGTTGAACTGTTAAACGATTATGAGTGTGAAATCAAGTACCACCCAGGCAAGGCTAACGTGGTAGCTGATGCCTTGAGTCGGAAAGAGTACTTTAATCGTCTATGAAAACCCTCTCGATAACCATCTAATCCCACTTAACCACTCAGATCAGGGCAGCCCAGTCAGATGTCATGAAGGCGGAAAACAGAACAAGCGAAGCGTTATATGGAATGGAAAAGAATCTCGAAGTGAAAGAGGACGGGGCATATTATTTCGTGAACCGCATTTGGGTCCCTAAACTTGGGGATTCAGAGAGGTAGTCATGAATGAAGCCCACAAGACGCGATACTCCATCAATCCGGGTTCAGAAAAAATGTACTTGGATATTAAACAACACTATTGGTGGCCTAACATGAAGGCAAAGGTTGCCACCTATGTTAGCAAATGCCTTACTTGCGCCAAAGTAAAGGTGGAATGTCAGAAGCCCTCGGGACTATTAGAGCAACCAGTAATTCCCGAGTGGAAATGGGAAAGGATTACTATGGACTTTGTGACCAAGTTACCCAAGTCGTCAAATGGATGGGACACCATATGGGTAATAGTCGACAGACTGACGAAATCCGCTCATTTCCTGCCAATAAAAGAATCCTACAAGATGGAGAGGTTGATGAGAATATACATCCGAGAAATCGTGAGACTTCACGGAGTGCCAGTGTCTATCATCTAAGATAGAGATAGTAGATTCACTTCACGTTTTTGGGAATCACTTCAGAAAGCACTGGGAACCTATCTCGACATGAGCACTACTTATCACCCACAAACGGATGGATAAAGAGAACGAACTATTCAGACATTAGAAGACAAGCTTCGCGCATGTGTGATAGACTTTGGGAAGTCATGGGATACCCACTTACCCTTAGTTGAATTCTCATACAACAATAGTTACCACTCGAGCATCAAAGTTGCTCCTTTCGAGGCACTGTATGGACGTAAATGTAGATCACCATTGTGTTGGGCTGAGGTAGGTGACACCTAACTAGCGAAGGAACTGACATCAGGCAAGACGTTAACGGGACCGGAGATCATATGTGAAACAACAGAAAAGATAGTTCAAATCAGAGCTCGACTACAAGCATCACGCGATCGACAGAAGAGCTACACCGATAAACGGCAAAAGCCCTTGGAGTTTCAAGTCGGAGATCGGGTGTTGTTAAAGGTCTCTCCCTAGAAAGGGGTTGGAAGACGACGAAAATTGAATCCGCGATATATTGGACCTTTCGAGATTCTTGCCCGAATTGGTCAAGTGGCGTACAGACTGCAGCTACCCGCTGAGCTCAACAGTGTACACCCCGTGTTCCATCTTTCCAATCTAAAGAAGTGCTTATCCGATGAAACTCTCGTCATTCCCCTTGATGAAATAGAAATCAACGAGAATCTCCTATTCGTCGAGGAATCAGTCAAAATCATGGACAGGGAGGTGAAGCGTACTAAGCAAAGTCGCATTCCGATTGTGAAGGTACGGTGGAACGTGAAGCGGGGGCCAGAATTCACATGGGAATGCGAAGACCAGATGAAGCAAAAGTACCCTCACCTATTCTCGCATTCTCAAATCTAGCTTTCAAAAGAATTTCGGGACGAAATTCCCTCTAACGGGGGGATGATGTCACAACTAGGAATTTCGATGCCTTGTAAACATTGAACAATGATAACAAATGTGAACAAACAATGTGAAAGCATGTATCATGACTATTCAATAACAACAAAACTTCATCAAATACTTCATTCAAGCACTGCAAATAGTCAACAAAGAATTGGAAAACCCTTGAAATCCCGGTTTAAGTCCATTTTGGGCTCGGATTTCCTTATTGGACCTATGGATCCATAAGTTTCCAATTTAACTATCTTGAACCTAGAACCCTCAAATGGGCCCTAATTGGAACCATAAACATGAACCTTAATATTTTGGGCCTTATAAGACTAAAATGAACTAGGTGATCTTTAATGGGCCTTATTGGGTCACAACCAATTTAATTTAGCCCTAGTAGGTCATAAAAATCATCCTTTGATTTTATTGGGCCAAAAATCAACTAACATAACCATAAAATGAACTTAGGCATACAAGGCCCAATTCCTTTCTTTCCCCCTCTCCTTTCTCGGCCCAACTACACCAAAATGGAAGAGGGTTGACTTCCATTGCCACCTCTTTATTATCTCTTGGATCTCCATGCAAAACTCATGTCCCCATGCACACATCACCTCATCCACTCTCTCTTCTCTCCTCTCTTTCCTTCTCTTAGCCGAACACAACACCAACACACATACATGTCACTCAAACTCTCCCTCAAAGAAACTCTCTCCATTCTTCATAAAAATTTCGAGATTTAGAGCTTGATAAAGAGTTTCTTCCACAAAAATCATCATTCAAGGTAAGTTTATGTTTAGATCTATGATCTAGATTCTTTATTTCATAAAAAATCTCTTCTAAATCCATTCAATCTTGTGATCTTGCATTTTAGAAGCCTCTAAATTCGAGATCATCCAAGAAAGCTTGCTAGGATCGAAACTTTCCTCCTTTCTATCTTCAAAACCGAAAGTACAACACAAGGTGAGCTTCGTACCCCTCTCTTTTTGGTTTTTATGTGTTTTATTGGGGAGGATACAAGAAAATGTGTAGATCTATGTGTATGTGTATGCTATGTGTGAATTCTATGCATGTATGTGTGTTTTTATGTGTTTTTATGATGAACATGTAACCAACAAGGGGTGAAACTTGAAGATCTATAACACGAGAAAGTAAACAAACATGATCTAAGTTTATTCTACACTAAACTAGTTAAGAATGATAACTTATAAGATCATGACGAACATACTTTCAACATAAAACCCATTTTTTGGCTCAAATTGTCAAAAATACTAAACTTGGGTTAAAAGTTGACAAGTCACGGTTTCTTAAGGGTGAAAAGTGTCAAAACAGTTTTAATAATTGATTTTCTGCATGTTAGAATTTTTGAAGGACTAAAAATGTAAATTTTTGGCCTAATGGGCTAAAAATGGGCTTTACGGCCCAATAAGCCCAAAAATTGCGAAAAATGATAATTAAAGGGGCTGAAATGAAACTTTCTTCAAAACAGGGGATAAAAATTGTAAAAAACCTAGTTCGAGGGTCAAAAATGTTTTTCATACCCAAAAGGGACCAAAAATGTAAACTTTTTGAAATTTGGGCTAAAAGTGTAAAAATTGCAAAAGTGGGGTTTTAACCGGAAAAATACTATTCTGGAAGGGTTGAAACTATTAACAAAATAAGTTTTGGGCTAAAATATCATTTTAGCAAATCTATGATGCAAAAGTGTCAAGAATAATGTTCTAAGGGATTAAAAAGACTTTTCTCTTATAGAAAGGACTAAAATTGTTATTTTATAAAATGAAAAGGGCTGAAATGGGACAAACTACATACTTTAATCAATTATCTTATTTGTAAAATATTGTGTCCAAAATAACAACCTACGGCTTACCAAAAATCGAAAGACAAATACATGTATAACTCCAAATCATCGTTATAAACGAATCGACCGGTCTTGAGTCGATACAAAATAACAATCGTTGAATCGAACCCTCGAGTAGATACACGATACCTACGACAAGTAAACATTCGACACTTGGGCTTGAAAGTTTCAAATCATACTTGTTGGGCCTTGCAATCCCATCAACATGATCTTTGGGCCCAAGGGATAATGATTATATGTTATTGGGCCTTCTATGACTCGATTTCATGTAAGGAGACCTTAGATGACTTTCTAAACACTATTGGGCCCTAGTGATCCACTAGTGTTGTCATAAGGTCTTGTTGATCAAATGCGAGATAGGCCAACGTATCTTTCGCATCCCCGGTAGCCTAAAATAACTCACGGAAGTAGCAGGACCTCGTACTCCTCTTTTCCTCGTTTGTTAGGCTTATGAGTAATCAACGTAAACAGATTCAGGTCGTTGATCAATAGTAATCATGGTTGTTTAAGTTAAGTGAGTAATAACGGGCGACGCCTTTAAGGACCGTTCGTAATTTGTAGTTATAAACTAGTCATTTCTAATGCGTGATTATAACAACTCACAAACCTTAATTAATCCAACACCTCCCGAGTAATCAAGGATGAGTAATCAAAATCATTCATTGTGGCGGTATAACAATTTGGGAAATCACTATATTTTATGTATTTGGAAAACATCGGGTTTTCCGAGGAAGTTCAACATTTTTCACTTGAAAGATAAATACTAAGATTCTACAATTATACATGTTTTGGAATCATCATGCATATATTTACGGATCTTCACACTTTTTTTTATAAACAAAGGTCTTTTCAGAAAATATCGGATTTTCTGGGTTTTACAAACTACACAAAAACATTTTATCACAACATTGCTTATGAACTCACCAACATTTCATATGTTGATGTTTTTCAAAATGACTTGTATTCTCAGGTAACAGATAATTAAGCCGAAGAATAAGTACCAAGTATGTCAGGGTGTTTTGCTTACGATCTTTATCAAACAATTTATGTCATGTTGGTGTAATATTCAAAACTATGTACTGGATGTAAACAATAACGGTTGTACTATATTAATGCATGGTGATGTTTTTATGTTATGATTCATGTATATTCATTGTGATGATATTCAATTTAAGTCACGAAAGCCCTCAGACGTTTCCGCCATCTGGTTCGGGGGTGTGACAGATCGTACCCTGGCATCCTCCATCCTTATCTTGAAAATCATTTTAAAATTTTATTTTCTGAAAATCTCCTTGATTTGAGACTGGATTCACACAAGTGTTCCTCCAATTCACTCAAACCAAGGCTCTGATACCAACTTGTAACGTCCATAAAATTTACGCCAAATTTAAACTTTTAACGTTGACAAAAGAAACAAATAGTAATTGTTTTTACAAAAAATTTCCAAATCATTTATCATCAGAGTGTCCCAAAACAGATCATGAGGATGAGGAGCGGTACGGTCACGCCTTTGCCTTGCATCGATCTCCAGAAGTACCTGAAACAATAAACTGAAAACTATAAGCCCGAGGGCTTAGTGAGCTACCCCCAAAATACCAATACCATATAGACAGAAACATATCAATAACAATCCATCAATCAACTTGCATACTGGGCCATCGGCCTGATTGGTCCGCCCTTCAGGGCCTACAGTCAATATGAGTCTATCCCGAGCCTTCGACATGACTGGTCCGCCACGTGGGCCTACAGTCTCCCCGGACCGCTCATAGGGTATGTTGGCCTTCAACACAAATCAGGACCGCTTCAACGCAACCAACAAACAATTAACCATGTGCGCATATGATCTTATACTAGCATATACAAACATCAAGCATATCTATCTCACTGATCATCAGTCATATAATTCTCTCGTAACTACAACACTGACCTAACAGGTCAATAACATACCAATCCCTACGGATCATAAAAGCATAACATACTGCCTACCCTGATTCCGATCAAACCGATCATATCACATGTATCATACCATGACAATAACAACTAAGAGTCGACCTTGGTTCCGTAGACCCTATCGATATAGTGAGGATAACTCACCTCGCAGATGTTGACTCGAAAGGTAACTCCAACTATCAGATCACTGGTCACCGGCTCCACCACCTATATCCATAGCACAATATACTCATAAGCCCTTAGCCTTATAAGGCACTCCATAACCTGCTAGTCAATCCCTGATCAAGGTCAAAGTCCTTGGTCAAGGTCAACAATCCATGTTGACCTTAACTCGCCGAGTACACTCGGCTGCTCCCGAGTCTTTGAAGCATATTCCAGCTCGCCGAGTCATTGGGGTGACTCGTCGAGTTCCTTCAAATCCTGATCAAGTCTCAAGGCCACCCATCGAGTTTCCTCCTTGCAACTCGAAGGGTGTACACGCAAACATATCCTTGGCTGAAACTCATACGACTTAACGACTTGTGCTTCAACTCGTCGAGTTTCATGACCATCTTCATCTAACTCGCCGAGTTGTTCAACCAACTCGTCGAGTTCAAGGCTTCCTTCAACTGACTCGTCGAGTTGTTCATCCAACTCGCCGGGTCTAATGCATATCTTCATATGACTCGCCGAGTTGGGTTTACGACTCGCCGAGTCCCTTCAGTCATTTTAACATGCAGACGTCTATAAGCCATGGCAAGGTCACAATTGCAGATCTAGCTTCCTTAAGCCTGCTTATCACGTAAAGTTGCAAAATTTACGTGCATGCATTGCCTTACAAGCTCCAAATGCCAAAACCAAGCTCTTAATGGGTGTTCATGGACTAAGGGGACCTTAAACTCGACTAAAGCTGGAACTTTATGCTTGAATAATCCAATGAGGATCCAGATCTGAAGTTACAACTTCAGATCTAGCCCATAGATTGCTATACCAACTTGATACCCTTTCTAAAACCCTAAAACTCATTCAAAGATGAGGTCTAACTGAAATAACTGAGGGAAATGGTTAATTACCTTCCCAAGAGATGTCCACAGAAGAAGAAATACGATCTCTTCCCAGCTCCTTGCCTAAATCACTTGATTCACCAAACTTTTTCACCAAAAATCTTCTCTCAAGCTTCAACACACAATGGCACACACACACACACACGAGTTAGAGATGCAAAGGGGGCTGCAAAGGAACTGAATGAGGATTGAGCTTCTTTAAATAGGGGTGCAAACCCCGGGAATTAGGGTTTCACTTTCCAGCTCCTACTCGTCGAGTCCAACAAAGGACTCGTTGAGTAGGCCCCTTAATTCGCGGTCCAACCCGCTGCTACTCGACGAGTAGGGCAACCAACTCGTCGAGTAGGACCAAAAGCCAAAAATATTTTATTTAAATCATTACCTGAGGGTCAGGGCGTTACATGAATATGTTTTGTCCTTCTATGAAACACTAGATTTGTTTCCAAATTAGTTACACTTTGGTTTTCATAATAGAGTAGACAACCTTCCTACCGCATACCCATCTCTGATAGGAAGTTTTCCAACCATATAATCTCCTTGCTTGCTTTTATAGTTGTCATGTACTTTGCTTATGTGGTTGAAAGAACAACACTCTTTCGTAACCTGGACATCCATATGATTGTTATACCTCTAATTGTGAACACATAATTTGTTGTGCTCTTTTCCAAATCCATATAGTCCTTAAATTAGCATCAAAAAAATTTCCAGGATACTTATTTCCTTCTAAAACATAAGGCGGCCTCAGAAATACCTTTCAAATAACATACCAGACACTTGACTCCTTCCCAATGCTCTATTCCTTGATTATACTTAATCTGACACACTACTATCACAACATAATCAATATCTAGTTTGGTGCGCACCATAATATACATAGAGCTACCAATTTCTAAGACGTAGGGAACTTTACCCATCTTTTTTTTGTCTTTCCTTCTTTGGGGACTGTTTCTTTGAGAGTCTTAACTGACTTACCAAAGGTGTACTTCTGCTTTCAGTATCTTCTATGTTGAATTTTTCTAGAACTTTCTTGATACTTTGCTTAGAAAAGTTTTAGAGTGTTTGCAACTCTTTCTTTAGCTATGCTCATGCTAAATATCTACTTATGATCTCCTAGGTCATTCTTTATGATATATCTGGACAACTGCTTTTTTAGTCTATTGATCTCATGCATCTCTGATCCACTAATCAACATGTTATCAAAATATAATAAAAGGATGATATATAAGGAACCAACTTTCTTCAGGTTACAAAAGTGTTCCATTTAACATCTTTTGGTACCGGAACCTATGCATGAAGCTATCAAACGTCAAGTACCACTGCCTTGGAGTTTTCTTCAACATATATAGACTTTTCTTCAACTTGCATACTAGATTTTCCTTTCCAAATATGAAAAAACCCTCTAGTTATAACATATAAATGTCTTCTTCTAAATCACCATATATAAAATATGTTTTTTTATCTAGTTCCTCTATATAGAGATTTTATGCAACCACTATACCTAAGACTAGTCTGATAATGATTATTTTTACAACCATAAAAAAAGATATCATTATAATCGACCCCTTTTTATGTTGGAAACCTTTAAGCACGAGTTGATATTTCTACCTCTTGTTTCATATATCTTATCTTTGACCTTAAACATCCATTTGTTCTACAATGCTTTCTTTTCTGATGGTGACTTTACCAATGACCAAGTCTGGTTCTTATCAAGTGAGCTCAATTCATCTTTTGAAACAACCAAAAACTCCAAGGTAAAAATTTTATTTTTATTATAATTAAAACACTAATGTAACTTTGTTAAAAACATTGAAAAGCGTTTCAAATAAAACACTTATCAAAGTCTGCCCCCCCAAGATCACATATTGCAGAAAATATGGGTGTATGCACTGCAATCGCCCCAAGCTCTTTCATTTAAAACAGAAGTACCTGAAACCAAAACTGAAAACCGTAAGCACAAAGTTTAGTGAGTTCCCCAAATACCACATACCATACATATCCAATGATCCATACAAGCCATACATAACCGCGATCCATACATATATCATAATCAATAAAGGTGCTATGTGACACACATAGTCTTTCCATTATGCCACGAGCCACCTCGTGGTCTTTCTTGCCAGGCCGGGGGCCAAAACCTTGGGTCTTACAGACAAGTGCCAGGAGCCACCTCCTGGTCTTCCATGCAAGCATCACAAAGACAACTAGCATACAACAATACTACTTAACTAATTACTTGCTAGAGCACAGACCCTGGTCTTGCATACAGTATGCCAGGAGCAACCTCTTGGTTTTCTATGCAAGTATCACAAAGACAACTAGCATACAGTCTACAGTTACTTAACTAGCATACATGTGCCAGGAGCCACCTCCGGGTCTTCCTATAATACATAAACCAAATGGGTCGGCATTGGTGCCTTCGACCCATACGAACAGTGAGGAAAATCACCTCGAGTGTTGAAGCTCACTGCAAGAAATCCCTAGCTACTGCCCTGATGACTTCCCAAGCTAACAATTACCAAAACAATATCCAATTAGCATCTGAATTCCAAACCATGATCCATAAACCAAGATTGCAGTAAAATGACCATTTTAGCCCTGGTCCATCAAGACTTATAACCAAGTCCCATGCCCAAAACCAACCAGGCCCAAAACTATAAGATCCATAAAAGCGAATTAATGGCCTAATTTTCCAAATTTGGCCCAACACCATGTGGGCCTCTCCCAGCAGCCCAATAAATCCTGGTCCACATAATGATTCTCAAAAAACCCAAAGATTCCACAAGACTAAGGCCCATTGGGACCACAAATGCCCAAATCCATTAGGCCCACAATGCCCAATAATGAAAACCCCATAACCTAGTCCATAAAGAAGACCAATTCCAAAAACAATTACTGCATTCAGAAGTCCAACTCTCAAAGCCCAAGGCCCAACTCCAAGGCCGAAGGCGACAACCAATCCCATAATAATATTAGGCCAATTATGCAGGGCATACACACTGATACGCAGGGCATACCACGATGACCTTAGTACGCGGGGTGTACTTGCTTTTATGCGGGGCGTAATCCTCAAACTTTCCAAGACTTATTTCATGACTTAATCTGTTAAGTCCTTCCACAATAACCTCATAATACCTTCCATATAAGCTCCAAAAGCATGAAGTCGGCATGTTTATGCATTTACATGACTCAAAGAGACCCAGTAACAACTTTAATCCATTAAAACCCAACAAGAACATGCATGGACACAATCCAAGCATCAAGCAAGCATTTTTATAAACTTTATAACCTTAGATCTACCCAGAGTGGCAACTCAAAGCTTCTGAAGTGGTGTCCAACCACTAGATCTTCCTCATGTGGTCAAACTGGGACCAAAAACCATAAAATCATAGATCTCAACTGAAGGGTTTTGAGCATTCTTACACTTCCTAAGTGTATATGAAACCCTAGAAAACCTTGGATCTATGTTTGTCTAAATACATGCAAATATGATTTCCAAGGTTCATAAACCTATCTAGCATACATGGGGAACTTTAAATATAAAAGATGGCTAGAATTACATACCTTGTTGTGTTAATTTGATTCCTTGGAAACCTTGTGAGCCTAACACCCCAAGTGTGATGTCTCAAATGTCTCACACAACACGAATTACACTTGGAAAGACTTAGAGAGAATGTATAACACTTCTAAAATCAGCTGGCCCTCACTTGTTCTTCTAGTGGCCGATTTTGTTGTGCATAATATTCTTTATATAGTGTGTTACATCTAGGGTTACACCATGCAAACCCTAATGTGACATGACTCTTCATTTCCATGACCCATGGGTTTGTAACTCCCATGGAGCATCCATGAAGCATCTTATGAACCTTAGCCCAACTTGATAATCCATGGAGCATTAAGCCCACTATACAAGTATGAGTGATTTACATAATCAACCCATATATTTAATTAGTGACCTTTTGATCACTTAATTAATTCTAGATTAAATCTTGATCAATACTAATTAAATAAGATTGTCATTAATATATTATATCTTATAACATATTAATAAACCACAAGTGTTAATTCTCTCATTTTAGTCTATCCAAATGTATGATGCCATGCAACCCAAATAGACCATGCCAAACTGGGTCAAGTACATACCAGAAACAGTTATGGACTTAGACACCTTATCCAACAGTATCCCACTTGGATAAGTCTAATAACTATCTGCAAGTATGACTTCAGGATCCGATTAGCAATCGTAGCTCTTTTCAAGGTCTCACAGAACCGAGATGATGATGATACGCCAATTAAGATAAGTGATCATATAATCTTCTATTCTAGATATCATTCGGACATATACATGGAACAATGTCTTACTTATTATCCGACAGTTTGTTTCTCGATTTCCGATTTTTTTGACAAAGAACTTAATCAAACACATCAATTTAGTTCTGACCGGGCCCATTACATAGGTCAAAACAAAATCATCGAGGGGCCCATATATCGCTTCTAATCCAAGAAGGAACATATAAACTTCGACTCAGATGCTTGTTCTACTACTTGTTGAATCATACACAAAAGCACGTTTTATAACATCGAGTAACCAATGCGTTTTCGTACAATCAATGCATAACCAACTCATAGGCAACAATTCATATCTCTAGGTTTGAAGAATATATGATATTACCGTCTCGCGATCACTCGAGATAAATTCCATGAAGTGATACTAGCGAGCATGGGTTGAATCCAATACACAGAACTTATGAGAACTCATGAGTGTTGAGGCCATGTCCAACATCTTAGACCTCTATAACCAACTCATGACAGTCTTAATTCATATCTACTTCCAGCATATGACCGACTGTGGAAAATTTGAATACTATGTAATACACAACATGAATATTCTGGATGTCAAAACATGCAAAAGAAATTATAGTAAATGGTTGACAAAAGATAGCAACACTTTACTCATAAATAAACACAACTTTTATTCATCATCAAATGTCAAATACACTTTACAAATTTCAAAATTATCTAACTACTAAAACTAATGTCATCCTTCAGCCTTATGCTTCGCGCATGCTAGAGATGTTTAACCCTACCCAGTCCCTTCGTGAGGGGATCTGCTGGGTTCTCATCCGATGATAACCTCCTTGCCACGAGGAGCCCCTCTTCTATTCGATGTCTAATGAAATGGTATTTTCTGTCGATGTGTCTAGATCTTCCATGATCATTTGGTTCTTTTGCTAAGTCAACTGCACTTTCACTATCACAGAAAATTTCCATAGGCTACTTTATAGCTGGTACAACTCCAAGGTCTCTAATGAAGTTCTTCAGCCATATCGCGTCCTTTGCTGCCTCGCTCGCTGCTATATACTCTGATTCACAAGTTGAATCAGCCACTATCTTTAGCATGGAACTTTTCCAAGTAATTACTCCTTCGTTTAAGGTAAAGACCCAGCTTGATTGAGAGCGGAAATTATCCATATCAGTCTGAAAGCTAGCATCACTATACCCTACAACCCTCAAGTCATCACTCCTATCGAGGGTAAGGACCCAGTCCTTAGTCCTTCGTAGGTACTTGAGGATATTCTTTACCGCAATCTAGTGAGCCTTGCCAGGGTTCCCCTAATATCTGCTAACCATGCTCAAGGCAAAGGCTACATCATGTCGAGTACAAGTCATAGCATACATGATCGAGCCTACAGCCGAAGCATAATGTACTCGACTCATTTTTGCTATTTCAGCCTCAGTTATCGAGCTTTGAGTCTTACTCAATCTAGCATTACATTGGATATGTAACTCTCTTTTCTTGGAGTCCTGCATCTTGAACCTCTTCAGCACCTTATCCAAGTAGGTACTCTGACTAAGTCCAATAAGTCTTTTACTCAGGTCTCTCAGAATCCTTATCCCTAGGATATAGGCAGCTTCTCCAAGGTCCTTCATAGAGGAACACTTCCCATGCCAGGACTTCACTTCCTGCAGAGTTGGGATGTCATTTCCTATGAGTAGTATGCCATCCACATACAATACCAAAAAGCTAACTATACTCCCACTAGCCTTGACATATACACAAGATTCATCTTCACTCATCGAAAAGCCAAACTCTTTGACTTTCTCATCAAAGCAAAGATTCCATCTGCGAGGTGCTTGTTTTAATCCATAAATGGATTTCTCAAGCTTACACACTCTATTAGGGACTCGTTACTAACAAAACCCTCTGGTTGACTCATGTAAACATCCTCAGCCAAACTTCTATTAAGGAATGCGGTTTTGACATCCATTTGCCATATTTCATAATCATGAAATGCAGCGATGGCTAACAGGCTTTGCTACTGGTGAAAAGGTCTCATCATAATCAACTCCCGGAGTTTGAGAAAAGCCCTTTGTAACCAGTCGCGCCTTATAAGTGTGTACATTACCATCCACGTCGGTCTTCTTCTTGAAGATCCATTTGCACCCAACTGTCTTATGACTTGGTACATTGTCAACCAAGTTCCAAACTTGATTGTCACACATGGACTGTATCTCGCTGTTCATTGCCTCTTTCCATTTGGAAGACTCGGGGCCTGTCATGGCTTCCGCGTAACTGTTAGGTTCATCCAGACTTACCAATGTCTCATCACTGATAAGTGTCTCACCTTCCGCAGTAATATGGAAACCATAATAATGCTCAGGTGCATTCCTAACTGTAATGACCCAATTTTCAAGTCCAAAAATTTCTTTTTTTAATTAACTGATTCATAAAAACATTCATAAGAAAATACTATGAAATCACATAATCTCATAAAACAATGTATCATGTCTGAAAACCCAAGTCACAAAATAATAACATGTCAGAGTACTATCCCAGAATATCCATAGTTCGGAAAACAATGAGTCTTTGTATGATGTGCCGCTACTGTGCCAGCTCATTCCCCTTCGCTGAAGAGATACCTGAAACAAAAACTGTAAACTGTAAGCACGAAGCTTAGTGAGTTCCCCCATCGTACCACATACCATACAATCACATAGCATACATACTGTCGGTCAATTCTGGGGTGCCCGACCTACCCGATACGGCCATTCTGGGGTGCCGACCTACCCGTACGACCATTCTGTGGTGCCGACCTACACATGCAGCCATTCTGGGGTGTCGTCCTACCCATGTCAAGACATTCTGGGGTGCTGACCTACCCGTCGGTCCTAATAACCGACCCTCAGGGACTATTCCACCTTTATTGATACTATCACATATATCATAACAAAAACATATTATCAGACATATCTGGGGTGTCCGAACTACCCTTCGGTCCTAAAAACCGAACTTGGGGACTGTTCCCTTCCTACTACCACTATCACATATAACATGTCATGCCAGTATATATAAACATATCATCACATAATATCAGACATATCTGGGGTATCTGAGCTACCCTTCGGTCCTGACAATCGAACTCTACTACTATCACATATAACATATCATGCCAGCATATAACATATCAGGTAGTAGCAAACCTAGATGATATCACAAAGACAATCATCTAATCATACAACTCCTACTGGTGGGCCGACATTGTGGCTGTAGACCCACCGATACTGGAAGGTAACTCACCTTATATGAGTAGCTGCTGATAATCTATGCGGGAAACCTCTGTCTACTGCTGCTCCGGAAATCCTCCGGCTATAATCCCCAAAAAACACTCAGTCATAATCTGATATCTACTCTTAGGGTATAATTACTATTATACCCCCAACCAAGTCCAAGTCAAAGTCAATTTCCAATTGACCCGACTCACCGAGCTGGGTCGTCAACTCGTCGAGTCCCTACCCTTTACTCGTCCTTATCCACGAATCGACTCGTCGAGTTTGGCAACGACTCGACGAGTTCCTCTTCGATATGAACATCGAATAAACCTTCATCCGGCTCATTGAGTTGTATGAACAACTAGTCAAGTTCACCTTCATCTAATGAACAAGTCCTTTCCTTGACTCACCGAGTTGTATGAACAACACGTCAAGTTCTTCTTCAACCATAAGGAGATTTCCTTGGACTCGCCAAGTCTGTTCTAGAACTCGTCGAGTCCCATGAACTCCAGGTCTAAGGCTAAGTCCAACACGTTGGGTCACTCCTTCGGACCTTCTACAACCCTTCTAACACCCAACTGAGTTCTTTTGACCCTTAACGGATATGGGACCTTATGCCTTGGGCTCGTCGAGTCCCAAGAATGCACTCGCCGAGTCGATAACATCCATGCCCTAAATCCTCGATTTCTGATGTACAACCTTTGACTAAATGATAGATCCAAGCCCCTAAGCTCGATCTAGCATGTAAAGTTACAAACTTTACGTGCATGCATGGGACTTTTGAGCCAAAAAGGATCTAAAATGGCTCTTATGTTGCATGGGACCTTCCTTGGGTGCAGAAGCAACCCAAATCTGCCTTGTGACCCCCAACCATGTTTGCAATCATGGTTGGCTACCTCATAGGGCTTAAAAAGCACTAAATCCTCCCCAAAAAGGGATCTAACAAACAAGCAAGCAAGGTACAGACTTTATACCTCTCAAAGACTGCAAATGTTGAACCAAACTCGAATCCTTCAGTCTCCTCTTGATCCTTCTATGCTCTTCCTTAATCCACAAGCTAGGTGCTACAAATCTCCCCCGCTTATTTTAGACTTCATCCTTGAAGTCTGCTGTTCAATCCTAGAAGAGCTCTGGGTAATTCTCCATCATCTCATCCATCGGCTCCCAAGTCCATTTCGAGCCCTTTCGGTGCTGCCATTGCACCTTTACGAGTTCCACTCTCTTGTTCCTTAGATCCTTCGACTTCCAGTCGAGGATCACTACTGGCCGCTCAATGTAATTTAGGCTGTCATCAACCTGAGTGTCCTCCAAGGGTACCACTGCTGAGTCGTCCACCAGGCACTTTCGCAGCTAGGAGACGTGGAAAGTGTTGTGGATCTGGCTGAGTTCGGCTGGCAGATACAACCTATACGCCACCTTGCCTACTCTGGCTAAGACCCTGAATGGTCCAATGTACCTGGGGCCCAACTTGCCCCGTTTCCTGAATCGGATGATGCCTTTCCATGGTGACACCTTCAGGAGAGCCATATCCCCGACCTGGAACTCCAGGTCTGATCGACGCTTATCGGCATAACTTTTTTGCTGGCTCTGAGCAGTCTGAAGCCTGCTCCAGACCTGCTGAATCCTCTCTGTCATCTTGAGCATTACTTCGGTGCTCTCCATTACCCTCTGGCCAACCTCGCCCCAACATATCGGGGTCCTGCACCTCCTTCCATACAACATCTCGAAGGGAGGGTGGTCAATGCTCGCGTGATAACTATTGTTATAGGAGAACTCTGCCAATGGAAGGTAGGTATCCCAACTACCTACAAAGTCTAACACACATGCTCGCCGCATATCCTCCAGAGTTTGAATGGTCCGCTTGCTCTGACCATCCGTCTGCAGGTGAAAGTCAGTGCTAAAACGCAGACGAGTACCCAACTCATCATGAAACTTCTTCCAAAACCTGGAAGTGAACTGTACATCCCTGTCTGAAATCGCCGAAAGTGGCACCCCGTGTCGCATCACCACCTCCTTGATATAGATGTCGGCCAACTTCTCGGCCGAGATGCTCTCCTGAATCGGAATAAAATGGGCACTCTTGGTCAATCGATCGACGATGACCCAAATCGAATCCACTCTCTGCGTGGTCCTGGGAAGCTTTGTGATAAAATCCATCTTAATGTCCTCCCATTTCCACAATGGAATATCCAACGACTGCATCTTGCCGCGTGGCTCTGGTGCTCTGCCTTGACCTTCCTGCAGGTCAAGCACCGCTTCATGTACCATGCTACATCCCGCTTCCTGCAGGGCCACCAATAGTCTAGACGAAGATCCCTATACATCTTTGTCGCCCCGGGATGAATGGAGAATCGAGATTTGTATGCCTCCTCCATCATAACCTGGCGCACACCCCCGTAATACGGCACACACACCCTACGGTGTAGTGTCAATAATCCTCGGTTGTCATAGTCGAAGGAGGAAACCTGCCCCACAATCCGCTCGCTCTTCCGATGTTCCTCCTTCATGGCCTCATGCTGGGCCTCCCGAGTCCGCTTCAACAGCGGAGTCATCACTGTCATCCTCAGGTAGATATCCTTGATAGGCGCTGCCTTGCAACTAAGTGCGTCGGCCACCACATTGGCCTTCCCTGGGTGGTAAAGGATCTCGCAATCGTAATCCTTCACCACGTCTAACCACCGATGCTGCCTCATGTTTAGATTTGGCTGATCCATGAGGTACCTCAAACTCTTTTGGTCCTTGTAGATGGTACAACGAACCCCATAGAGGTAATGACACCAAATCTTGAGGGCGAACACAACCCCCAGCTCTAAATCATGCGTCGGGTAGTTCGCCTCGTGAGGCTTCAGCTGCGTCGAAGCGTAAGCAATAACATGTCCTCTTTGCATCAGTACCACGCCCCATCCTGAAATGGACGCATCGCAGTACACAAAAAAATCCTCCATGCCCTCTAGTAGAGCTAAGATTGGCGCCTCGCACAATCTCTGTCTTAATGACTCGAATGCAACCTGTTGCTCAAGCCCCCAACGAAAGACCACGACTTTCCTCGTTAGCTTGGTTAGGGGTACGACTATCTTAAAGAAATCATGGATGAATCTCCGATAGTAGCCGGCTAATCCTAGGAAACTCCGAATCTCCAATAGAGACCTCAGAACCTCCCATCTCATCACGGCCTCCACTTTGGCTGGGTCCACTGATATCCCGTTCTGTTTGACAAGGTGCCCGAGAAACTACACCTCGCGCAACCAAAACTCACACTTGGAGAACTTGGCATACAAGTTCTCCCTTTTCAAAGTCTCCAGAACCTCTCGCAGGTGCTCCTCGTGCTCCTCCTGCATCTTGGAGTAAACCAAGATATAATCGATGAAAACTATCACGGACCAATCCAACATCGGTCTACACACGCGGTTCATGAGATCCATGAACGTGGCAGGAGCATTGGTGTGCCCGAAAGGCATCACCACGAACTCATAGTGGCCATAGCGTGTCTGGAACACAATCTTCTGTACATCCTCCTCTCTGACCCTCATCTGATGATATCCCGAACGCAGATCAATCTTGGAGAACCAAGATGCTCCCTGTAGCTAGTCAAAGAGGTCATCAATCCTCGGGAGTGGGTAAAGGTTCTTCACTGTTACCTTATTCATCTCCCGATAATCTATACACATCTGATGTGACTCGTCCTTCTTCTTCACAAACAGAATCGGGGCTCCCCAAGGAGAACTACTCGGTCTAATGAATCCCTTCTCTAATAGCTCCTGCAGCTGTGTAGACAACTCCTGCATCTCAGGAGGAGCCAACCAATACAGTGCCTTAGCTATCGGAGCCACACTAGGGACTAGGTCGATCCTGAACTCCACCTGTCGCTCCAAAGGTATCCCAGGCATCTCCTCGAGGAATACGTCCGCAAACTCTCATACCACGGGCACATCGCCCACTGCCACCTTTCCCGCCTCCCGGGTGTCCATGACATAAGCGACATATCATGCGCAACCCTGCTGAAGGTAACGCCTTTCCCTCGCTGTCGAACATAAAGCTGGCCCTCATTGTGGCCTCTCGCCCTAAGTCGCTAACTCTCCCCCTCTTGGGGTCCTGACTCGCACCAACTGTTGTGCGCAATCTATCACTTCCCTATTGGGGCTTATCCAATCCATGCCAATAATAACCTTGTTCCCCCCAAGGGTATAGGAACCAAGTCTACCAGGTAACGCTCCTCAAACAATCTCAAAACACAATCTCGGAAGACCTATGATGCTCGCACCGACTGGTCGTCCGCAATCTCGACCTCTAAAGGGCAATCCAACATGTCCGAAGACTCAGGAAACTTCTTGCTAAGTGCAAGAGAGACAAATGATCGGGTAGCACCCGAATCAAACAATACCTGAACTGGGATACCATTCTCATGGAACAATCATAAACATAGCACATACATAACATATCAAAATCACAAGAGCATATCATAATAGCATAAATAAGAGGTCATACCCGTCACCACATCGGGTGAAGCGCGTGCCTCCTCGGTAGTCAACTGGAAGGCCCGACTCCTCACCACTGGAGCCTCAGCCTTGGCCTGCCGGCCATCAGTAATCTGTAGGGTCATTGGAGTTGGCGCCTTCACTGGCGATGCTACTGTCAACGGGGGGCAGTTGGCCTTCTTGTCGCCTCTCTGGTTGCAGTGGAAACACAACAACTCAGACGTCTGAATAACCAGTATAGGGGCAGTACAATCCTTGCTGAAATGCCCCGTCTTGCCGCACTTGTAGCAGCCCGACGATCCCAAACTACACGCCCCCTCATGTGGCCTGCCGCATTTCTTGCAGCAGCCAGGTCCCGACTGGCCTTTCGGCCTACCATCTGATCCCGTGGGCTTCTTCCCCGAAGCCCCAGTCGTCTTCCCCTCCTATACCTTCCTCTTCCACACATGCTCTAGATCGATCTACCTCTCCCTAACCCTGGTGATCATGGAATCCAGGGTAGGGAAAGCTGAAAAACTAACATGCTCCCGAATGTCTGCTCGCAGCATGTCATGATAGCGGGTCCTCCTCATGTCCTCATCTCCCGCATACTAGGGCACCAACAACACCTTCTCCCGAAACTTGGTGGTGATCTCCGCCACAGTATCATTAGTCTGTCTCATGTCCAAAAACTCCCTGGCCAGTTGTTGAAGCTCTATATTTGGCGCAAAATCCGCCCTGAATCTGGTCACAAAGTCTTACCAGGTCATAGCCTCAACAGCCGAGGCTCCCAATGAGTCACCAACGGACTCCCACAAATCTCTAGCTCTGTCTCTCAAACACCCTGGTGCATATCTCACGTTCGACCCCTCGGGGCAGAAGCTGGTCAGCTGTGCAGACTCAATGTCCGCAATCCATCGTCTGGCAGCAATGGGGTCCTTCGCCCCATGGAAGTCTGGCGTGCCACTGCCCCTGAAGTCCTTAAAGGACAGTGTACGTGATCCTGACTGGCTGGTCGCCATGTTACTCCTGAACGCTCTGAGGCGATCCTCCATCAGCTCGACAATCCCTTCCTTGATCGACCCAAAGATGATCGGGGTCGCGTCAAGGATGCCTCTAGTGATATTAGATGCAATGAACTCGTGTAGCCTGTCATCCACTGGTTCGGAGCCTGAACCCAAACCTGATCCCTCTCCTAAGCTGCTAACTGCTGGCCTCGAGCGTAGTACCACAATTCTGTAATACATAATGACAACCGTTAGTGATACTGGCACATGTAGAGGGATCACACCCATCACAAGTTCCTTGGTCTTGCCTCAGCCTTCCTCAATTCGAGTACGGATCCTCTGCTCTCAGTAGTACGGGCCCATACTACCTTCCACATCTAGCCGTACTTTCCTTAAGGACTGCCTTGACTCCACCAAGTCCCTTTTACCACTGCTGATCTCTGCTACTCTCATCCTAGGCTTACCCTAGGGAAAATCTCTGACTCCACCAAAACCGGTCCTCAGCTGCTGAAGGCCTCCTTGTGATGCCAATTAGCCATCACCTGAAAACCATCACATGTAACGAGGATCGGATAATCCTTCAAGTAAAAGACTCGTCCCTATAGCGGTTAGACCCAAACGAGAGCTACGCAATAGGGCCAAATCCAGCACCCTGAGATTATTCAATCCTAATCACATGTGACGCGACATACTCACCTAATGGCTAATTCCCATCATTCAGAGCCTACAAGCACAAAGAAAGCAACATTCAGACATAGGAAACTACTCAAGCAACTCTATTCTCCTAATGAGAAACTATACCAGCATACAATGTTGAGCTCATACTACCAGGCATTACCTAAACAGACTATCCTATTACTGTCTACTCATTACTGCATGCAATTCTCATAAGCTGAAGCACATAAAGTAGGCACATAAGGCATCATTCCTAGATCCTTATTCCTATTCTAGCATGTTGGTCTACTGAAACTAATAAACATAATATAAACTTGTATGGGTACTTTGGGGAACACTTACTTGAGCTCGGCTGGTCGCGCACATCACACACTTTGTTCTTTCCCAAAACTCTTTTATATTAGCTTTTAAGAAACCATTTTTCCTGTAGAAATTCTTTTAATCCCTTGATTTGAGTCTAGACACTCCCAAGGGTGTGTCCAAATCCCTCAAACCAGGGCTCTGATACCAACTTGTAACGACCCAATTTTCAAGTCCAAAAGTTTCTTTTTTTTAATTAACTGATTCATAAAAACATTCATAAGAAAATACTGTGAAATCACATCATCTCATAAAACAATGTATCATGTCTGAAAACCCAAGTCACAAAATAATAACATGTCAGAGTACAATCCCAGAATATCCATAGTGCGGAAAACAGTGAGTGTGTGTATGATGTGCCGCTACCATGCCAGTTGTAATCACGAAGCTTAATGAGTTCCCCCATCGTACCACATACCATACAATCACATAACATACATACTACCAGGCAATTTTAGGGTGCCCGACCTACCCAGTACGGCCATTATGGGGTGCCGACCTACCCGTATGGCTATTCTGTGGTGCCGACCTACCCATGCGGTCATTCTGGGGTGCCGTCCTACCCATGTCAAGACATTCTGGGGTGCTGACCTACCCGTCGGTCCTAACAACCGACCCTCGGGGACTATTCCACCGCTACTGCTACTATCACATATATCATAACAAAAACATATTATCAGACATATATGGGGTGTCCGAACTACCCTTCGGTCCTAAAAACCGAACTTGGGGACTATTCCCTTCCTACTACCACTATCACATATAACATATCATGCCAGCATATAAACATATCATCACATACTATCAGACATATCCGGGGTGTCTGACCTACCCTTCGGTCCTGACAACCGAACTCTACTACTATCTTATATAACGTATCATGCCAACATATAACTTATCAGGTAGTAGCAAACTTAGATGATATCACAAAGACAATCATCTAATCATACAACTCCTACTGGTGGGCCAATATTATGGCCGTAGACCCATTGCTACTGGAAGGTAACTCACCTCATACGAGTAGCTGCTGATAATCTGTGCGGGAAACCTCTGTCCGCTGCTGCTCCGGAAATCCTCCGACTATAATCCCCACAAAACTCTCAGTCAGAATCTGATATCTACTCTTAGGGTAAAATGACTATTTTACCCCCAACCAAGTCCAAGTCAAAGTCAACTTCTAGTTGACCTGACTCGCCGAGTTGGGTCGTTAACTCGTCGAGTCCCTATCCTTTACTAGTCCTTATCCACGACTCGACTCGTCGAGTTTGGCAACGACTCGATGAGTTCCTCTTTAATATGAACATCGAATGAACCTTCATCCTCTTCGTCGAGTTCACCTTCATCTGATGAACAAGTCTTGTCCTTGACTCACCGAGTTGTGTGAACAACTCATCGAGTTCGTCTTCAACCATAAGGAGATTGCCTTGGACTCGCCGAGTCTGTTCTAGCACTCATCGAGTCACATGAACTCTAGGTCTAAGGCTAAGTCCAACACGTTGGGTCACTCCTTCGGACCTTCTACAACCCTTCTAACACCAGAATGAGTTCTATTGACCCTCAACAGATATGAGACTTTATGCCTTGGACTCGTTGAGTCCCAAGAACAGACTCGCTGACTCGATAACGTCCATGCCCTAAATCCTCGATTTCTGATGTACAACCTTTGACTAAATGATAGATCCAAGACCCTAAGCTCGATCTAGCACGTAAAGTTACGAACTTTGCGTGCATGCATGGAACTTTTGAGCCAAAAAGGCTCTAAAATGGCTCTTATGTTGCATGGGACCTTCCTTGGGTGCAGAAGCAACCCAAATCTACCTTGTGACTCCTTCCAAGACTTAGATCTGAAGTCTTGACCCCCAACCATGTTTGCAATCATGGTTGGCTACCTCATATGGCTTAAAAAGCCCTAAATCCTCCCCAAAAAGGGATCTAACAAACAAGCAAGCATGGTACAGACTTTATACCTCTCAAAGACTGTAAATGATGAACCATACTCGAATCCTTCAATCTCCTCTTGATCCTTTTATGCTCTTCCTTCTTCCAGGATCTAGGTGCTACACTAACCCTTATTGAATGCCTTAGAGGTTCTGACATGTCAATTGGCTCAACAGAAGTTTCCTCCTCAGGTTGAGTGTTAGGGTTTGAAGTTCCTTCACCACTTGACTCTTGAATTTCTTCAAGGTAAATTTGCCTCCCACTATTTCCTTGGCTTATGAACTCTCTCTCTCTCTCTCGAAAGACACCCCTCCTTGCTTCAAAGACCACATTCTCATTGGGTCTGTAGATGAGGTAACCAAAGGATTTATGTGGGTAGCCGATGAAAATACACCTCTCGCTTTGAGGTTCGAGCTTATCGTGGGTCTCACGTCTCACGAAAGCCTCGCAACCCCAAATCTTGATGTGGTCTAGTTTGGGAACTTTACCATTCCACATCTCATGAGGAGTTTTGGCAACTTTCTTTGTAGGGATGATATTAAGGATATGGGCGGCAGTCTCTAAGGCAGACCCCCAAAATGAGATTGGTAGCGAAGCTCGACTCATCATGGAACGAACCATATCCAACAAGGTTTGATTGTGCCTCTCAGCCACACCATTCAACTGCGGTGTCCTAGGAGGTGTCAATTGTGAGATAATCCCACATTCCTTAAGATCGTTGAGGAATTCTGTACTAAGATACTCACCACCTCGATCAGATCGAAGCATCTTAATGTTCCTGCCTAATTGATTCTCGACTTCCTGCTTAAACTCTTTAAACCTCTCGAAAGTCTCTGACTTATGCTTGATTAATAACGATTAGCATCCCTTGTGGCAGTTTTGAAGGGTCCACACACATCCGTGTGTACGAAATCCAACAAACCTTTACCCCTTTCACAAGACCAAGTAATGGGTGACTTTGTCATTTTGCCAAGTAATCATGATTCACAACTATCATCTGACTTTATGTCAAATGACTCCAAGACTCCATCTATTTGGTGTTGGCCTATGTGTTTCTTGTCCACATGTCCAAGAGGACAATGCCATAATGATGATTTATCCAAGTTATTATTACTCAAAGAATCAATACACAACACATTATTTCCTAGATTATCTACAACAGATACAACTTCATACACACCATCACAAGGTAATGCTTTAAAATAAAGAACATTATTAAAGAAAGCATTTATTCCACCAATTTCATTATCAAAAGAAAAGGTAAACCCTTGTTTGTACAAAGCATGAAAGGAAATAATATTTCTTGCCATTTCTGGCGAATACCAACATTTATTCAAATCTAAAGTAAATCCACTACTTAGCAACCAAGTATAAACTCCAATCTTGGTGAGAGGTGAAGCTTTCCTATTCCCCATGATCAAGTTTATCTTTCCTTGCTCCACATTCTCACTTCTTCTTAGTCCCTGCAAATCAGAACAAATATGAATACCACAACCTGTATCAAGGACCCAAGAGTTAGAATAGGGTGAGTTATTAGATAGAATAGTGTAAATACCTGCATGGTTGGGTTTAACTTTTCCCATCCTTCACATCTTCGTAGAACTTTGGGCAGTTCCACTTCCAATGCGACTTTTCATGGCAATAGAAGCATTCAGCCTCTTTTGGGTCAGAAGAAGGAGTGGCAAAATCTTTCTTGGTTCCACTTGAAGAAGAGCCATCAAGGGTCCTAGCCTTGGTACCCTTTGAAGAGCTTTTCCTCTTCTTCCCTCTACCTTTCCCGATTGCCAAGATAGGGGCGGAGTTTGAAGTAGGAGTAGGAGTGTTAACAACCGACTTACCTTTAAGACCGGTTTCAGTGGTCTTAAGGAATCCTTGAAGTTTGCTGAGTGTGACCTCTTCCTTATTCATGTGGTATGTCATGCAAAAATGATCATAACATGAAGGTAAGGAGTGCAAAATGATATCTATTGCAAGCTCCTCGGGGAAGTTCACATTAAGCTTCAGCAAACAGTCCACATACCTTTGCATTTCCTGCATGTGGCCCGTGACGGATTCTCCATCCTTAATCCTAGTTGTTATCATGGAGGAGATGACTTCATACCTCTCTTGATGAGCACTTTGATGGTATCTTTCCATCAAGTCTTGGTGCATTTCAAAAGGGTAGAAGTCCTCATAAGACTTTTGGAGTTCAGTTGTCATGGTGGCCATCATGAAAGATGCCACTTTGGTGGCATCTCTCTCATGAGTCCGGAAGTCAGCGATCTCCTGAGGAGTAGCAGTGGACTCGTCGATCTCCTTTAGCTCCTTATCGAGGATATATTCCTTGTCCTCGTAGTGAGTCACCATTCTGATGTTCCGGATCCAATCCATAAAGCTGGAACCATCGAAGATGACCCTCCCACATAGGTTCATGATGGAAAAGGAGCCGATAGGGTTTGAGCCAGAAGCAATGTTGTTGGAAGGCGTCTGAAAGGAAGAGAACAAGATTAGTTTAGATATAAAGAGAGTCCTTAATGAAACACCCAAATGTAATATTAAGGCTAGGATCCAATCACAATATATCATAACTTAAAAGAGGTATGTTGTAATCTAAGCTATAACAAATTTGAAAGGTAGGTGAATGACGATTCACCAATTTCCACCATGAAAAACGAAATATAAATATTAGGTTTTTAATTGGTTCTTAGAAATTCCTAGATTATTTCGAGATTCAATGAACTTTTCAAAGGCATGTTTCAATCTCGAGTGTGCCCTCCAAGTTTTGTGACAGGGATATTTAGGATCACTAAACGAGGTGTGAAGTAATCATGCAAATCACTTTGTACCCTTACAGTTTATCACTCAATCGATGTACCGGTGAACCACACGCGCTCCACCGACCTATAATAAAGTTAATTCACCCTTTACCTACCTTGTTAAGTCCAGGTTAGTGTGCCGATTAACCACACACGCTCCACTAACGACTTAATCAAAGTGTAAAGTGTAATTCCATGGATTAGCACCTTCTTCACATTTTCCTAAAGTAACTAAGATTGGGAATTTAATAAAACATTTAGTTACTTTATAATTATCATTATACTTTTAATGAGAAATTATATGTCATTGTCCTACCCATTCGGCTAACGACCCTCCACCGATCAAGGAAGCGGTGGGTGAGAGTAGACACCCATTAAGTCGCCATTTTATAGGCAACAACCTTATACCCCCCCCCCCCCTATAAACCGGCTTCGTGAATGAGGCCTACTAACGGTAAAACGACTTGATCTTATACATACATATATATATATATATATATATATATATATATATATATATATATATATATATATATACATATGTATAGATATATTACTAACTTATAATATTATAAACTATAAGGGTTGATTTTTAACTTTCAAAAATCTAGGGGTTGAAAGAAAAGTTTATTAAGTGACTTTAAATGTTCCAAAATTTGAGGGCAAGTTTTGTAACTTTACAAAACCTTTCACATTCATAACTTATGAGTTATTAAAATGAAGACTCTTCATTTTATAACTTATGTGTACTTTTAATGGTTTTTAACACAAAAAGACTTTTGGTTATCCATAACTTGAGGACAAATTATGGACTCCATTAAAGCACATAAAGATCATGGATTAAACAATTAAACAAGTAATTCCTATGATTTATCAAAAACTCATAAGAACATGAATATTCATATCAAAGTTTCAAGAACATATGAACACATATAATCATGAAAATTTGATATTAGCCATTGTAAATGGATTAGAACAATCATTACACCATTTAAAACAAGTTTTACAACACCAAAACAGTTTAGGGTAATGTTTCTAGTCCATTTCCAGCAGCAAAAATCGAAAAACTGCAATTTGCATGACCAACTCGTTGAGTGAATGAACTGAATCACCGAGTTGGTTGCATTTTCACTTGGACTCGTCGAGTCCCCCCATGGACTCAGCGAGTCCCCTAGGCAGATAGCTTAAAATTCGATTTTTCTCACTATCTTGCATCACGTATTAGCAAGCAAGCTTAGGCTCTAATACCATTGAAGGGTTTTGAGCATTCTAACACTTCCTAAGTGTACATGCAACCCTAGAAAACCTTGGATCTATGTTTGTCGAAATACATGCAAAATATGATTTCCAAGGTTCATAAACCTATCTAGCATACATGGGGAACTTTAAATATAAAAGATGGCTTGAATTACATACTTTGTAGTTGATTTGATTCCTTGGAAACCTTGTGAGGCTAGCACCCTAAGTGTGATGCCTCAAATGTCTCACGCAATACCAAGTACACTTGGAAAGACTTAGAGAGAATGTATAAAACTTCTAAAATTGGCTAGCCCTTACTTGTTCTTCTAGTGGCCGATTTTGGTGTGCATCATGTTCTTTATATAGTGTGTTACATGTAGGGTTACACTATGTAAACCCTAATGTGACATGACTCTTCATTTCCATGACCCATGGGTTTGTAACTCCCATGGAGCTTCCATGGAGCATCTTAGGAACCTTAGCCTAACTTGATAATCCATGGAGCATTAAGCCCACAATACAAGTATGAGTGATTTACATAATCAACCCATATACTTAATTAGTCACCTATTGATCACTTAATTAATTCTAGATTAATTCTTGATCAATAATAATTAAATAAGATTATTATTAGTATATTATAACTTATAACATATTAATAAACCTCAAGTGCTAATTCTCTCATTTTAGTCTATCCAAATGCATGATGCCATTCAACCCAAATGGACCATGCCAAACCAGGTCAAGTATATACCAGAAATAGTTATGGACTTAGACACCTTATCCAACATTAACTTCTAATGATCAAGCTAGGAACTTTTTACCTTCAATGAGCTGAAAATGCAGCAAGGAATCCAGATCCACAAGCCTTTCCTTGAACCACCACATTACACCAAGCCACTACTTCTTGATACACTAAAAATCCACCAGAAATGCACATAAAAGGCACACAACCCCCTTGGATGAAGCTATAACTCAAGACTTAGGGTTTAAGACATTGGAGGATGAAAGAGAGGCTCAAACCATTGGCTTAAGGGGCCTAAAAAGTGAGCCAACCCTAAAAATTAGGGTTTTGGGGATCCTGATTGTGCATTCGGTGTACTTCTTGTACGCTAAGCGTACGTCTCCCAAACCCGAGTCCATTTCCCCACACGTATGCTTGGCATAACCCATATATCATTGGACGTACTCATGCGCATGCCACCTTGCATGCACGGGACTACCTCGCCAATTATTTCCATTAGGGAACAAAATTGCCAATAACTTTAAAATAACATAACTCCCTCATCCTAGGCCCATTTCCAGCAACACTTATACCCATGAAAAGGTGGAGAGAATCCCTGCACTCCTAACAACACACCCAAGCCTTAAAACCTCCCGAACAAGACCTTAAATTCATAAAAGACCGATATATCAAATTACGAGTATACACTTGGCTTCTGAAGACACAATCAAGTACTTGGATCACTTATACCATGAAACCCACATCCCAAATGGGCCAAATCCTTCCTTCTCAAAGCCCCAAGCCTCATAAAAACTGATGACTAGACCGCATCCCCAAGCAACGGAGCAAATCCAAAACCGAGCGTTACAACTCTCCCCCATTTAAATTAGATTTCGTCCTCGAAATCGCTCCTTCCTAACACCCATATCAAAACAAACAATCTGAGGGACGCAAAAGAATATTCAATGCATAAGACAAACTCCCTGAGATACCGAAACCCAAACTGAAATTCCATCTCAAAGAAAACAAACCTTAGACTCCTGCAAAACCACTTCTGCCCATCCGAAGTCTAAAATCGATAATGGTTTGTCTCCCCAACAGACCGCCCATGTCGAAATATTATCAGGCCAAATCCTCATCGAATAAATGACCAACCATAATACTTCCAACTCTGATTATCTTGAGGCAACCTACAAAACTAAAACCCCTAACCATAACCAGCTGCAGAATCCTTATACTTGACAGAAGGCTCAAATAATCCTCCGAGTAGAAGTGTAACGACCCAAAATACGACCCAAAAATTTTTGTTTAAATAATACTAAAGATATCAACCATTTATAATATATCATGAAATTGTAAGTCATAAATCCCAAAAAGTTATAATAGATGTGTCATGACAAAAGAACTGTATCAACATAACATAGAATCTGAAATAAACTCCCAAGACAAAAGCTGAAACTGTGGTGTGTGCAATGCCATCATCCTGAGCTCTTCCCTTTGCTTGCGGAAGTACCTAAAACCAAAACTGAAATTGTAAGCACAAAGCTTAGTGAGCTCCCCCAAACTACCACATACCATACAATGACATATAAAGCACATACTGGGTCTTTCCCACTGCATCAGACCAAAGTTTGGAAACTAACCAGGGCCTTGCCCTCTGCATCGGACCGAAGCCCGAAAACTGCATCAGACCGAAGTCTGGAACTAACTGGGACCTTGTCCCCTGCATCGGAGCGAAGTCCGGAACTAATTGCATCGGACGGGAGTTCGAAACTAACTGGGACCTTTTCCCCTGCATCGGACCAAAGTCCGGAACTGACTAAACATAGCATAGTATAAACACATATCAACTAGTATAAACATGTATACTGCATACTGCATCAGACCGAAGTCCGGAACACATAATATAATGACATGCTTTAATCACAAAGACATCAAGCAATCTAACTACTGCATCGGACTGAGGTCCGGAACTACTGCTAACTAAACAGGTCGGCATTGTGGCCGTAGACCCGTTCCTACTAGAAGGAAAACTCACCTCGTAGTGCTGGCTGTTGGGATGCTAACTCTAAAAGTGGCTGAATACTTCTCCAGCACTGTCCGGTTACAAATCCCAAAACACTAGATCAGTTACTTGTAAATGCTCTCAGGGTAAAATGACTATTTTACCCCTAGTCAAAGTCAACTCCCTGGTCAAAGTCAACTCCCAGTTGACCGGACTCGCCGAGTCAGGGCACAGACTCGCCGAGTCCCTTCTTTATTAACTCTGACTTTGACTCACCGAGTCCCTTTCCCACTCACTGACTCACCTTGAACTCACAAGTCAAAGAAAAATGGGGACTCACGACTCAACTCGTCGAGTCCGAAGAACAACTCGCCGAGTCCTGTCGTGCAGATTCCATACAATTGAATTCTAAACCATTCTAGAGCATCTAACTTGTAGATCTGAGCCCCTGGAACCATCTGAACACGTAAAGTTGCTAACTTTACATGTACCTAAGAAGGAATGAAGCTATTTCACTCAAACACTACTTTTCTCCGGAAAACTCATCCGACTCGCCGAGTTATTCAAACAACTCGTCGAGTCTAAGGCAATCTTCATTAGACTCGCCGAGTTGCTCATCCAACTCGTCGAGTCCACAGCTATCTTCATATGACTCGACGAGTCAAGCTTGCGACTCGTCGAGTCCATTCAGTCCTTTTTCCATACATACCTGATTTGAGCCATGCAGCGGCTCCAAATCAGAGATCCAAGCTTCTAGGGCATGCTCATCCCGTAAAGTTACAAACTTTACGTGCATGCATGGCTTTAAATGCTTCAAATGTCAAATCTAAGCTCTTAATGGGGTTCTAAGCTCAAGAGGGACCTCAATCACGATCATGACTAAAACTTTAGACTTCTAGAATGCAATGAGGGTCCAGATCAAAATTTTCCATAAAAAAGGAAGTCCATATCTCAAGTTTGAATCATAAGAGGCTCCAAAGAAGGCATAACAAGCATAAAGGAGGTTGTAATGGAGGACTACACAAGGTTATAACTTTATTACTTGAATGAAAAACATATGTAAGCTAACTCCTGGATCTTCCTTCTCTTCTATGGAGCTTCTTTCCTTCCCAAAGCTTCCAAGCTATCACAAACACACTCAAACTCAACAATGGGGGCTAGGGTTTACAGGGGAAATGTTCTGAGAGTGATAGAGGCGAGATGTGTTTAAATAGGGTGCAAACCCTTAAAATTAGGGCTTCATCCAGAGAGGCGGACTCGCCGAGTCCCAGCGTATGGACTCGTCGAGTATCCAGCTTAAATCGCGTGATCATCCCGTCTCTACTCGAGGAGTCGGGATACAAACTCGTCGAGTACCCCTCAAGAATAGAAAATACTTTATTTAAATCACATACCAGAAATGGGGCGTTACAACTCTCTCCCACTTATCTTAGACTTCGTCCTCGAAGTCTGCTGCTGCTGTATCTGAAAATAACTATGGATAATGCCCCCTCATCTCCCTCTCGGACTCCCACGTGCACTCTGAACCCCTTCGGTGCTGCCACTGCACCTTTACCAACTGAACCACCTTGTTCCTCAAGGTCTTCGTCTTTCGCTCTAAGATCGCAACTGGTCTCTTGATATAATTCAGGCTGCTATTAACCTGAATGTCCTTCAAGGGTACAATTGTTGACTCGTCCACCAAACATTTTCTCAACTGGGAGACATGGAAAGTGTTGTGGATCTGGCTAAGCTCTGCCGGAAGATCCAACCGATAAGCCACCTGACCCACCCTGGCCGAAACCCTAAAAGGACTAATGAACCTGGGGCCCAGCTTGCCCCTCTTCTGAAACCTGATAACGCCCTTCCAGGGTGATACCTTCAGGAGGACCATATCGCCCACCTAAAACTCTAGGTCTGAACGCCTCCTGTCGGCGTAACTCTTCTGGCTACTCTGCGCAGTCTGTAGTCTGCTATGATCCTGCTGAATCAACTCTGTGGTCTTGAGCACCACCTCGGTGCTCCCGATGACTTGTTGATCGACCTCGCCCCAACAAATCGGGGTCCTGCACTTCCTTCCATAGAGCATCTCAAAAGGAGGACGGTCAATGCTAGAGTGGTAACTGTTGTTATACGAAAATTCCGCTAGTGGAAGATACGTATCCTAACTACCACCGAAGTCAAGAACACATGCCCGGAGCATGTCCTCGAGAGTTTGAATCGTCCTCTCGGTGTGCCCGTCTGTATGAGGGTGGAAAGCGGTGCTGAAATGAATATGAGTCCCCATCTCGTCATGAAACCGCTTCCAAAATTTGGAAGTAAAACAGACGTCTCGGTCTGACACTACCGAAACAGGAACTCCGTGCCATGCCACTACCTCATGCACATAGATGTCGGCTAGCTTCTCAGCCGATATGCTCTCCTGGATCGGTATAAAGTGCGTGCTCTTGGTCAGCCAATCCACTATGACCCAAATCAAATCCACTCCGTGCGTGGTCCTGGGAAGCTTAGTGATAAAATCCATGGTATTGTCCTCCCATTTCCATACGGGAATGTCTAACGGATGCATCTTGCCATGGGGTCTCTCGTGCTATGCCTTGACCTTCTTGCAGGTCAGACATCTCTCCACATACCAGGCGACATCCTTCTTCATGCAGGGCCACCAATAGTCGGGTCGAAGATCTCTGTACATCTTCGTCGCCCCTAGGTGAATGGAAAATCGAGACTTATGGGCCTCGTCCATCAACACCTGCTATACTCTGCCCCAGTACGGTACCCAAACTCTCCCATGAAGGGTCAACAATACCCGACTGCCATAATCAAAAGAATCTACTCGGCCCACGATCCTCTCACACTTCTGCCTCTCCTCCTTGAGGCCCTCGACCTGTGCCTCCCTGATTTGCTCCAACAATGGAGTAATCACTGTCATCCTCAAGCATAAATCCCTGATCGGGGCCACTACCGCCTTGCAGCTCAGGGCGTTGGCCACTACGTTGGCCTTCCCCGGGTGATAAAGGATCTCACAATCGTAATCCTACACCACATCTAACCATCGACGCTGCCTCATGTTAAGATTTGGCTGCTCCATGAGGTATCTAAGACTCTTGTGATCCATGTAGATGGTACAACAGACCCCATAGAGGTAGTGTCTCTAAATCTTGAGGGCGAACACTACTGCCCCCAGCTCCAAATCATGCGTCAGATAGTTAGCCTCGTGAGGCTTCAACTATCTTGAGGCGTAAGCTATCACATGCCCCCGCTGCATCAACACTGCCCCCATACCTGTAATCGAGGCATCACAGTAGACTACAAAATCATCCACTCCCTCTGGCAGGGTAAGAATCGGTACCTCGCACAATCGCTATCTGAGGGTATCAAATGTTGCCTGCTGCTCAGGCCCCCAACGAAACACCACCGACTTCTTGGTCAGTCGGGTGAGTGCTACTGCTATCTTGGAGAAATCATGAATTAATCTCCTATAGTACCCTGCCAAACCTAGGAAGCTTTGAATCTCTGATGGAGACCTTGAGACCTCCCAATGGATCACGACCTCGATCTTGGCCGGATGCACTAGAATACCCTTCTGGTTGATGAGGTCACTAAGGAATTGCACCTCGTGCAACCAGAACTCGCACTTGGAGAACTTCGCAAAAAGTCTCTCCCACCTCAGCGTCTCCAACACTTCTCTCAAGTGCTCCTCGTGCTGCTCCTGAGTTTTGGACTAAACCAAGATGTCATCAATGAACACCATCAAAGACCGATCGAACATCAGCCTACATATGCGGTTCATGAGATCCATGAACACGGCTGGAGTGTTGGAGAGCCCAAAAGGCATCACCACAAATTCATAATGACCATAACGGGTCCTAAAAGCTGTCTTTTGAACATCCTCACCCTTGACTCACATTTGATGATAACCGGAGCGCAGATCAATCTTGGAAAACCAAGATGCTCCCTGAAGCTGATCGAACAGGTCATCTATCCTCGGGAGTGGATAACGGTTCTTCACCGTTACCTTGTTCAACTCCTGGTAATCTATGCACATACGGTGCGACCCATCCTTATTCTTCACGAACAGGATCGGGGCTCCCCATGGTGAACTACTCGGTCTGTTGAAACCCATATCTAATAGCTCCTGCAGCTGCGTAGACAACTCATGCATCTCCGGAGGAGCCAACCGATACGGTGCCTTGGCTATCAGAGCCGCACCAGGAACCATGTCAATCCTGAATTCAACCTGTTTCTCTGGAGGTATACGATTCAGATCCTCTGGGAATACGTCCAGGTAGTCTCGCACTACCGGTACATCGTCAACTGTCTCCTTACCCTTCTCCCGAGCATCCAAAACGTAGGTGCCGAACCCTGCGCAACCGTGCTAGAAGTAGCGCCTCGCTTTCAATGCTGAACAAAGAATAGGTCTGCACTGTAGCCTCTTGTCCTGAATCACTAATTCTCCCCCGCTGGGAGTGTGAACCCTCACTAGCTGTAACTCGCAATCGATCACCACCCCCATTGGGGCTCAGCCAATCCATGCCTACTATGACCTTGTTCCCTCGCAAAGGGATAGGGACCAGGTTTACCGAAAACTACTCATCGAATAACTGCATCGAGCATGCCTTCTGCACTCTCGCGACTCTAACAGTCCTATCATCGGCTAACTCCATCTCGAGTCGACAATCCAGCTCCATTGGAGCTCTGCTAAACCTCTTGCTAAGCGCAAGAGAGACAAATGATCGGGTAGCCCCCAAATCAAATAACACTGTAGCTGAAATGCCGTTCACTAAGAACGACCCTATACACAAACATATAACATTAGAAACAAGCGGTAATAAATGCAAATATAAAAAGGAAAATACATACTCGTCACCACATCAGGAGTTGCTCGCGCCTCCTCTGCTGACATTTAAAAAGCTCTACTCTTCGCCACTGGCACCTCGGCCCGGCCCTGACAACTGTCCGTAATCCTCAAGGTAGCAGGGGCAGGTGCCGACACCTTCCCTGCTATGGCTAAGCTCGGGCACTGGGACTTTTTATGTCCCCTCTGATTGCAATGGAAGGAAATCAAATCTGATGTTGCGGTGGTGGTGGTAGAAGCTGTACAATCTTTACTCATATGCCCAGTCCGACCGCACTTGTAGCAGCCGGAACTCCCTGCCTTGCACGCCCCATCATGAAATCTCCCACACTTGCCACACCAACTGTGGCTCTGCTGACCTCTGGACCTATGATCCGAAACCTTGGGCTTCTTGCCCAAACTCCCTGTACCCAAAGCCGCCTCCGGCTTCCTCTTCTTCTCCATCTCAAGATCAATCTCTCTCTCTCTCTCTCTCTCTCTCTCTCTCGCCCTTGCATCATATCATCTAGTGTCTTACAACTGGATCGGCTCACAAAATGGCGGATATCACTCCGCAGCATCTCATGATAACGAGCCTTCTTCACTTCTTTATCAGCTGCGTACTGAGGAACAAGAGCCCTCTCCCTGAACTTGGCGGTAATCTCCGCCACTGACTCTGTAGTCTGAGTAAGGTCCTAAAACTCCCTGGCTAACTGCTACACCTCAATAACCGGTGCAAACTCGGCTCTGAACCTGGTATAAAAATATGCCCAAGTCATAGCATCAAGTGTTGTGTCATCCCCGATACCATGCCCCACCTCCTCCCACCAGTTACGTGCCCTGTCCTTCAGAAGACATGATGCTAATCTGAACTTGTCCCCCTCGGGACATCTGCTGGTGCCGAACGCGTTGGCAACATCTGCCAACCACCTAGTACTCGCAATGGGGTCCCGCGCCCCATGGTAGTCTAGAGCCCCACAAGCCCGGAACTCCCAGAAGGTGAGTGTGCACGACCCCATCATAGACGCCATCTCAGCACGAAATGTGCTCAACTTCTCATCCATCAACTCCATATAACCCTTCTTGATCGAATCGACGATCACAGGAGTCTGCTCAAGTATGATACGGGTAACCTATGAAATGTAAAACTCCCTAGTCTACTCATCCAACTGCTCGGTGTGACAACCCGAAATTTTGCATCGTGTTCAGTCTAACACTTCAATGAAAGTCAAAATCATTCTTGTTATCATTTAGCACAATTTGGAGTCTGTTTGAGAGTTCTGAGCCTTGTACACTTAAGGGATAAGTGTCGGGGTTTATCTGCTGAAGATATAGCACAAAGAACAAGTATGAAACCCCTTTAGAAGGAGTTCACGGCCACCAGATGGGAGTTTACGGCCGTAAACTCCATGTGGGCCGTAAACTCCCCTTATATGTTGATATTTTGGCCATTTGTTCCATTCTTTCACTTCCTTGGCTGAAATCCTCTCAAGTACCATCCCGACCTTCGTCCGCGATCTTCAAAACTCGTAAGTTTCTTGTCCTAACTAGTCGATATCTTACATGAACTAGTGATCATACATGATTTCATTCGTGAAATCATTCCATTTGTGTAGATCTTCAAGATTCACCAAGAACACCAAGAACACACACTAGTGTTCTTGGCCAAAACCGACCATTCAAGCTCCTAGATCGTAAGTACTCTTGTTCTAACTCGTTGTACAGTAGGTTTAACATTTTTAGAGCTTAGAAATCACAAAGAAACACTAGCTCAAAGGAGTTTACAGCCAAGACATGTTCTTGGGCCGTAAACCCCTATAAGTGGGGCAAAATGCACCCTAGTCCCTCCTTTGGCCTTGGACATTAACCTAGATCACATCCTTGATGTATTAAGGACCTTAAACACCATGTTTTGAGGGTTGAATGAGAGTTTACGGCCAAGGATCCCCCCAGGGTCGTAAACTCTCTTAAGTGGTGTAAAGTTGACATAATCTCCTTCCTTATGCCCAAAACTTAGTCTAGAACCATACACCATTGAACTAGGGACTTCAAACAATGAAATGGTACTTCACACAACGAGTTTACGACTGTAAACTCATGGGCAAATTGGTCCCCAGGCCGTAAAGTCAAGTTTGGGTCATTCTTGGACCTTAAACTCACCTAGCCTCTTGTATAAATCTTGGAACACTTAACCACTTAAGACATATTGCCTTTAAGCCTCAATTGGATACATGTTATAGAGTTTACGGCCAGGAGTAAACTCCCCTAGGCCGTAAACTCCAATAAGTATGGTCTATGGACCATAAACACAAATACAAAGCCTTATACTCCTTTGTTGCAACCCAATAGCCTCCTAACACTTTAACCAAAGTGTTTTCCTCACATTAGGATATTTATATTGTCAAATTAGTCTTATAATCACTAATTGTATATATACATATGTCTTTATATGTTATTAGGATCATTGTGTGTGTTTAAGTCTTCACTTAACACCAAGCACTTGTCCGACACTTCCATACGATCCACTCACTGCAGGTGATTTCATACCCCTCAATTAACCCTTTTAAATGTTTTTAGATGTTTCTAAATGCATTTATGGGGGGATACAAGTTGAATCATGCTATTTATTATATCAATCGCATGTGATTAATAACTAGTATTCAAATGATTTACTAAACTTTTAGCTGTTTTACCAAACATATTACTTCAAATGACTTTCTCAAACGTTTTTACATGTTAAAACTCTTTATCAGACTGTCTTACATACTGTATGTTTCCTTTCAAACTTTGTTACAATTGTGTTTCAAACAAAGGTTTTCTTATGCTTAAAACTGTTCTTATCAAACAAACTGCTTTCAAATCGTTTTATAAACTGACATCATGTCATCATTTCTTAGTTATTAAACTTTTCAAAGGTTTTATGAAACTTCTTTTATACTTTTATATTGTCAAATGCATGCCCATATATATATATTAAATGAGTAATGTTTAAAGTATTTAGGACGGCTAGTTCACTTTATTTCCTTTTCCTCGTTTGGATGTGGCCTTAGGGTATCGATTATTCGTCTGAATGTCTTCTAAATATTAGTTATATATCATGTATACATATATAGACATAAAAGTTCCATTAGTCAGTTCAGTACCTTTGGGTAGCAAAGGCATACTTCGGTTATACACGTACATTACTAGTAGCTATAATAGGTACAGTTAGGAGGTACTACTGACTATTCTAAGTACAAGGAATCACACAAGAGTCAGTTAATTCATGAGTCTATATTAAATAAAATACATACTATACAAAGAGATACAATTACAAAAGTACGATTACAAACATACTAATACAATACATACGTTATACAATACACGATAACATTAGAGAACACACAATAAAGGAATACATGGAGGAAGATACAATACACGAAAAGGTGCTATAGCATGGAACAATTAAAGGATCTAACTATACCAATGAATCACTAACACATTGTTTTAAACAAAAAGTGATAATTATATTGGGTACACATGATCATAATAATGAGGATGTTCACGGCTTGCAATCATTGCAATGGTCACGTTTGGTTCCCAGAATCTCTTGACAGGGGAGCATTTAGTATGGGATCTAGCCATCACATTATGCCTTAATACTCAATTAAGGCAATTAGTACAATAGTAGTCACTTATTACAAATACTACAGTACTTACACTTTACATACGACAAATACAAAAGGATACAATTCCAGTTAATATATTATTATTACCTTTACTTTGTGTCATATTCACGTAATCGATGAGGTAGATTAGATTTGAATAATAATAGTTGTACAAGGAAAAACCTTCACTTAAGTAGAGGTTCAAACTTTCAAAACAATCGAATCTTGGTAGAAGGCTACTTTCAAAACAGTCAGGTCTTGGTAGAAGGCTACATTCAAAACAGTCGGGTCTTGGTAGAAGGCTACTTTCAAAACAGTTGGGTCTTAGTAGAAGACTACTTTTTATACTAGTAGGAAATATGGGATTTTCTAGGGTTTTCAAACGTTTACAATTACTTACAAACATTTCCGTACTTATACAAACTTTTCTTCAAACATTTACAAGTCTTTCCTTTACAGTTTTTACAAGTCAAAGACACATAAATACTTATGAATTCACAAGCTTTATTGCTGATACTCGCTTTCAAAATAACTTGTATTCTCAGGTCACAAATAGACAGGTACGACGACCAGGTTTTGTGAAGAAGGAGCAGTCAAGACTCGTCTTTTATTTTGAGTATTCATTATGTTGTTTTATACTATGAAAGGACACACTTGTAATTAAAATTATACTATTAAGGGTAAATTACACCACTAGTCCCTCGTGCATATGTCGAAACGCACGTTTAGTCCCTATTTTCAAAAATTAACTCGGACTAACCCTAGATTTGTTTTTGCTTACACTCTTAGTCCCTGTGGATGTAAAAAGACTAATTTGCCCTTAATATATTCTTTTTTTATTTTCTTTTATTCATTTATCAGTTTTTATAATTTAACAAAAAATGTATCCCCACCAACCACACCTCTCACCCTTGCCTTCCTTCTTTCATCTCCGGCAAACAACCTCCCTCCCTCCAAACGTCCTTCGTCTTCTCCAACAAATTCAAAGAAATGAAACCAAGTCCGCTCCCAGTGTACATCAATTTTGCAATTTTTGTTTCTGTGAACTTCATCAAACCCCTTCAAGTTGATAAACACATCAAATAAAATTAAATATCGAATCAATAAAACCTAAAAGATCGGACCCCAAACCTGCAAATCGGAACTAACTAGTCGCAGGAGTCACAGGAGAAGAAAGAGTATTCCGATCACATAACCAAATCGAGGAAACTGATGTCCATCACCACCAAATCGAGGAACTTGGTGCAACTTAAATCTTGGGACCATTGATGCCTATGGTGGTAATCGTCCAAAACCACTTCATTTTACTCATTCTTTGAATCCATTTCTAAAACTCTAAGATTGGTTCCTCTCTAATTAGATATAAGATTTTTGAGGCAAGATCTTTGATTTTTGATGGGTTTCGTGATTGTCGCTAGAGGACGATGACGTTGGGGAGATGATGGTCGCATGAGGTGAAAGATCATTGGAGGTGGATGACAACAGATGTGAGAGATACAAAGAGAAGGAGATCGGTTGTTGGCTCTTTTGGTTTAAAAGTGAACTAAGTGGGCGTGATAATGAGGTGATGCTCGTCGGATGAAGACGACCGGAGGTAGAGGTCACCGGTGAGTTTTAGAGTAAAGAAAAGAGTTGGGTCTCATTTTCCTCTCTCATCGAGTGTGTATAGGTATGTGTTCCGATCAGTAAAATAGTCGAGGGTGAGGAAAGTGAAGGAGGAGGGTTGGTATAGTGGGCCATTTTAAAAAAAAAATGAAAATAGTAATAAAAATATCAAATTAACAGGAAAATAGAAAGACAAGGGTATTATGGTCATTTTAGTTTGGGCACAGACTAAATTAGCAACAAAGACGTCTTTTAGGGACGTAAATGAAACTTTAAATGATACGAGGGACGGTCCGAGTTAATTTTTGAAAATAGGGACTAAATGTCCGTTTCGACATATGCACGAGGGACGATTGGTGTAATTTACCCTACTATTAATGCAATGGATGATGTTGTTGCTTGTTTACTACTTTGCATTGTTGTGATACTTTACATGACGTCCTCCGCCGCAGAACGTTTCCGCCGTTCTTGGTTTTGGGGTGTGACAGATTGGTATCAGAGCATTGTTTCTAGTGAATTAGGTATATCAACCCATAAAAGATATACATACTATAAATACAATGGGATTAAGAATACTCTGACCAAGAGTTATACTTTTAAATAATAAAATATTTAAATAAGTATACATACATGCATTCATACAGTGTCACAATGACAAGAACAAAAGTATTACGATTGTTGAATATCACAAGTAAGCTCGGGGATGTATGGTTAGTCTTGGGAGTGGCATAGCCTGATCAACTATGCTGGTCCGAGGAGTGATTAGCACATGCCCAAGAATGGTTGTGATGTGGCAACAAGTCTAAAAACTTACCAACACTACCACAATGAGAACACTAGAACAGAACATAAGTCTAAAATACTATGGGAGTATTTTATGTTACTATAATTACTTACTTGAGAACTAAAAAAGATCTTCATTACTAGGTCAATAGTTGCTAAGTGGATACACTAAGGTTATATGTAACTAGGATGATATAGACTTGGAATATGTGAAATTTTTCTTTACCCTTGTTCCTTGTGAATTTGGAGTTAGGGTCACTTATTCGAAGGTCTATCCTGTTTTGATTATATATAACTGGTATGCACTTTACAAATAGTGACGTAACTAATGAAGATTATCTAATAATTATCTTGATAGTTCGTCTAATAATTATTTCCTTACCCCAATTCTCACGTAGATAACATGGTTGGACTCCATCCCCATGGCAACCCCGTACCTTCCGAACGAAGGCAATGCTGGATGGTTTGGAGAAGAACCCGAGAATGATCATCAAATCCCTTTAAATGATCACCATGATGAAGATCTTTCGGATGATGCTAACTCCGAACCTGTGACATGCCCAAAATCTAGGCCAGAAAAGACCGATTTTCATTTATGCTTTTAAAATAATTTCAAAGTAAATCCTTTTGATTTGAAATAGTTGCGGAATTTTTTCCCAAAAACAAAACATGATAAAACAATGTTTACCAAAGCATTTCATAAAAGAAATGTATTTTCATTATATTATCAAAACTCGGGGTGTCATGTTCCGATACAGACCAATAAGCATAAACGATAACATTACAAGTCATTCAACAAATATATACATATACAGACTTGTAAACAAAACAACTTGATGGTTCATCCATCTTATGCCCTCGCGCCATTTCTTGTAATACAAATTAAAACTGAGTGGGTCAGGCTTGGGAGCCTGGTGAGCATATAGGGTTTTCAACCCACAATAAATAATCATATTTAATTTTCACCAACCAATAATAACCCAATTACCCATTCCTGTTATTCTCACTTTATGTCCCTAAAACAACTAACATAAGGGACCTAGTCTAAGAATATTTCATCGGGACGACAACACATGCTTCAAGGGTTCCTGAGCAATATAAGTCAAATAAGGAAACCATGAGGGGATGGAGTACAGCGAATGAACACCCAAGTTCATTAACACCTACAGGTGGCAAACCTGCTAATGTTTCCACAAGACTATCTAGAAAAGTCCGTGGTCGTCATCTAAACTCCGCTAGATGACTAAACCGAACAACAACGAGGCCTCTCATCTGTTTATTACACACCAACTATCTACCCATGTTCTACCCAACATATTAGTAGATAAAAATATACATTTTTATACATAGTTTAAAAACCTGTATAGCATGCTTTAATCAATACATATTCCACATAACAGATGAGGCACACACACACATAACACGTATTTCATAGAAAACAAATCAGATCCATGAGATAGAAGAGAGTGAATATACATTCACACATATAAACAACAATATACTTAATACACTCAAACCATACTTGTATTATTATCGTGTTTATGAAAGGTAGTATACACTCACCTGATCAGAAGATGATCGGACAGCACTACGACTTGCAGAAGTAGTAAATCTCAGCAGATCTGGAAGATCTTCACAAAAATCGAACTTCTCGCGGGCAGAGCTTCGGCTCGGGAACCGCACTTCTCTGGATCTTCGGAATCTCGAGACTTGCCTCGGGGCTCGAGTATGATATCGGGGCTTCGGGGTATTTCTTGCACGCAAAACGATGCAAAACGGGAGAGGGAAGAAAGAAAATGAACAAAAGAACCGGTTGCCCTCGCATCCTATTTATAGGAGGCTGGAGCCTCGGAGTACGCGGGGCGTACTGCCCGAAACGTGATTGCTTACGTATCCGAAGACTCGAGTGCGAATGTCGACATCCCTCGGTGTACGCGGGGCGTACTTCAGATCGGATTGCTGACTCCCCTTCGGATAATGCCTCCGAATTAAAAATTTAATTTAAATACAAAATATTTAATAAACTTCGGAAATGCATATCTTCTTCATACAAACTCCGTTTTCGACGTTCTTTATATCCACGCAAAGGTGAGACTATGCTCTACAACTTTCGTTTAGACTCCGTCGGCTAATTTTGACTTTATTTTTATTATTTATTTTTAATAGGCCGCGACAGAAAAAATTCGTTATAAATTCATAACTTCTTCGTTTGACGTCCGTTCTCGCCTAACTTTTTATCGCTTCGATACCAACAATGAGATCTTCAATCCTTGTTTAGATTGCTTCGGCTAAAAACCGCTCGATCTCAAATCGAGTATTTCAGGCTGCATACCGCTAAGCCGAAACTTCGATAAATCATAACTTCCTCATACGAAGTCAGATTTGGGCGTTCTATATATATTCGGAAACCTCATTTCAACTACTACAACATTAACCAAAGATATCAAGTTTATTTTACACTTAAATTTTGATGCTTATTTTTATTCTTAATTAATCACATCACATAATTAAGCAATTAAGCACAAAACACATAATACTCAAATAATACAATCTTATTATTTTCAAAACGGGTTATAAAGGTTAACCTAGACTATTACATTGCTAAAAATGGCAAGCCCAGAAACACAGGCGTTACAATTCTCTCCACCTTAGAATGATTCCGTCCTCGGAATCACACATCAACAAAAAAATGCGGGTAGCGACTCATCATGTCACTCTCCATCTCCCAGGTGAGATTCGGCCCATTCGTGTGTTTCCATCGGACAAGCACTAACCCAACCATTTTGCGTCGCAACTTCATAGTCTTTCAGTCAACAATTGCCTCAGGTTCTTCAATCAACCTTTTTTTCTCATCAATTCTCAATTCAGAAATTGGAATTATGTCAGGAACTTCTCCCGTGAACTTCCTCAAATAACACACATGAAAAGTGTTGTGAATTCCATTCAGTTCTTCGGGTAATTCGACCTTGTAAGTTTGGTTCCCAATCCTCTGAAGAACTTTAAACGGTCCAATAAACCTTGGACTCAACTTTCCCCTTTTTCCAAATCTTATAAGTCCCTTCCACGACGAGACTTTAAGCAAAACCGAATCTCCAATTTCAAAAGTCATCGGTCTTCGCTTCTTGTCAGCATAGCTCTTTTGACGATGCGGAGCTGCTAACATTCTTTCTCTAGTTATTTTCAACTTTTCAGCAGTTTGATGAACCATCTCCGGTCCCATAAACTGCTTTTCCCCAGCCTCAAGCCAACAAGACGGCGTACGACACTTCTGTCCATACAAAGCTTGATAAGGTGCCATCTTAATGCTCGAGTGGAAACTATTATTGTAGGAAAATTCTACCAAAGGTAAATGTTCATCCCAGTTACCTAGGAATTCCAAGGTACATGCTCTCAGCATATCTTCAAGTGTTTGTATTGTTCTTTCACTCTGACCATCAGTCTGCGGATGGTAAGCTGTACTTAAACATAACTTGGTACCCATTTCCTCTTGTAGACTTTTCCAAAACCTTGAGGTGAAACGACTATCACGATCCGATACAATCGTTAACGGAACACCGTGAAGCCTCACAATTTCCCTCACGTAAGAATTCGCAAGCTTTTCCATAAACCATTTCTCCTTGGCTGCTATGAAATGTGCACTCTTAGTGAATCGATCAACGACCACCCAAATCATGTCGTGACCATTCTTTGTTCTTGGCAGTTTAGTGACAAAATCCATAGCAATGTCTTCCCACTTACCCATAGGCACAGGTAATGGTTCTAAACTCCCATAAGGTTTCTGATGTTGTGTCTTGACTCTCGCACAAGTCACACACTCGGCCACATACTTTGCAACATCAACCTTCATCGTCGGCCATCAGTAGTAGGGTTTCAGGTCCCTATACTTTTTAGTGCTACCAGGATGAATTGAGTACATGGTTTTGTGAGCTTCTTCCATCAGAAGATCTCTGACTCCTCCTGTCTTAGGTATCCAAATCCGATCTTGGAACACCTTCAGTCCATGACTGTTTACACCGAACACCAACGTTTTGCCCAAACGTTCCTCCTTTCGGTCATTTTTTTCAACAGCTTCGCTTTGAGCTTTCTTTATACTTTCCAAAATAGTCGAGACAACTTCAATTCTCAACGCTCTTGGCCTTTTCCTTTCAAGATTGACTTTCCGACTGAGAGCATCAACAACAACATTAGCTTTACCGGGATGGTAAAGTATCTCGCAGTCGTAGTCTTTGAGTAATTCTAGCCTGCGTCGTTGCCTCATATTCAATTCCTTCTAATTAAAGAGATATTGGAGACTCTTATGATCAGTAAAAAGTTTGCACTTCGTGCCATAGAGGTAATGCCTCCATATTTTCAGAGCGAAAACTACCACTACCAACTCCAAATCATGAGTCGGGTAATTCTTTTCATACTCTTTCAGCTGCCGAGACGCATATGCTATCACCTTTTCTCTTTGGGTCAAAACACAACCCAATCCAACCCTAGACGCATCGCTATAAACAGCGAAGTCTTCAACTCCATCGGGTAAAGAAAGTATCGGTGCCTCACATAGCTTCTTCTTTAGCTGCTCAAATGCTTCTTTATGCTTATCACTCCAAGCATAAGTAGCTCCTTTGTGGGTCAAAACTGTTAATGGAGTAGCGATCGAAGAAAAGCCTTGGATAAACCTTCGGTAATATCCGGCTAATCCTAAAAAGCTTCGAATCTCCATGGACTTTTCGGTTGTTCCCACTTCGTCACAGCTTCAATCTTTGCTGGATCAACCATTATCCCTTCTTGGTTGACCACGTGACCCAAGAATTGGACTTCACGAATCCAAAAATCACACTTAGAGAACTTTGCATACAGCTTCTCCTGCTTCAAAACTTCTAACACTTCTCGCAAGCGTCTGCCATGCTCCTCCTGGCTTTTCGAGTAAATCAGAATGTCGTCTATGAACACTATCACGGATTTATCATGGAACGGATTACAAACCCTATTCATCAAATCCATGAATGCTGCCGGAGCATTGGTTAGTCCAAACGACATAACCAAGAACTCGTAGTGTCCATATCTAGTTTTGAATGCAGTCTTCTCGATATCTTGCTCTCTTACTTTTAGCTGATGATATCCTAACCTAAGATCGATCTTCGAGAAATAGCTCGAACCTTGCAATTGATCAAATAGGTCATCGATCCTCGGCAACGGATATCTATTCTTTATTGTTGCCTTGTTCAGCTCTCTGTAATCGATGCACATTCTCATACTTCCATCTTTCTTCTTCACAAATAACACCGGAGCTCCCCAGGGCGATGAACTAGGTCTAATGAAACTTTTGTCCAATAACTCCTGAAGTTGCATCATTAGCTCCTTCAACTCCGTCGGTGCTAATCGATAAGGTGCTTTTGCTATTGGCATGGTTCCTGGTAACAAGTCAATTCTGAACTCCACTTGTCTATTAGGTGGTAATCCAGGAAGATCTTCGGGAAATACTTTCGGATACTCACACACCACTGGAATACTCTGCATCACCTTCTTTTCTTTCTTAGCATCAATCACGAATGCTAAATATGATGTACATCTTGGTCAAACACTTTCTGGCTTTCATTAGGGAAATGATTCCAGAATTCACTCGCCGTTTGTCCCCATACACCATAAACGAATCTTTCCCAGGCGGGTTTACTTTAACTATCTTCTTCTTGCATAAAATTTCGGCATCATTGGCACTAAGCCAATCCATTCCCAACACGATGTCGAAACCATTAAGCTCGATAGGCAATAATTCCTCGTGAAACTTATTCCCATTAAGGTCGATTAAGATGTCTTTCATACGATGGCTAACAGGTACAAACTTGCCACTAGCAACTTCGACTAATAAAGCATTATCTAGTCTATCAACAGGCAAATCTAGCTTTCTACCAAACTCATGCGAAATAAAGGAGTAGTTGGCTCCAGAATCAAACAAAATTTGAGCAGGTAATTCGTTAATGAGAAAGGTACCTGAAGCGACATCAACTTCATCTTTCGCAGCCTCAAGTGTCATCTGGAAGGCTCTCGCCTTCGGCTTTGGTGGAATGTTGGGCCTAGCTGCCTCCTTCTTCTTCGGACAGTCTTTCAAAATATTCCCCTCTTCATTACAACCAAAAAACATCCTTTTGTTGTTCGGACATTCATTGGAAAAATGTCCAACCTTTCCACACTTGTAGAAGGTCACATCCTCGCTACATTTCCCAAAGTGCTTTTTCGTACACTTCTCACACCACTTTGCTTCGCCTCCTTTTCCTCCAAACTTTCTCGAATCAGATTTCGAAAATTTGCCCTTCTTACCGGAAGTTATTGGTGTATTCATCAACTGACATGCTGCCTTTCGTCAATGCTAGAAACTTGTTCTCCAACTCCAACAGATTTTGAGTCGAGCAGAACTTGCGCTTGAACTGCACCAAGAACTCTGCCCATGACAATTGCAGTGGCTCATTAGGGCCCAACGTCTTCCCTAGAGTGTTCCACCAACGAACGGCTCCACCTCGGAACTGACGCACGGCATAGATAGTCTGCAACTTACCTCTGCAGCCACAAGTCATAAAGGCCAATTCCATTTCGGAGATCCAATCCATAACCCCAATCAGATCCTCCTTTCCATTGAAGGTCGATGGTTTGCAAGTTAGAAAGTCCTTGTACTTGCATCCCATTCCATCATTCCTTCCATCATGGTTGTTTTGCCTAACTATCGGTGGGTTGGCTTGACCAACAGACCCACTGAAGTTTCCACCTTCCGAGTGCCCTTCATTTAATTCAGGCTCTTCCACACGAATTGACAGTTCTTCACGATTCTGTTGAAGCAACCATCTAGTTTCATCCATCTAACGATCCAACATCGTCTGAATCATCATTTACACACCAGCCACGGTTATTGGCTCAGGGGCTGCTGCTACGACAGGTACTTGTTCAATCACTGGTGGTTGATTCCTGTTTTCATCAGCATTTCCAACTCCACTTCTTGTTCTCACCATTTTGATCTACACACCGAACAAGGTGAAATTAGATCCTCAATCACGATAGATATTCAAATCTTCCTTACCACTCCGAAACGTTTACATGCTAGTTCTAATATCGTAGACGTACGCTTAGAATCTTACACCCATAAGGTTTCTAGATCCGGTCGGCAACAGACCATAGATCCGAACAAATAATATTATATATGGCAACATATAACATTTAGCACATAAAGCATTTTAGGCAACTTTCCTAAAATAAACCAGTGCTCGTGTCTAAAATATAACAGACACACATCTCATAACTTCACTAAGCATTCTAAGTTTAAGTCTAGAATTCCTACAAATTCCTAGTTCGCTTAAACTAATGCTCTGATACCAACTGTGACATCCCCAAAATCTCGGCCAGAAAAGACCGATTTTCATTTATGCTTTTAAAATAATTTCAGAGTAAATCCTTTTGATTTGAAAGAGTTGCGGAATTTGTTCCCAAAAACAAAACATGATAAAACAATGTTTACCAAAGCATTTCATAAAAGAAATGTATTTTCATTATATTATCAAAACTCGGGGTGTCGTGTTCCGATACAGACCAATAAGCATAAACGATAACATTACAAGTCATTCAACAAATATATACATATACAGACTTGTAAACAAAACAACTTGATGGTTCATCCATCTTATGCCCTCGCGCCACTTCCTGTAATACAAATTAAAACTGAGTGGGTCAGGCTTGGGAACCTGGTGAGCATATAGGGTTTTCAACCCACAATAAATAATCATATTTAATTTTCACCAACCAACAATAACCGAATTACCCATTCCCGTTATTCTCACTTTATGTCCCTAAAACAACTAACATAAGGGACCTAGTCTAAGAATATTTCATCGGGGCGACAACACATGCTTCGGGGGTTCCACAGCAATATAAGTCAAATAAGGCAACCATGAGGGGGATGGAGTACAGCGAATGAACACCCAAGTTCATTAACACCTACAGGTGGCGAACCTGCTAATGTTTCCACAAGACTATCTAGAAAAGTCTGTGGTCGTCATCTAAACTCCGCTAGATGACTAAACCAAACAACAACGACCCTCTCATCTGTTTATTACACACCAACTATCTACCCATGTTCTACCCAACATATTAGTAGATAAAAATATACATTTTTATACATAGTTTAAAAACCTGTATAGCATGCTTTAATCAATACATATTCCACATAACAGATGAGGCACACACACACATAACACGTATTTCAAAGAAAACAAATCAGATCCATGAGATAGAAGAGAGTGAATATACATTCACACATATAAACAACAATATACTTAATACACTCAAACCATACTTGTATTATTATCGTGTTTATGAAAGGTAGTATATACTCACCTGATCAGAAGATGATCGGATAACACTACGACTTGCAGAAGTAGTAAATCTCCGCAGATCTGGAAGATCTTCACAAAAATCGAACTTCTCGCGGGCAGAGCTTCGGCTTGGGAACCGCACTTCTCGAGATCTTCGGGATCTCGGGACTTACCTCGGGGCTCGAGTATGATATCGGGGCTTCGGGGTATTTCTAGCACGCAAAACGATGCAAAACGGGAGAGAGAAGAGAGAAAATGAACAAAAGAACCGGCTGCCCTCGCATCCTATTTATACGAGGCTGGAGCCTAGAAGTACGCAGTACGCGGGGCGTACTGCATTACGTGGGGCGTACTGCCCGAAACGTCATTGCTTACGTATCCGAAGACTCGAGTGCGAATGTCGACATCCCTCGGTGTACGCGGGGCGTACTTCGGATCGGATTGCTGACTCCCCTTCGGATAATGCCTCCGAATTAAAGATTTAATTTAAATACAAAACATTTAATAAACTTCGGAAATTCATATCTTCTTCATACGAACTCCGTTTTCGACGTTCTTTATATCCGCGCGAAGATGAGACTATGCTCTACAACTTTCGTTTAGACTCCGTCGGCTAATTTTGACTTTATTTTTATTATTTATTTTTAATAGGCCGCGACAGAAAAACTTCGTTATAAATTCATAACTTCTTCGTTTGACGTCCATTCTCGCCTAACTTTTTATCACTTCGATACCAACAATGAGATCTTCAATTCTCGTTTAGATTGCTTCGGCTAAAAACCGCTCGATCTCAAATTGAGTATTTCAGGCTGCATACCGCTAAGCCGAAACTTCGATAAATCATAACTTCCTCATACGAAGTCAGATTTGGGCGTTCTATATATATTCGGAAACCTCGTTTCAACTACTACAACATTAACCAAAGATATCAAGTTTATTTTACACTCAAATTTTGACGCTTATTTTTATTCTTAATTAATCACATCACATAATTAAGAAATTAAGCACAAAACACATAATACTCAAATAATACAATCTTATTATTTTCAAAACGGGTTACAAAGGTTAACCTAGACTATTACATTGATAAAAATGGCAAGCCCGAAAACACAGGCGTTACAGAACCCGAAGTTGAGAAGCGATCCCCGGTAGCTCCCATTCCAAATCCTAACCCTCGTCCGACTTTTCATGGCCCGACGCCTCCTTGGGTAGAATGCTTGGAAACATGAAGAGAAGAGAAAAATCAACCTATGCCATTTAATGGAGACTGAAGCTTCTACAACTTTAGTGAAGGTGGCTCAGCAGACAGATTTCTACCAATTCTGGTCCGTAAAGTTGCCCGAAACGAGATTCAGGGCAGGACAACTCTCCATCATATCGTAGAGGTTGATGCTAATGCAGGAATGCATACCATCCACACCAATTGCCTTGAAAATGCTCGTGAGAGATCTGATAGAAACCATGAAACCCTGCTGCAAGCACTGGCTGAAACTCGAGCCGAAGTCATAGAGCTCCGAGTACGCCAGAGGGTGTACGAAAGACACCTGCTAGATATGGAACGTCAACTAGCTGAACTAAGGGTTCACCATAGGGGTGACCGTCACCAGTAGGAGATGCTTTACTTTCTTTCTTTGTTTCAAAGGATCGTTTTCCTGTCTATGTCCTACGTGGCATATTTCTATGTAACTATCTTGTACTGTATGTACTTTTAGTTAGGCCTTTATATGGCCAAAACTTTTCTACTCCGGATGTGATGTAAGACCTAATACAAGGTCAATTTTCCCGAACTTATTACATCTTAAACATCAATGATATTGACAGTCGCCTAACTTCCGTGTCACTCTTTGTTCGAATACTTTCATCATACTATCGTTGGAGTCTATCTGAAACCCACTCTAGTCAAGTTATTTGACTAGGGTAATTTAGCTCAGGGATCATTCCCAATTCTCTTTCAAAGGTTGGATCATGTTATTCACCAACCAATGGTACCCTGGTTTGGACGACAAACGTCTTGAAACCATTTCGTGAACTTACTATTGGGTTTTGAGCAATCTAACACTTCTTAAGTGTGCATGCAACCCTAATAAAACTTGGATCTATTTTTGTCTAAATACATGCAAAATAATAATTTTCCAAGGTTTATAACCTATCTAACATGGCATGGGGAACATTTCTGATGGGTTTTAGCCATAAGAACTTTCCTATGTGCGCATGCAAAAGCCTAATGCTTGGATCTAGGCTTTCTAATAAACATGTTTTGAATCCAAGTCTTCTAATGACTAATTAGGTTAAATAACAACATTGAAACAGATCTAGAATCATACCTTTGAGTTCCTTGTTGATCTTGAGGTCTTGGAGCTTCTAGAGTCACAAATGTCACTCCTCTAATGGCTTACAAACACCAATAGCAAGAAGAATGATTTAGGAAAGAGGAGAGGGGAGGAATTCGGACAGGGTTCTCTTACTTTAGGAGATGTATCGAATTCCCTAGGTCATGGGGTCTATTTATACTTGTAGACTCCTTAAGGGTTACAACCTAAACCCTAATTGGATAATCTTCTCTTAAGGCTATCCAAATCCATTCCATAGATAAGCCTTTGGACGATTTTAGCTATCCTGTATCTCATAGAATTCGTCCAAAGCATATCCCAATGGATTTACAGTCTAAAGTTTAACTATCAAACAATTGACAGTTTATACCCCTTTATTTAATTAATCTCTTTAAGTCACCAAATTAATTCTAATTAATTCTATGACTTATATTAATCAAATAACAAACATATTATTCATTATATTATTCTCATAATATATTAATAATATTTACTCTCTCTTAATAAATCATCCTATCAAGTTGCTATGGTGAAGGCAACCCAAAAGGACCATGCACAACCGGGTCAAATACTTGTCTAATATAGTTGCAGCCTTAGACACTATTCCAACAGTCTCCCACTTGGATAAGTCTAGTAACTATATGCACAAGTACAATTCGGTTTGCAATCGTAGCTCTCAAAGACGCTGTCAACTCTGATCTAATCAATCTTGTCCTTTAGATAAGGGAACGTACAGTCCTCTGTTAGATATCATGCTGACAATCCTATGGAATGGTTAGTCAAGCATTTAGGTTTCTCGATCTCTGATTTATTTGACATAGAACTTAATCGAACACATCAATTCAGTTCTGACCGGGCCCGGCACATAAGTCAAATCAAATCATCGAGCGGCCGAGATATCGCTTTTACCTTCTTAGATAAAACTTACAGATAAACTTCGACTTATATGTATTTACTTATTCATTAACCAACTATACACAACAATACATTTTATAACACCAAGTTACTGATGCGTTTTCGTATTATCAATGTACAATCAATTAACAAATAATAAACCATATATCTAGGTTTTAAGACTATATGATATTATCGTCTTGTGATCACCTTTTATATCATATTCCATAAGGTGATTCCAGCAAGCGCGGGTTTACTCCAATGCTCAAAACTAGTTCATAAGCACTCATGAATGTTGCAGCAATCTTTTGCTATGTCTAACACCATTTACATTCTACACACCAATTCATGACAAACTTCATTCATATCTACTCCCAACATATGAACGATTGTGGACCATTTGAACAATTCGATTATTCCTAATAAACTAAATTATTCTGGAAGTCAAAACATGCAAAGTGAAACAATAGCTAAACAATTAACATAAGATAGTAACATTACTCATAAATAAAACTCCTTTATTTAATCATCAAATGTCAATTACATTTATCTATTACACGTTTCTAATACTATCTAATCTATGCTAATATCATCCTTCAGCCCAATACTCCTAGCATGCTGCAAGTGCTTAACCCTACTCAGTCCCTTCGTAAGCGGATCTGCTGGGTTATCTTCTGATGATATCCTCTTCACTACGAGTTGTCCTTCTTCTACACGATGTCTAATGAAGTGATACTTTCTGTCGATATGTCTTGATCTACCATGATCCCTCGGTTCCTTGGTCAAGGCAACCGCGCCTTCGTTATCACAGAAAATCTCCATTGGCTCCTTTATGGCAGGTACAACTCCGAGATCACCGATGAAGTTCTTTAGCCATATTGCCTCCTTCAACGCTTCACTCGCTGCAATGTACTCTGATTCGCACGTTGAATCAGCTACGGTTTCCTGCTTGGAACTCTTCCATGTCACTGCTCCTCCATTTAGGGTAAAGACCCAGCCCGACTGCGAACGGTAGTTGTCCCTGTCGGTCTGAAAGCTGGCGTCACTATACCCTCTCACCTTCAACTCATCACTCCCTCCAAGGACTAAGAACCATTCCTTCGTCCTCCGAAGGTACTTAAGTATGTTTTTCACCGCAATCCAATGTGCTTTGCCGGGATTCCCTTGATATCTACTAACCATGCTCAAAGCGAAGGCTACATCAGGGCGAGTACAAGTCATAGCATACATGATTGAGCCAACTGCGGAAGCGTATGGTACTCGGCTCATTTCTGCTATCTCAGCTTCGGTACTCGGACTTTGAGTCTTACTCAATTTGGCATTACTTTGTATTGGTAGTTCTCCCTTCTTTGAGTTTTCCATACTAAAACGTTTTAGTACCTTCTCTAAGTAAGTATTCTGACTAAGTCCAATTAGTCTCTTACTCCTTTCTCTTACTATCCTTATTCCCAAAATGTAAGAAGCCTCTCCGAGGTCCTTCATAGCGAAGCACTTCCCGAGCCAGGACTTAACCTCCTGCAGAGTCGGGATGTCGTTTCCTATGAGTAATATGTCATCGACATATAGAACGAGGAAGCTTACTATACTCCCACTGGCTTTGACATATACACAAGATTCGTCTTCGCTTCGTGCAAATCCAAACTCTTTGACTTTCTCATCGAAGCAAAGATTCCATCTGCGAGACGCTTGCTTAAGTCCATAAATGGACTTCTCAAGCTTACACACTCTATTCGGACGCTTCGGATCCACAAACCCCTCTGGCTGAGCCATGTAAACATCCTCAGCCAACTTTCCGTTAAGGAAAGCGGTCTTGACATCCATTTGCCAAATCTCATAATCATGAAATGCGGCAATTGCTAGCATCACTCTAATAGATTTAATCTTCGCAACTGGTGAGAAGGTCTCATCATAGTCAACTCTGGGAGTTTGAGTAAAGCCCTTCGCGACCAATCGCGCTTTATATGTGTGTACATTCCCATCCACGTCGGTCTTCTTCTTGAAGATCCATTTGCACCCAACGGTCTTACGTTCGGGCACGTAATCAACCAAATTCCAAACTTGGTTATCATACATGGATTGGATCTCGCTATCCATTGCCTCTTTCCACTTTACAGACTCCGGGCCTGCCATGGCTTCCTTATAGCTATTAGGTTCATCAAGGTTTACTAGTGTACCATCACTAATATACGTGTCCCCTTCGGTAGTAATATGAAAGCCATAAAACTGGGGATGAACTTGAACTCTATCGGAACGTCTAAGAGGTAAGGATTCGTCAATCGGTTCAACCGGAGTTTCCTCCTCGTGTTGAATGCCAGCGGTAGAGGTTCCTTCATCTATCGACTCTTGAATCTCTTCAAGTTCGATTTGCCTCCCACTGTCTCCTTGGCTTATGAGTTCTCGCTCTCGGAAAACTCCTCTCCTCGCAACGAAGACAACATTGTCCTTCGGTCTATAGAAGAGATATCAAAAGGATGTCTGCGGGTAGCCGATGAAAATACATCGCTCACTTCGAGGTTCAAGCTTGTCGTGAGTATCTCGTCTTACGAAAGCCTCACAACCCCAAACCTTGATATGTGCCAACGAGGGACCTTTCCCTGTCCACATCTCGTGAGGTGTTTTGGCAACCTTCTTAGTAGGGACTCGGTTAAGGATATGGGCGGCAGTCTCTAAGGCATACCCCCAAAAAGAGATAGGTAGTGAAGCACGACTCATCATAGAGCGAACCATATCCAATAAGGTTCGATTACGCCTTTCTGCCACACTATTCAACTGCGATGTCCTAGGAGGCGTCAATTGTGAAACTATTCCACACTCGTTGAGATAATCGTGGAATTCAAGACTTAGGTACTCTCCTCCTCGATCGGATCGAAGCATCTTGATTTTCCTGCCCAATTGATTCTCCACTTCATTCTTGAACTCTTTGAACTTTTCAAAGGTGTCTGACTTTTGCTTGATTAAGTAGATATACCCATATCTACTATAGTCATCGGTAAAAGTCACATAGAAGCGGTTCCCATCCTTCGTGGTTTATCTAAACGGTCCACATACATCGTGTTGTATTAGGTCCAATAGACCCTCGCCCCTTTCACATGTGCTCGTGAAGGGTGACTTAGTCATCTTTCCAAGCAAACAAGACTCGCATGTGTCATCTTCCCTAAGGTCGAATGACTCCAACACTCCATCCTTTTGGAGTTGGGCTTTGCGTTTCTTGTTGACATGTCCAAGACGACAATGCCATAAGGATGCTTTATCCATACTATTGGAAGAATCAATATTCAAAACATCATTTCCTATGTTATCAACAATCATAACGGTTTCATATATTCCATTACACGGTATAGCTTCAAAGTAAAAGACACCATTTAGATAAGCCAAAATAGAACCATTCTCATTATTAAAAGAAAATCTAAATCCTTGTCTATATAAACCATGAAATGAAATGATGTTTCTAGCCATTTCTGGCGAATAGCAACAATTGTTCAAATCTAAAATCAAACTATTCCTAAGCACTAAAGAATACACTCCAATCTTGGTGACAGGCGACGATCTTCTGTTCCCCATGATTAGATTGATCCTTCCTTGGTCCACATCCCTACTTCTTCTTAGTCCCTGCACATTAGAACAAATGTGATAACCACAACCGGTATCAAGAACCCAAGAAATAGCATGATTAGAATCGCTAGATTTGATTGTGTATATACCTGCGAAATATGGCTTGATCTTTCCCTCTTTGATTGCTTGCAGGTAATCCGGGCAGCTTCTCTTCCAATGTCATATCTTGTGGCAGTGGTGGCACTCTGCCTCCTTCGGGTTAGAATAGGGCTTAGTGGGATCAACTTTGGTCCCACTAGAAGAGGCACCATCTCGGGCTTTCACCTTGCGATAGTTCTTCGATGAAGCTTTCCTCTTCTTTCCCTTTCCTTGACCAATAGCCAAGACAGGAGCAGCGGGCGGATTGGGAGTAGGTGCAACAGACTTGTCCTTGAAATTGCTCTCAGTGACCCTCAAGAGACCTTGGAGTTTGCTTAGGGTGACCTCTTCTTTATTCATGTGGTAGGTCATCCTAAATTGGTTGTAAATCGGAGGCAAAGAGTGAAGCACCATGTCGATCGCCAAGTCCTCACCGAAGTCAACATTTAACTTGCGAAGGCGGTCGACATACCTTTGCATCTTTTGCAGGTGCACGTTAAGAGATTCTCCATGACCCATCTTCGTGGAAATCATGTTGGTGAAAATCTCATAATGCTCTTGTCTCGCGTTTTGATGGTATCTCTCCAATAAGTCTTGGTGCATCTCGTACGGGTACATGTCCTCGTAGGACTTTTGGAATTCGGAGTTCATGGTGGCGATCATGATGCAATGTACCTTCGTTGCATCTCGCTCATGAGTTTCAAAGGCGGTGATTTCGGCGGGAGTAGCAACTTCGGGGTTGATTTTCTCGAGCTTCTCATCGAGGACATACTCCTTATCCTCATAGCGAGCAATGGTGAGAATGTATCTTATCCATTCGCTAAAGTTCGTTCCATCGAAGGTGACCTTTTGGCAAAGGCTCATCAACGTGAAAGAACTAGCAGCAGCGTTGTTTGCATTCGACATCTATAATTAGAAAAGGACAAAGATAGATTAGAATAAGAATCCCTAATTATCACCCAATAAGAAAAATTAGGGCTAGGATCCAACAATAACATTTACATACTAGAAAAGGGATGCCGTAATCTAACATGCAAATAAATTGAAGGTAAGTGAATGACGATTCACTAATTCTCCATCACAAAACTTAAACTATTAGTCCTAAGTGTTTTTGAGAATTCCTAGGTTCGGATGAGATTCATTGAAACTATTCAATGGCATGTTTAAATCTCGATATGCCCCTCTTGTTTGTGACTGGGATGCCGAGGATCACAAAGCGGGTGTGAATTACCATGCAAATTCACATGGTGCCTTCATTGTAACGATCACCTATTCGATGTGCCGGTAAACCACACACGCTCCATCGAACTATGATAAACAATGAATCACCCTTTGCCACCTTCGCTTAGAACCAATTAGTGTGCCGGTAAACCACACACGCTCCACTAACTTCTTAGCAAGGTGCAAAGTGTAATTTCATGGGATTGCATCAATTCACTTTTCCTAAAGTAACTAGGATTGGGAAATTTTTAAAAAAATGTGTAGTTACTTTATATTTCTTATTATACTTTTAATGAGAGGATGAGGTTGCCCTATCCTACCCGTTCGGCTAACGACCCTCCACCAATCAAGCAAGCGGTGGGTGTGAGTGTACACCCATTAAGCGCCATTTTATAGGCCGCAACCTTATACCCACCTTATAGATCGGCTTCGTGAATGAGGCCTACTAACGGTAAGACTAGCATTTAGTTATAAATATATATATATTATTCTAGTAATATCATATTAGTATAGGTTTGTATTTTATAACTTTTAAAATCTAGGGTTTGAAATTTAAGTTGTCTAAATTAAAACTTTTAATCACAAATATAAATTTCAAAACTTGAGGGTAGGTTTTAAACATTTAAAACATGGAGGATCAAATAACAAATAATTCCAATTAACAATTAATATCCTAATTATCTATATTTGATTTTATTCAAGATAATTACCAAAATAATTAAAATAATTAATTAATTATAATATAAGGAAATTAAATATTTTATTAGTTGATAAATACCTTTAACTAGATCAAGATAATAGTCATATATATCAAAAAATCGGATTTAGATTGATCTATTATGATTAAGGTAAGTTTCCATAAGATAATTATGAAAAAATCCCGAATCTGGCCATTCCTGACGCCTGGACTCGCCGAGTGCACAAGGGGACTCGCCGAGTCAGGCCTACTCGCCGATTCCACCTTGGGACTCGCCGAGTCAGTGACTCAGAAACCTAAAAATCGAATTTTGCAGGTTTGTTTCAGTTAATCAAGCAACAATTTAAAGAAAACCAAGCTAGGCTCTGATACCACTGATGGGTTTTAGCCATAAGAACTTTCCTATGTGCGCATGCAAAACCCTAATGCTTGGATCTAGGCTTTCTAATAAACATGCTTTGAATCCAAGTCTTCTAATGACTAATTAGGTTAAATAACAACATTGAAACAGATCTAGAATCATACCTTTGAGTTCCTTGTTGATCTTGAGGTCTTGGAGCTTCTAGAGTCACAAATGTCACTCCTCTAATGGCTTACAAACACCAATAGCAAGAAGAATGATTTAGGAAAGAGGAGAGGGGAGGAATTCGGCCAGGGTTCTCTTACTTTAGCAGATGTATCGAATTCCCTATGCCATGGGGTCTATTTATACTTGTAGACTCGTTAAGGGTTACAACCTAAACCCTAATTGGATAATCTTCTCTTAAGGCTATCCAAATCCATTCCATAGATAAGCCTTTGGACGATTTTAGCTATCCTATATCTCATAGAATTCGTCCAAAGCATATCCCAATGGATTTACAGTCTAAAGTTTAACTATCAAACAATTGACAGTTTATACCCCTTTATTTAATTAATCTCTTTAAGTCACCAAATTAATTCTAATTAATTCTATGACTTATATTAATCAAATAACAAACATATTATTCATTATATTATTCTCATAATATATTAATAATATTTACTCTCTCTTAATAAATCATCCTATCAAGTTGCTATGGTGAAGGCAACCCAAAAGGACCATGCACAACCGGGTCAAATACTTGTCTAATATAGTTGCAGCCTTAGACACTATTCCAACAATTTCAACATAAAATAGTTAGAAGAGATTACATACCTTTTTGATGAGTTTGGTTCTAAGGAGTTTGAGGGCCAAGCACCAATAGTGTGAATGCCTCAAATGGAATCACAAAACACCACAAACTCTTGGAAAACTTTGAGAGAGTATACACACTTGTATATTTCGGCCACACACAAGCTTACACACACTAGTTCACTAGTTCCCATTTCATGCTCCATAAGCATGCTTATATAGTGTACATGGTTAGGGTGAAACCCTAATAACCCATGACTTTTCCTTTCCAAGGATCCATGGGTTAAAAGCTCCATGGATCATCCATGGACTTCCATATAAGCCTAGCCCATTAACAAATGAGTGTTAGCCCACACCATATAAAACCAATAGCCCATAATCTAATTAGTCTTCCTTTTAATCTCTGAATTAATTCATAATTAATTTAAGAATAATACTAATTAAATAACATAACTTCATATTAATATATTATAACCTATAATATATTAATAAACATATGTGTATAACTCCCATAAAATTATCCATAAACAGTTTTGATGAGATGCAACCCAAATGGACCATGTCGGTCGGGTCAAGTATATACCAAATAAGTTATGGACTTAGACACCTTATCCAACAGACTCCCACTTGGATAAGTCTAATAACTCTATTTGCCTATATAACTTCAGGAACCAACCAGCAATCGTAGCTCTTGAAAACTCCGTTGAACTATGAAGCGCCATTTTAAGACAAGTGATCATATAATCCTCCGTTCTCTTGATATCAGCCGGACAAACACATGGAACTATGTCTTGCTTATTGTCTGGCAGTTGTTTCTCGATTTCCGATTTGTTTGACTAAGAACTTCACTAAACACATCAGTTTAGTTCTGGCCGGGCCCGGTACATGGGTCAACACAAAATCATCGAGGGGCCCAGATATTGCTTCTATTTCTAGAAGGAACAGATAAACTTCGACTTATATGCTTGTTACTACTTGTTGAATTGTACACAAAGGCACGCTTTATAACATCGAGTTACTGATGCGTTTTCGTGCAATCAATGCACAACCAACTCATAGATAACAACTCATATCTCTAGGTTTGAAGACTTATATGATATTATCGTCTCACGATCACTCGAGATAAATTCCATGAAGTGATACAAGTGAGCGTCGGTTTATACCAATACTCATAACTTACGAGTACTCATGAATGTTGCAGCCACCATTGCCATGTCTAAACACCTTTAGCCATCTACAAACCCAATTCATGACAATCTTGATTCATACCTACTTCCGACGTATGATCGATTGTGGAGGTTTGAATAAATTAATTATTCTCGAAGTCAAAACATGCAAAACTGAAACAATAGTAAATAATTGACAATGATAGTAACACTTTACTCATAAATAAATCACAAATTTTATTCATCATCAAACGTCAATTACATTTTACAAGTTTCAGGAAAACTATCTAATCTGTAAAACTAATATCGTCCCTCAGCCCGATGCGCCTCGCATGCTGAAAATGCTTAACCCTCGTCAGTCCCTTCGTAAGGGGATCTGCAGGATTCTCATCCGACGATATCCTCCTTGCCACGAGGAGTCCTTCTTCAATCTTGTGTCTTATGAAGTGATATTTTCTGTCAATGTGTCGGGATCTGGCATGATCTCTCGGTTCCTTGGCTAAGGCAACCGCACTATTGTTGTCACAGAAAATCTCCATAGGTTCCTTAATAGCTGGTACAACTCCAAGGTCTCCGATGAAGTTCTTTAGCCATATCGCCTCTTTCGCTGCTTCACTCGCTGCTATATACTCTGATTCACAAGTCGAATCAGCCACCGTCTCCTGCTTGGAACTCTTCCAAGAAATTGCCCCTCCATTTAAGGTAAAGATCCAGCCCGACTGAGAGCGGAAGTTATCCCTATCAGTCTGAAAACCAGGATCACTATACCCTAATACTCTCAAGTCATCACTCCCACCAAGGGTAAGTATCCAATCCTTAGTCGTCCGCAGATATTTGAGAATGTTTTTTACCACGGTCCAATGAGCCTTGCCAGGGTTCCCCTGATACCTGCTGACCATGCTCAAAGCAAATGCCACATCAGGGCGGGTACAAGTCATAGCATACATGATCGAGCCAACAGCGGAAGCATACGGTAGTTGGCTCATCTTAGCTATCTCTTCCTCTGTACTCGGACTCTGAGTCTTACTTAGTTTGGCATTGCTTTGGATCGGTAAATCTCCTTTCTTGGAATTCTCCATGTTGAACCTTTTCAAAACCTTATCCAAGTAGGTACTCTGACTAAGTCCAATTAGTCTTTTACTCCTTTCTCTTAATATCCTTATCCCTAGGATATAGGCAGCCTCCCCTAGGTCCTTCATAGCAAAGCACTTCCCAAGCCAGGACTTAACCTCCTGCAAGGTTGGGATGTCATTTCCTATAAGTAGTATGTCATCCACATACAGTACCAAGAAGCTAACTATACTCCCACTAGCTCTGACATACACGCAAGACTCATCTTCACTTCTCGAGAAGCCAAACTCTTTTACTTTCTCATCAAAACAAAGATTCCAGCTACGAGATGCTTGTTTTAATCCATAAATGGATTTCTCAAGCTTGCATACTCTATTAGGGTACTCTGCACTGACAAAACCCTCTGGCTGATTCATGTACACATCCTCAGCCAACTTTCCATTAAGGAAAGCGGTTTTGACATCCATTTGCCATATTTCATAATCATGAAATGCTGCAATGGCTAGCATAACCCTAATGGACTTAATCTTTGCTACCAGCGAGAAGGTTTCATCATAATCAATACCCTGAGTCTGAGTAAAACCCTTCGCAGCCAGTCGAGCCTTATAAGTATGCACTTTTCCTTCCATGTTGGTCTTCTTCTTGAAGATCCATTTGCACCCGAATGTTTTACGGCCTGGTACATTGTCAACCAAGTTCCACACTTGATTGTCATACATGGACTGTATCTCGCTGTCCATAGCCTCCTTCCATTTAGCAGACTCCGGGCCTGCCATGGCTTCCTTAACACTGCTAGGTTCATCCAAATTTACCAGTGTACTATCACTGATAAACATATCACCTTCCGCAGTAATATGAAAGCCATAATAAAACGAAGGTGTGTTCCTAACCCGTGTGGAACACCTCGGAGGTATAGACATGTCAGCTTGCTCAACAGGAGTTTCCTCCTCAGGTTGATTGCTAGTGTCTGAGGTTCCTTCACCAATTGCTTCTTGAATTTCTTCAAGATCAATTTGCCTCCCACTGTCTCCTTGGCTTATAAATTCTCTCTCACGAGAGACCCCTCTTCTTGCTACAAAGACCACATTCTCACTGGGTCTGTAGAAGAGGTAACCGAAGGATTTCTGTGGATAGCCGATGAAAATACACCTTTCACTTCGGGGTTCGAGCTTATCATGAGTCTCACACCTCACGAAAGCCTCGCTACCCCAAATCTTGATGTGGTTCAAATTGGGAACCTTCCCAGTCCACATCTCATGAGGTGTTTTGGTAACCTTCTTTGTAGGGACTAGATTAAGGATATGGGCGGCAGTCTCTAAGGCATACCCCCAAAAAGAGATTGGTAGAGAAACTCGACTCATCATAGAGCGAACCATGTCCAACAAGGTTCGATTACGCCTCTCAGCTACACCATTCAGCTGTGGTGTCCTGGGAGGAGTCAATTGTGAGACAATCCCACACTCCTTAAGATAGTCAAGGAACTCGGTACTAAGATACTCACCACCTCGATCGGATTGAAGCATCTTAATGTTCCTGCCCAATTGATTTTCTACTTCCTGTTTGAATTCCTTAAACCTTTCAAAGGTTTCTGACTTATGTTTGATTAAGTAGACATACCCATATCTACTAAAATCATCAATAAAAGTCACATAATACCGATTAGCATCCCTTGTGGCGGTTTTGAATGGCCCACATACATCAGTATGTATTAGGTCCAACAAACCCTCACCCCTTTCACAAGTTCAAGTGAAGGGTGATTTTGTCATCTTTCCAAGTAGACAAGATTCACAACTATCATCCGATTTAAGGTCGAATGATTCCAAAACTCCACTCTTTTGGAGTTGGCCTATGCGTTTCTTGTTTACATGTCCAAGACGACAATGCCACAATGAGGCTTTATCTAGGCTAGTAGAAGAATCAATATACAACACATTATTTCCTAAGTTCTCTACAATCGACACAGTTTCATACACACCATCACAAGGTAATGCTTTAAAATAAAACACATTTTTAAAGAAAGCATTAATACCACCACATTCATTATTAAACGAGAAGGTAAAGCCTTGTTTGTACAAAGCATGAAAAGAAATAATATTTCTCGCCATTTCAGATGAGTACACACATTTATTCAAATCTAATCTTAACCCATTATTAAGCAACAAAGTATAAACTCCAATCTTGGAAACAGGTGAAGCCTTCCTATTCCCCATGATCAAGTTTATCTTCCCGTGCTCCACATCCTCACTTCTTCTTAGGCCCTGCATATTAGAACATATGTGAATACCACATCCTGTATCAAGCACCCAAGAGTTAGAATATGATGAGTAATTAGACAATATTGTGTAAATACCTGCATGGGTGGGTTTCACTTTCCCATCCTTTAGATCCTGCAAGTACTTAGGGCAGTTTCGCTTCCAGTGTGCCTTTTCATGGCAATAAAAGCATTCAGTATCCTTGGGAATGGCAGAAGGAGTGATTGAACCGCTCTTGGTCTTCGATGAGGAGCCTTCAAGAGACTTTCCCTTGGTACCCTTCGAAGGGTGCTTCCTCTTTTTCCCTTTGCCTTGCCCGATAGCCAAAACAGGGGTAGATGTTAGAGTAGAAGTAGGAGAGGTAACAACCGCCTTGCCCTTAAGACCGGATTCAGCGGTCTTCAAGAGTCCTTGAAGCTTGCTGAGGGTAACTTCCTCCTTGTTCATATGATATGTCATACGAAATTGGTCATAACAAGAAGGTAAGGAGTGCAAAATGATGTCAATTGCCAACTCCTCAGGGATGTTCACATTCAGCTTCAGCAAACGGTCCACATACCTTTGCATCTTTTGCATGTGGGCCATGACGGAATCACCGTCCTTCATGCGGGTAGTTATTATGGAGGAGATTATTTCATACCGCTCCTGACGAGCACTCTGATGGTACCTTTCCATCAAGTCCTGGTGCATCTCAAAAGGGTAGTAATCTTCATAAGACTTTTGGAGCTCGGCTGTCATCGTGGCCATCATGATACATGCCACCTTAGTAGCATCTCTCTCATGTGTCCTGAATTCAGCGATCTCCTCAGGAGTAGCAGTAAACTCATCAAGTTCTTTTAACTCCTTATCAAGGACATATTCCTTGTCCTCATAACGAGTAACCATCATGATGTTCCTAATCCAATCCATGAAGTTGGAACCATCAAAGATGACCCTCCCACAAAGATTCATGAGAAAGAAAGAACCAGTTGGGTTAGAGCCTGAAGCATTAGTGTTGGAAGACATCTGAAGGAAGAAAGCAAGTTTAGATTAGATATATAGAATCCTTAATAAGACACCCAAATGTAATATTAAGGCTAGGACCCAATCACAATATATTATACTTAGAAGAGGGATGCCGTAATCTAAGTAATAATATATTTGAAAGGTAGGTGAATAACAATTCACCAATTTCCACCATGAAAAACAAAATGAATTATTAGGTTTTAATTGGATTTGAAATTCCTAGATTCTTTTGAGATTCATTGAACTTTTCAATGGCATGTTTCAATCTCCATTGTGCCCTTCAAGTTTTGTGACTGGGATGCCGAGGATCACAAAACAAAGTGTGAATAACCATGCTAATTCACTTGGTACCCTTAATATTATCACCTAATCAATGTGCCGGTAACCCACACACGCTCCATTGATCCATGACAAACATTAAGTCACCCTTCGTGATCCTTACTAGTCTAAGTTAGTGTGCCGGTTAACCACACACACTCCACCAACGACTTGGTAAGGTACAAAGTGTGAATTCCATGGACTAGCACCATGTTCACATTTTTCCTAAAATAACTAAGATTGGGAATTAAAAGGTTTAGTTACTTTATAATAATCATTATACTTTTAATGAGGATTTAAAGTCATTGTCCTACCCATTCGGCTAACGACCCTCCACCAGTCAAGCAAGCGGTGGGTGAGAATGGACACCCATTAAGTCACCATTTTATAGGCAACAACCTTATACCCACCTTATAGACTGGCTTCGTGAATGAGGCCTACTAACGGTAGAACGAATTATTCTTATACATATATATAATAATTAACCATTAATGTTATAAATAGTATAAGGGTTGAATTTTAACTATTAAAACTCTAAGGGTTGGAATTAAAGTTTATTAAAGTGTGTGAAACTTTACAAATTCCAAAACTTGAGGACAAGTTTTGTAACTATCCAAAACTTTCATTTCATAACTTATGAATTAAAGGTTCATAAAAATGAAGACTCTTCACTTTCATGTAACTTATGTGTTTAAATGTGTGTGTTAAAGAAAGTGACCTTTGGATATCCATAACTTGAGGACAAATTATGGACTCCATTAAAACACATAAATGATCAAGAATTAATTCTAAACAATTCAGCAAATAATTCCTATCATCTTCTAAATTCGTAAGAACATGAACATGATCATCAAAATTTCAAGAATTATATGAACACATAAAAATCATGGAATTTTGATATATGATATTGTAAATGGATTAGAACAACCATTACACCAACTAAAACAAGCTTTAAAACACCAAAACAGTTTAGGGTAATGTTTCTAGTCCATTTCTAGCAGCAAAAGTCGAAAATTTGCACTCTGTCGCTCCTACTTGTCGAGTGCATGAACCTACTCGGCGAGTAGGTTGAAGATACACATGGACTCGGCGAGTCCCCCCATGGACTCGGCGAGTTCATCAGTCAGACATCAAGTTTTTCGACTTTTTCAACTATTTTGCATCAAGTATCAAACAAGCAAGCCTAGGCTCTGATACCACTGTTGGGTTTTGAGCAATCTAACACTTCCTAAGTGTGAATGCAACCCTAATAAACCTTGGATCTATGTTTGTCTAAATACATGCAAAATAATAATTTTCCAAGGTTTATAACCTATCTAACATGGCATGGGGAACATTTCAACATAAAATAGTTAGAAGAGATTACATACCTTTTTGATGAGTTTGGTTCTAAGGAGTTTGAGGGCCAAGCACCAATAGTGTGAATGCCTCAAATGGAATCACAAAACACCACAAACTCTTGGAAAACTTTGAGAGAGTATACACACTTGTATATTTCGGCCACACACAAGCTTACACACACTAGTTCACTAGTTCCCATTTCATGCTCCATAAGCATGCTTATATAGTGTACATGGTTAGGGTGAAACCCTAATAACCCATGACTTTTCCTTTCCAAGGATCCATGGGTTAAAAGCTCCATGGATCATCCATGGACTTCCATATAAGCCTAGCCCATTAACAAATGAGTGTTAGCCCACACCATATAAAACCAATAGCCCATAATCTAATTAGTCTTCCTTTTAATCTCTAAATTAATTCATAATTAATTTAAGACTAATACTAATTAAATAACATAACTTCATATTAATATATTATAACCTATAATATATTAATAAACATATGTGTATAACTCTCATAAAATTATCCATAAATAGTTTTGATGAGATGCAACCCAAATGGACCATGCCGGTTGGGTCAAGTATATACCAAATAAGTTATGGACTTAGACACCTTATCCAACACTTACTTCTACTCCGTACTAGGACAACATCATAGGGATGTAGGTCAAACCTTCGAGAACATAATTCTACGATTTAGGTGAACGATCGAAATACATCTAGGTTCAATGGTAGCATTTATTAGGAATTCTAGTTCATTAAAAAGGATTCGTAAGAAGGTTATTATTATGATTTCCTCGCTTATACATTCCTAAGTTATATATAACGAAAACTTTGTAGACAATAGAATGTGAGATTTCTAACTTAGTTTCTTTTCCTCGTTGGGATGTGAAACTAGAGTAGAATCACACATTTTACTATCCTCCCAATCTTGATTATATCATAATGTGTATAAGCTAAGTTTTCATGTATAATAACTCATCTCTTAGTCAGAATCAAAATAATATAAGTTCAATCATATTAGCTCATGAACTCCTTTTCTTTCCGTATAATAGAATCATGTCGTCATCCAGAAGTAGTCAACCGAGCAATGAAACCCCTATCTTTCATATCGACGCCGCTACGTTACAAGTTGCGGTAATAGCTTCCGTAACAGCTGTCCTTGCACAGTTCAACTCTGGCAACACAAACAAGACTGACAAAGGGGTTGACAATTCCGATCATTGTAACGATCTGAGAAATCAACAAATAGTAACAGTCGCAGACACCCAAAGCCACAACTCAGAGTTCAAGAAACGGAAGCGTCAATCCCAAAAGGAACACAAGCGATTTCAAAGGCTTGCCATGCGACAGCAACCAATGACAACCCCTGCCACCTCAGCACCGGTCAAGCGTTATGAGGGAACACTCCCGAAGTGTAACAAGTGTAGCTATCATCATAATGGAGCCTGCCGGGTATTGCAATGTATCAATTGCAACAGACTGGGGCACATTGCCCGCTTCTATAGAACCACCTCCATCACCAGATACAGCCAGGTTTGCTATACCTGTGGTGAGACATGACACTATCACAGGAATTGTCCAAAAGGAAAGAACAACGAAAGCACCCACATCCACATAATCTCGACCTGACACATCACTTCCACTACCAATGCTATTACAAGCCAGATATGTCACCAATGCAGCGAGATTGGACACCTCAAAAAGGATTGTCCAATAACAAAGAACTCCGGCGCAGACAGGAAGATACTAAGGATCACTACCGCAGGAGAAACTACTCCGGACCCACGTTAAAGTGATTAAGACATTTCGTTGTAACAGCCTCATAAACTGTTTAAAACTAGTGCAACTAGAGTCTTGTCTTTTGGCGAGATCCTGTCGGTAAAGGGACCCTCGTGCTGCGTATACTTATCTTTTGTAGTATACCTTGTTTGCAGCAGTAGCCTTGTATTTAATCTAAAGTACTGTAACTCTATTAAAAGTTGCACTGTTGTGTTTTGTCTGTAACGCCTTTATGATCGAATCTAGTGCCTTTATTTCCAAGTGAGCCCGATATTATCATAGAACTTGGTTGAATTCAATCTTCACAATACCAGTTTCGTGCGTAAATCTCTTTCTCCGAAATCATATTTCTAGCAAAGCAGTCATTTCAGAACTTCGAAGTACTCATGCGTAAAGTACCTCATATTTCTTATCCTTTCAGAAGAAACCTCATCAAACCTCCCCGAAGTACCACTCGTATAGTACATCAAGTTCAAACCAAGGACCCTTACTGTTGATCTATCACTGAAGAATGTATACACAGGGGGTGCTATATAAGCAAGGTTCTACAGGTTTAGAATTGATGATTCGACTTTGACTTCTTCTCCTTGTTAGGATGTGAGCTTAAAGAAGAATCATTTATTCGAATACCTTTTCAATATTAATTATATACGACTTGTATACACAAGACTGTGATTGATGAACCATGTATGACTTCTAATATGAACTTCAGGACGAAGACTGCCCAAGACTACGAGTGATTACATCGCCATGCGAATGAACTTAGAACCCAATGCGACTCCTGTAACCAAATCGCCCTACAGACTAACACCCACAGAGATACAAAAACCGTCCAGACAGCTTAGCGAACTACTCGACAATGGAATTCAAAAACCAAGCTCCTTGACCTGGAGAACTCCAGTCTTATTATTCAACAAGATAGACAGAATCTTTCGTAGGAGCATCGACTGTCGGAGACCTCCACAAGATTTCGATTAGAAATCATTACCTCTGCCTCGCATAGATGAGTTGGTTGACCAACCACAAGGAACGATTTACCTTTCAGAAATAGACTGGAGATCCGAATATCACGAGTTACAAGTGTTGGAGAAGGATGTCCCAAGGAAAATCTTCCAAAATCGATGCGGACACTACGAGTCCGTAGTGATACCCCTCAGATAAGACCAATACGCCCGTAGTATTCATGAACTTAATGAATATGGTGCGCCATCCTTACTTGGATCAGTTCGTCATCTTCCTTATAAATGACCTACTTATCTACTCACTTAGTAATAAAGAGAAAAGAAGCATTCACGACTCAACTTAACACGCAAACTCAGTAACGTACATTTTACCCTCTACGTCTCGAACTTGAAAAAGTACCTTTCCGTCAGGACTCTTGTAATCCCACTCGACGAGACCGAGATCAACAAGAACCTCACCTTCGTAAGAGAACCGTAGTGACCATGGAGCTAGATGTCAAGCGGACGAAGCAACGCCGCATCCCATTAGTGAAGGTTCGTTGGAATGCCAACCAAGGACCTGAATTCACTTGGGAGTGCGAGAATCAATCGATTAGGAAGTATCCCCACCTCTTGGCTCGATTATTCATGCCTACTCCTTTACCTAAAGTCTAATTTCGGGATGAAATTCCCTCTAACGGGGGGATGATGTGACAACCCAAAATTTTCCATCCTATTCAGTCTAACACTTCAATGAAAGTCAAACTCATTACTGCTATCATTTAGCACAATTTGGAGTCTGTTTGCGAGTTCTGAGCCTTGTACACTTAAGGGATACGTGTCGGGGTTTATCTGCTGAAGATATAGCACAAAGAACAAGTCTGAAACCCCTTTAAAAGGAGTTCACGGCCACAACATCGGAGTTTACGGCCGTAAACTCCATGTGGGCCGTAAACTCCCCCTTATATGTTGATATGTTGGCCATTTGTTCCATTCTTTCACTTCCTTGGCTGAAATCCTCTCAAGTACCATCCCGACCTTCGTCCCCGATCTTTAAAACTCATAAGTTTCTTCTCCTAACTAGTCGATATCTTACATGAATTAGTGATCTTACATAATTTCATCCGTGAAATCATTCCATTTGTATAGATCTTCAAGATTCACCAAGAACACCAAGAACACACATTAGTGTTCTTGGCCAAAACCGACCATTCAAGCTCCTAGATCGTAAGTACTCTTGTTCTAACTCGTTGTACACTAGGTTTAACATTTTTAGAGCTTAGAAATCACAAAGAAACACTAGATCAAAGGATTTTATGGCCAAGACATGTTCTTGGGCCGTAAACCCCTATAAGTGTAGCAAAATGCACCCTAGTCCCTCCTTTGGCCTTGGACATTAACCTAGATCACATCCTTGATGTATTAAGGACCTTAAACACCAAGTTTTGAGGGTTGAATGAGAGTTTACGGCCAAGGATCCCCCCAGGGCCGTAAACACCCTTAAGTGGTGTAAAGTTGACCTAATCTCCTTCCTTATGCCCATAAATTAGTCTAGAACCATACACCATTGAACTAGGGACTTCAAACAACGAAATGGTACTTCACACCACGAGTTTACGAGTGTAAACTCATGGGGAAATTGGTTCCCAGACCGTAAACTCAAGTATGGGTCATTCTTGGACCTTAAACTCACCTAGCCTCTTGTATAAATCTTGGAACACTAAACCACTTAAGACATCTTGCCTTTAACCCTCAATTGGATACCTGTTATAGAGTTTACGGCCAACAGTAAACTCCCCTAGGCCGTAAACTCCAATAAGTATGGTCTATGGACCATAAACTCAAATACAAAGCCTTATACTCCTTTGTTGCAACCCAATAGCCTCCTAACACTTTGACCAAAGTGTTTTCCTCACATTAGGATATTTATATTGTCAAATTAGTGTTATAATCACTAATTGTATATATACATATGTATTTATATGTTATTAGGATCATTGTCTGTGTTTAAGTCTTCACTTGACACCAAGCACTTGTCTGACACTTCCATACGATCCACTCACTGCAGGTGAGTTCATACCCCTCAATTAACCCTTTTAAATGTTTTTAGATGTTTCTAAATGCTTTTATGGGGGGATAGAAGTTGAATCATGCTATTTATTATATCAATCGCATGTGATTAATAACTAGCATTCAAATGATTTACTACACTTTTAGTTGTTTTACCAAACATATTACTTCAAATGACTTTCTGAAACGTTTTTACATGTTAAAACTCTTTATCAAACTGTCTTACATACTGTATGTTTCCTTTCAAACTCTGTTACAATTGTGTTTCAAACAAAGGTTTTCTTATGCTTAAAATTGTTCTTATCAAACAAACTGCTTTCAAATCATTTTATAAACTGACATCATGCCATCATTTCTTAGTTATTAAACTTTTCAAAGGTTTTATGAAACTTCTTTTATACTTTTATATTGTCAAATGCATGCCCATATATGTATAATTATATAATTAATGTTTAAAGGATTTAGGACGGCTAGTTCACTTTATTTCCTTTTCCTCGTTTGGATGTGGCCTTAGGGTATCGATTATTCGTCCGAATGTCATCTAAATATTAGTTATATATCATGTATACATATATAGACATAAAAGTTCCATTAGTCAGTTCAGTACCTTTGGGTAGCAAAGGCATACTTCGGTTATACACGTACGTTACTAGTAGCTATAATAGGTATAGTTAGGAGGTACTACTTACTATTCTAAGTACAAGGAATCACACAAGAGTCAGTTAATTCATGAGTCTATACTAAATACAATACATACTATACAAAGAGATACAATTACAAAAGTACGATTACAAACATACTAATACAATACACGATAACATTAGACAACACACAATAAAGGAATACACGGAGGAAGATACAATACACGACAAGGTGCTATAGCATGGAACAATTACATGATCTAACTATACCAATGAATCACTAATTCATTGTTTTAAACAAAAGGTGATAATTATATTGGGTATACATGATCATAATAATGAGGATGTTCACGGCTTGCAATCATTGCAGGGGTCACGTTTGGTTCCCAGAATCTCTTGACAGGGGACCATTTAGTATGGGATCTAGCCATCACATTATGCCTTAATACTCAATTAAGGAAATTAGTACAATAGTAGTCACTTATTACAAATACTACAGTACTTACACTTTACATACGACAAATACAAAAGGATACAATTCCAGTTAATATATTATTATTACCTTTACTTTGTGTCATATTCACATAATCGATGAGGTAGATTAGATTGAATAATAATATTTGTACAAGGAAAAACCTTCACTTAAATAGAGGTTCAAACTTTCAAAACAGTCGAGTCTTGGTAGAAGGCTACTTTCAAAACAGTCGGGTCTTGGTAGAAGGCTACTTTCAAAACAGTCGGGTCTTGGTAGAAGGCTACTTTCAAAACAGTTGGGTCTTAGTAGAAGACTACTTTTTATACTAGTAGGAAATATGGGATTTTCTAGGGTTTTCAAACGTTTACAATTACTTACAAACATTTCCGTACTCATACAAACTTTTCTTCAAACATTTACAAGTCTTTCCTTTACAGTTTTTACAAGTCAAAGACACATAAATACTTATGAATTCACCAGCTTTATTGCTGATACTCGCTTTCAAAATAACTTGTATTCTCAGGTCACACACTTGTAATTAAACTTATACTATTAGTGCAATGGATGATGTTGTTGCTTGTTTACTACTTTGCATTGTTGTGATACTTTACATGACGTCCTCCGCACCAGAAAGTTTCCACCATTCTTGGTTTTGGGGTGTGACACTCGGCCCCCGAGCCTGATCCTGATCCCTCCTCGACACTTGAACTACCGCCTGCTGGTCTAGGGCGTAAAACCACCATTCTGAAAACACATCACATCATACCTTAGAAACACTGATATATCTCGAGGGATCGCTATTATTACAGGTTTCTGGTCTCGCCTCAGCCTTCCTTGATTCAAGTACAGATCCTCTTCTTCCAGTAGTATGGGCCCCTACTACCTTTCACATCTATCCGTACTTTTCTCAAGAGCTGCCTCGACTCCACCAAATCACTACTACTGCTACTGATCTCTACTACTCTCATCCTAGGCTTGCCCTAGGAAAATCTCTGACTCAACCACGACCAATCCTCAGCCGCTGAAGGCCTACTTGTAATTCCAATTAGCCATTACCTGAATACCATCACATGCGACGAGGCTTGGATAATCCTTCGAGTAAAAGACTCGTTCCTACAACGGTTAGACTCAAATGAGAGCTGCACGGTAGGGCCAAATCCAGCACTCTGAGATTATTTAACCCTGATCACATGTGATGTGACGTATTCACCTAATGGCTATCTCTCGTCACTCGGAGTCCCACTAAGCACAAAGCAAGCAGCATTTGGACACGAGAAACTACTCAAGCAATTCTATCTTCATAGCGAGAAACTATACTAGCATACAATGCTAAGCTCATACTGTCAGGCATAACCTAAACAGGCTATCCTACTTCTATTTACTCGGTACTTGCATGCAATTCTCATAAAGCTGAAACACATATATCAGGCACACAAGGCATCCTCCTAGATCCTTAGTCCTATTCTAGCATGTTGTTCTACTGTAACTGAATCAGATAATCATTATAAACTTGTATGGGTAATTCGGGAGTACTTACTTGAGCTCGGCTGATCGCATGCACCACACCCCTTTTTAAGAAAACTCTTTTTCTTTCTAAGTTCATTTTCAAGAATTCTTTTTGAATATGTTTCTCTTTTGAAAATCTTTTACCATTTCCTTAGTTTGAGTTCAAACACACTCGAAAGCATGTCCGAATCCCTCAAACTAAGGCTCTGATACCAACTTATAACGACCCAAAATACGACCCAAAATTTTTTGTTTAAATAATACTAAAGATATCAACCATTTATAATATATCATGAAATAGTACGTCGTAAATCCCAAAAAGTTATAATAGACGTGTCATGACAAAAGAGTTGTGTCAACATAACATAGAATGTGAAATAAACTCCCAGGACAAAAGTTGAAACTGTGGTGTGTGCAATGTCATCATCCTGAGCTCTTCCCTTTGATTGCGGAAGTACCTGAAACCAAAACTGAAACTGTGAGCACAAAGCTTAGTGAGGTCCCCCAAACTACCACATACCATACAATAACATATAAAGCGCATACTGGGCCTTGCCTACTGCATCGGACCGAAGTCCGGAAACTGCATCAGACCGAAGTCTGGAAACTAACCAGGGCCTTGTCCTCTGCATCGGACTGAAGCCCGAAAACTGCATCGGACTAAAGTCCGGAACTAACTGGGACTTTGTCCCCTGCATCGGACCGAAGTCCGGAACTAATTGCATCGGACCGGAGTCTGGAACTGACTGGGACCTTGTCCCCTGCATCGGACCAAAGTCTGGAACTGACTGAACATAGCATAGAATAAACACATATCAACTAGCATAAACACGTATACTGCATACTGCATCGGAACGAAGTCCGGAACACATAACACAAGGACATGCTTGAATCACAAAGACATCAAGCAATCTAACTACTGCATCGGACCGAGGTCCGGAACTACTGCTAACTAAACGGGTCGGCATTGTGGCCGTAGACCCGTTCCTACTGGAAGGAAAACTCACCGTGTAGTGCTGGCTGCTGGGATGCTAACTCTAAAAGTGGCCGACTGCTGCTCCGGAACTGTCCGACTACATATCCCAAAACACTAGATCAGTTACTTGTAAATGCTCTCAGGGTAAAATGACTATTTTAGCCCCTAGTCAAAGTCAAATCCCTGGTCAAAGTCAACTCCCAGTTGACCGGACTTGCCAAGTCAGGGTGCAGACTCGTCGGGTCCCTTCTTTACTAACTCTGACTTTAACTCACCGAGTCCATTTCCCACTCACGGACTCACCCTGAACTCACAAGTTGAAGAAAAACGGGGACTCGCGACTCGACTCCTCGAGTCCGAAGAACAACTCGCCGAGTCCTGTCGTGCAGATTCCATGCAATTGAATTATAAACCATTCCAGAACATCTAACTTGTAGATCTGAGACCCTGGAACCATTTGAACACGTAAAGTTGCTAACTTTACGTGTATCTAAGAAGGAATGAAGCTATTTCACTCAAACACTACTTTTCTCGGGAAAACTCATCCGACTCGCCAAGTTGTTCAAACAACTCGTCGAGTCTAAGGCAATCTTCATCAGACTCGCCGAGTTGCTCATCCAACTCGTCGAGTCCACGACTATCTTCATATGACTCGTCGAGTCCATTCAGTCCTTTTTCCATATAGACCTTATTTGAGCCATGCAGCGACTCCAAATCGTAGATCCACGCTTCTAGGGCATGCTTATCACGTAAAGTTGCAAACTTTACGTGCATGCATGGCTTTAAAGGCTTCAAATGTCAAAACTAAGCTCTTAATGGGGTTCTAAGCTCAAGATGGACCTCAATCACGATCATGACTGAAACTTTACACTTCTAGAATCCAATGAGGGTGGAGATCTAAAGTTTCCATAAAAGGGGAAGTCCATATCTCAAGTTTGAATCATAAGAGACTCCAAAGAAGGCATAACAAGCATAAAGGAGGTTGTAATGGAGGACTACACAAGGTCATAACTTCATTAATTGAATGAAAAACAGATGTAAGCTAAGTCCTGGATCTTCCTTCTCTTCTATGGACCTTCTTTCCTTCCCAAAGCTTCTAGGCTATCACAAACACACTCAAACTCAACAATGGGGGCTAGGGTGTACAGGGTAAATGTTCTGAGAGTGATAGAGGCGAGGTTGGGGGCGTATAAGTTTGTTTAAATAGGGTGCAAACCCTTAAAATTAGGGTTTCATCCAGACAGGCAGACTCGCCGAGTCCAAGCGTATGGACTCGTCAAGTATCCAACTTAAATCGCGTGATCATCCTGTCTCTACTCGACGAGTCGGGCTACAGACTCGTCGGGTACCCCTCAAGAAAAGAAAATACTTTATTTAAATCACATACCAGAAATGGGGCATTACAAGAAGATTCATCCCTGCAATGGTTAGACTCAAACGAGAGTTTTGCAACATGGTTAAATCAATTACTCTGAGATTATTTAATCCAACTACAAGTGACTTAGCACTTTCGACCAACAAGCTACTCCACACACGCGAATCCTCAAATCACTACTTTTGCCAGAAACATCATGCTGCCTCTTATCTACTTCCCAAATGAGCCAAACCCGAAGCTTGAGCAGTCGGAGTTGGTTCGGTTGTGTGAGTAGCTTTGGAGGAAGGAGGTGGTTTCAATCCGGACTTCAACTCTTCTCCCCCTTGTTTCGGAGTGGACACGAAACTGGGTAAACCTTCTATTTTGCTGAGAAGGTCCATGGCAGGAGCAAGTTTTTCATAGATGGAAGCAATATGTGTAAGATTAGAAAAAACTTAGTGTAAGAAGCATGTTCAAAGCAATGCATACTTTGAACATAAGGCTTTGTGTCCATGGAGTAGGTCTTCATTGGAATACCATGTAATGGTTGTTGACAAGTCTTTGTTACTTTGTACACATTCATTGCAAGAGGGTAGTGCATTGATGTTTAAAATCTAGCAGATTTCAATTTGGGAGTGTGAAATTAGAATCACTGAAAGTTTGGTCAATTGGTTTATTTCACAAAAGTAAGGATCATAGACAAACATAGAGTGCATACTTGGTGTATGACAAAGCTATTGTTTAGAAAACATAGTGTACATGCTTGGAGCATGGGACACCTAGTGTTTTAATTCAAGTATAAAGTTGATAAAACCGGAACGATGAATGATGAGTAATTAGTATGGTGATAAATAGAAAGTGTTTTATTTATATTCATAGGTTTTGATACCATATTAGATTCATTTATTCTTGTGTTTCACTTTGCATGTTTTGACTTACATAATAACTAGGTTATTCTTCCGGAATGACTAAGTTATTCAAAACCATCCACAGTCGGTCATATGGTGGAAGTAGATATGAATCAAGACTGTCATGGGTTGGCTTGTACAGGTCCAAGTTGGTGGACAAAGTTGTGCTACAACACTCATGAGTGCTCATCAGTTCTGAGTAATGGATTCAACCCGCGCTCATTTGAATCACTTCATGGATTTTATCACGAGTGATCATGAGACGATAATATCTTATATTCTTCAAACCTAGAGATATGAGTTGTTACTATGAGTTGGTCGTACGTTGATTGCACAAAACCGCATTGGTAACTCGATGTTATAAAACGTGCCTTTGTGTATGATTCAACAAGTAGTAGAACAAGCCATATGAGTCGAAGTTTATCCATTCCTTTTACCTTCGGTATAAAAGCAATATACGTGGGCCCCTTGATAATTTAATAATGACACATGTGAGTGCTTGGGCAAGCTAGGACTGATTTGATTAGTTCAATCAGTTAGTCATCATAAATCGGAAATCGGGAAACAACAAATGGACAAATAGAATGATTGTAATCCATGTCTCAGTCCATATTATATCTAGAATGGAGGAATATATGATCCCTTATATAATGGACAAGTCATTTACAAAGGTCAGAGTTCGACACAAGCTTTTGAGAGCTACGATTGCTAGTCGGGGATTGAAGTCATACTCAATAATAGTTTTAGACACATCCAACTGGGAGACTGTTGGATTAATGTCTAAGTCCATATCTATAATTCGTAAGACTTTACCCGACCAGGCATGCTCCATTTGGGTTGCATGGCATCGGGACAATTGGATAGACAAGATGAGGAAAAAGGATACTAGTGATTTATATTAATATATTATAAGTTCTAATATATTAATATATAATCATATTATTTAATTAGTATTGATCAAGAATTAATTTATAATTAATTAAGTGATCAAAAGGAACTAATATATGTGTGTGATGGGCCAAGTTCATTTAGGTTGGGCTAAGCTTTCATGGATAGTCCATGGAGTGTTTAACCCATGGATCATATGAAATGAAAGGTCATGGGTATTAGGGTTTAACCCTAATCTCCACACTATATAAAGATGTCCTTGGTTGGTGAAAGTGGCACTAGTGTTTGTACACAAAAGGGCAAGGCCGATTTCACTAGAGAGAACCAAAGTATCCTTATTCGTAAGGTTATTCCAAGTGTTCATGGTGTTGTGTGAACCATTTGAGGTGTCACACTTGTGGCACTAGGAACTCAAGCTTCATGAAGAAAAGTTACATCCAAAAAGGTATGTATTCTATCTATTATATTACCCAAGTATATGATATTTGTATGCTAGTATAGGGTAATATCTTGGAAACTTCATATTTGCATGTATAATAGAGAAAACATAGATCCAAGATATTTAGGGTTTTATGTGCACCATAGGATGTTGTAGTATACTAAAACCCAATAGTCTACATGAGTCAGCTAGAGGGTTTTGTCGATGTAGAGCACTCTAATAGAGTGTGTAAACTTGAGAAATCCATTTATGGATTGAAACAAGCGTCTCGCAGATGGAATCTTTATTTCGATGAGAAATTCAAGAAGTTTGGTTTCTCAAGAAGCAAGCATGAGTCCTATGTATATGTCAAAGCCAGTGGGAGTATAGTTAGCTTTCTCGTTTTGTATGTGGATGACATACTGCTTATGAGAAATGACGTCTCAACCCTTCAGGAGGTTAAGTCCTGGCTTCGGAAGTGTTTTGCTATGAAAGACCTCGGAGAAGATGCTTATATACTTGGGATAAGGATATTGAGAAATAGGAGTAAAATATTAATAGGACTCAGGTAAAGTAGTTACTTGGATAAAGTGTTAAAACATTTTAGCATGGAAAATTCCATGAAAAGGGAGTTGCCAATCCAAAGCAATACCAAGTTGAGTAAGAATCAAAGCCCAAGCATCGAAGCCAAGTTAGCAGAGATGAGCCGAGTACCTTATGCTTCCACAGTTAGCTCAATCATGTATGTTATGATGTGTAGTCGCCCTGATGTGGCCTTTGCTTTGAGCATGGTGAACAGATTTCAAGGAAACCCTGGTCGAGCACGTTGGACAATAGTGAAGAATATTCTCAAGTACCTATGAAGGACTAAAGAATGGTTCCTTATCGTCGGTGGGAGTGATGACTTGAGAGTGTGAGGGTATAGTGATGCCAGTTTTTAGACCGACCGAGATAATTTCCACTCTCAGTCGGGCTGGGTAATTACCGTGAACAGAGGAGCAGTGACTTGGAAACTTTCCAAGCAAGAGACCATAGTTGATTCAACGTGTGAATCAGAGTACATAGCAGCGATCGAAACGTCAAAGGCTGCAATATGGCTAAAAAACTTCATTGGAGACCTTCGAGTTGTACCGGCTATAAAGGATCCTATGGAGATTTTCTGCGATAATGAAGCTGTGGTTTCCTTGACCAAGGAACTGAGGGATCATGGGAGATCCAATCATATCGATAGAAAATATCATTTCATTAGACATCAGTTAGAAAAGGGACTCCTCGTAGTGAAGAGGCTATCATCAGAGGAGAACCCAATAGATCCCCTTACGAAGGGACTGAGTAGGATTAAGCACTTACAACACGTTAGGAGCATTGGCTGAAGGACGATATTAGTCTTAGTGATTAGATAGCTTTAGAAACTTGTAATAGATAAATTGTAATTAACATTTTATGATTAAATAAAGGAGTATTATTTATAAATAAAGTTATTGACTTTTGTTAATCATTTATTATTGTTTCACTTTGCATGTTTTGACTTCCTAAATAATAAGATTATTTAAGCTATCCACAGTCGATCATACATTGGAAGTCAGTATGAAAGAAGATTGTCATGAATTGGCTTGTAGATTTTCTAAGTGTTTAGAAATAGCAAAGGTTTGCTGCAACGTTCATGACTGCTTATGAAATATGATTTGAGTATTGTATTAAACCCACGCTCACATTTTAATATGTTCCGTTTATCCTACGAGGGTAAAAGCGATATCTTGGGCCACTCAATGATTTTGGTTTGACTTATGTGTCAGGCCTGGTCAGGACTGAATTGATGTGTTCAAATAAGTTCTATGTCAGACAAAGCAGAGATCGAGAAACAAATTGTTGGACAATATGTATAACTATGTTCCATGTAATTGTCCACACGATATCTTGAGAACGGAGGACTATACGATCCCTTATCTAAAGGATGTGTTAGAGCTCGACAGCGGGTTTTGAGAGATACAATTTCTAATCATATTTTAATGTCATACTTGCATTTATAGTTATTAGACTTATCCAAGTGGGAGACAGAGGGGAGAGGCTATTTTTGGCTCTAGGAAACATTTCCACATTTTCCATATGACAACTCATTCTTAATAGAATCATATCTATTCATAATGATGTCAATATGGTCCATCTAATATTATACTTCCAACTGCCCACAAGTGACTAATCTATGGCGAACCTTAGATCGTACTTGACAGTTGTTAACCGGATAAGACACCTAATCCAACCATATCCCACTTGGATAAGTCTAATAACTATTATTGCATACGACTTCAGAATCTTATTAGCAATCGTAGTTTTCAAAAGCCGCTGTCAAACTCTGATCTTATCAGAAACGCGTACTTTAGATACGGGATCATATATTCCTCCATTCTCAAGATATCGTATAGACATGAGACATGGATTATAAACATTCTCTCTGTCTTTGTGTTGTTTCCCAATTTTTGATTTAAAATGACTGACGATAGACTTCAATTGAACACATCAACTTAGTCCAGGCATGGCCAAGCGCTTAGGGTGTCATCACTAAATGTTCAAAGGGCCCATAGATATCGCTTTTATCCTACTTTGTGTAAAAGGAATGGATAAAAGTCGAATCATATGGTTGCACTATTTACTCATCAAATCACACACAACAATACATTTTATAACATCAAGTTACTAACATGTTTATGTATTATCAATGTGTAACCAACTTTTAAACAACAACTAATATCTCCCCGTTTCAAGAATATAAGATGTTATCGTCTCACAATCACCTGTGAGATAATACTCAAATCTTATTTCAGGAGTACTCAAGAACACTGCAACAGACTTTTGTTATGTCTAAACGCTTTAGACAATCTACAATCGGATTCATGACAGTCTTACCTCATTACCTACTTCCAAAGTATGATCGACTGTGGATGTTTGAATAACCTAGTTATTCGGTAAGTCAAAACATGCGAAGTGAAACACAAGAGTAATCGAATCCAATATGGCCTCAACACTTTGAGTATAAATAAAACACCTCTTATTTAATCACCATATTGATTACACATTATTCATTGTATAATGTTTTGGATAATCAACTTAATACTTGAATTGAAATAATTGTTATCCTATGCTCTAAGCATTTACACTATGTTTACCTATGTCCTTACTTTGTGAAATAGATAAATTGAAAACATTTCCAATGATGCTCATTTCACAATTCCCAATCCTTATCACAAGTGTAAGAATACCAAATTCTTGCCACTATTACAATGTATTAGATTTTAACATTTTACGCAATGATCCTTTCATAAAGTCGTAGCACCAAAGTCACCAAGACTTTGCCAATGAGATTACAAAGTGTTCTTATTGGAGATTGTTACAAGACAATTCCACTAAAGCAAAGTCTCAAATTCAAAGTACATTCTGATGAGATTAAAACATTAATCTTTGAAGATCGATTAGATCTTAAACAGGTGAATATATATTTAAACAGTAAGAACGAATGCAAAATAAAGAACAACTCAACGATGAATCAAACGTGTCGAATGATTAAAATAAAATCCTCAGAAGAGCTCGATTAAGAACATCAACTGTAGAGGATTGGTAGGTTACAAGAACGATAAAGAAATCTGTAAATACTATCGTTATGCTCTAGATTAATCGTTCAATCATTAACCTGATATGCATGCAAGCATATACTTATATATTAAACATAATGGGCTCTCGGTTGGACAGGCCCAAACCGGAATACAAATTAAATAATCAAACAGCCGAGCCCAAAGACGCAACCTTCAAATAAATCTTTAACCCAACAATCTCCCCCTTTGCGTCAATTGGAGCGAGATCTTCACTTGTTACTTGGGCCAGCAGCGGAGGCAGGTACCTTCTTCTTCACGGTGTTAAACAGACGAGAGATAAGAGCCAGAATCGTCTGCCTAAACCTGATGTACCACTGGATCATGTCATTGAAGTACTTAACATCATCCATTGAATTCTCTTTACACCTTCGAATGATCGATAACACATGCTCTAGACAAGCAGTGGTGTAAAGATGTTTGTCAGCTAAAGCGAAGAGACATTTCTGTCCTTCAGCTCTAGTGAACATGACCGAATTGCGTCTCGGGTCGATCTTGCCCATCTGCATCTGATTGAGATCACTGGCTGATCCCACAGGAGCTATCTTCGGTTTCTTCTTGAAGACAGTGGCAACCTCCTGATCCATTAGGGCTACCTCCATGATATAACAAACAATCATCCTCTTGAGATGGTCTATGATCGGACCATATTCAGCTTCGTTTGTCAAGAGGATGTTATGCAGAACAATCCAATCATGAGGATTTAAGTTCGGTAGATCTGCCAGGGAAATATGATGTGCAGTTCTTGCAGATCCTCGAATCACCTTGAACCGAACATTAATGAATCTTCCTTCGGTGTAAGGCTTCAGTACCCGAACGTTCACTATCTTCTGGGTGCTCCAAGTTAGATACTGAGGACGAGCAGCCTTCAGATAGAAGTCGATGAGCTCCCTATCAAGCTCAGCGTTCGGATGAGGGACTTCAAAGATATTTGAGAAGGCGTGGAAGATAAACGCCTTTCGAGTCAACGGCATGTCGAACTGCGAATCGACAGAATTATTGCAGTCGAACGAAATCACCGGCTCGAGCCATAAGATGCTGGGAGTGTCTATGGCCTCTTTGATCATTCGCTCCCGAGTCCAGGCAGGGAAGAGAGTCTTCCTGCTCTCGAGGAGATCGTGGGCTTCCTTCTACTTGCGTTCGGCTTCTTCAGCCTCTCGCGCCACACGATTGACATCATCATCCACATTGCGACTGTTTTTGCGTTTTAACAGGTCAGCAATGGTTTCATCATCTTCATCATCATCTTCTTCCTCAGCTATGTTTTTCCCTTTATCCTTCACACCCGAACCCGAAGCTTGAGCAGTCGGAGTTGGTTCGGTTGTGTGAGTAGCTTTGGAGGAAGGAGGTGGTTTCAATCCGGACTTCAACTCTTCTCCCCCTTGTTTCTGAGTGGACACGAAACTGGGTAAACCTTCTATTTTGCTGAGAAGGTCCATGGCAGGAGCAAGTTTTTCAGCATGGGTGCGCCTCACCGAATGGTTTAGAATTGGATCGTGTGCTTCAAGGATGTTGGATAGGGCAGCGTGTACATCCGAAACACATGTCTTGATGACCTCCCTTTCGGATCGAAGAGCTTCAAGCTGTTGTTGAGAGTTTGATAGCTGAGTGCTCTTGACCTTTAGGGCGGTGGTTTTGCTTGCCAGAACGTCCATTAAAGAGTTTTCAGCTGCAAGATCTTCTTGGAGCTTAGCAAGGCGCTCATCAATGGAGGCACGAAGGGCCGAATTGTCGTCGCTTATGCTTTGGCGAAGGTTGGCGAACGAGGTCAACTCCGTTGAGACGAACTTTGCCAATTTATGAACAATCGGTTCCAAAGTTGTCTTGGTAGAATCAGCGCTCTCCTGTAGGGACTTCAACAAGGAAGAAGCGTCTGAGAATAGTTTATCGACTTTTTCGGTCGCAGCCTCACAGGCTTTGGTAGAGGCGTCTATGGCGGCAGTTGCTGAGGCTACCGAATCATGCTGAGCCCTGGAGAAGGCATCAACAATCTTCTGAAGAGCAGCTTCAGATAGAGAGGATTGTTGGTTGGAAGATGAGGCGAGAAGTAAGTCAACCTTCTCGTTAAGCTCCTTAAGATGCTTCTTTGTCACTGGAGCATCATCCTCTTCATCACTCTGAACCTGAAACGGACTATAGTAGACCGAATCGAAGGTCATATTATCACCGCCAAGAAACGGGTTATCTCCATCAGAGGCATTATCTGGAGATGATGGGGGTGGTGAAGCTGGGGGTGTGGTGGTTTTGGTAGGTTCAGGTTGAGTGGGTGTGGGGTTAGTTTCGGGTGGTGGTTGAGAATGGGTAGGTTCGGTTGTATGCAGGGTTTCGGTTTGAGATGGTTCGGTTACGGGTGGTGTTTCGGTTGTAGTGGTATGAACCCCCGTATCAGATACGTTGGTTGTAACCTTTGTAGTGATTGTGGTGGTATCTGTGAAAATGGGTGGTGGTATAGGGAAAGAGGTTGGAGGAATAGTGGTAGTGGGGATTATGGTCGGAATGGAAGTAGGGATGGTTTGAGTAGGTGAAGGAACTGGTGAATTATGAAGTTCCATCTCTGGGGTAGGTGAGCGAGGTGGTGTGTTGCCTCATTGAGGAGTTTCGCCTCCTTGAGAGCCATCCGAACCCGAACTCTCGCCTTCAGAGTCACTTGAAGAAGAGGGAATAACAAGCTTGCGCTTCGGCTGTGTCTTCCTCCTCTTTGGCTGTGAGGACTGTGCAGCTTTTGTCTGTTTCCTCTTCTTGGGAGAAGGACCCTTAGGAGCTTTGGTCGCTTGCTTCCCTTTGTCCGCCTTTTTGCCCCTGGGCACCGGTTTGTCAGCATCGTGGATGGACTTGAGCATTTCCAGTGTTAGTTCCCTAGGTCCAGTTGCCCTGAACTCCTTGATCGTCCGGATTAGCCTGCTGTCAGAGGGAACGTCGCCATACATTGTCTCCGGAATAGAGCCAATGAACGAGAATTTAGATGCATCCGAGACGATGATCTTCTTGGTATGAAACGTACCGATTGAAGACATCGATGCATCAGCAGCAGTGGGAATATCATACCTGTCCATTGCCCACTTTGTGATTAAGATCCAGAACCGGGCAAGCGACACCTCAGAGTGTCGTGATGATGAAGAAAGGCTCTGGATGAGCTGTTGCCAGAGGACCAACCCAAAATCCAAGTTGATCCCGTTGTAGACTGCGTACATGATCGACAAGAAAAGTCGACTAGCACCGTCGGATCCTAAGCTCCGTTCCGACAAGCCCTTGAAGAGGACTGTGAACATGCCGTTCCACTATGGCGGCAAGAAAGATTTCTTGAACTTTGCGACGGAGCTGAGGACCTCTGTGTACCCCATATTGTAAAACATGCAATACAGATGCCCAACCGGAATCGTCTCCGGATTAATTCTCGATGGGTCAGCAACCAACCCTAGCAGTGTACAGAAACGTTGTCGAGAAATGGAGGTCTTGTGATCAGCAACCTCGAAGAACACCCGCTCGACTGCTTTGTCGTAATAGGCAGTCGCATAAACCTGCGAGAGAGTCGTCATGGGCACAGACTCAATCCTGGAGAGAGCCGAAGCGATTTGGGAGTACTTCAGGCACTCGATGATCGGCGACATGTAGGAGTCATATGCCAGAGGGTTGAGGTCGATCACCAGGCATTGTTGCGGACGAATAGGAAGGATTTGTGAGGTAGCATGGACTGAGGATGATTCCGCCATTGTTGAAGGTAGTTGAAGAAGAAGATGAACAGTGAAGCTTTTGGGAGTTTTTGCTCTCTAGAAAATCCGGAAGCAGTAAAAAGGTAAATGAGAGTGTAGACTGCCTTTTATAGTGAGGGAATGGAGACAGAAAAATCGTTTCAAATCTTCTATGCGATGATCACGTAGGAGAGAGACTATCAGATTCCTAGGATCACGCCACCCAACAAGCGCCGTTTCAGAAAAAAAAAAACCATTTCAAATCCTCACGCGCCTTTAAGTGCCAGAGAGAAATCCCTTGAAATTCGCACACGCGTCCATGATGTCAGTAAAAGTATGGCCGTTTCAAATTCACACGCGCCCCTTTTTACCGTCATTTGAAATTTAATCCTTTTAACTCCCGCCGAGTCAGCAACCTTTCGTCTTATCTTTTAAAACAGCATCTTTTGAAAAACTGCCCACGTGGATGATTTTTGACCACGTCTTAATTATTAACCACCAATGCAATAAATCATCCTGAAATTAATTAGTAACGGAATTTTGGAAAATCAAAGATTTTCGTGCAAAGAGTGTAAAAAGAAAAGAAATAAAGCAACTCTTTTTAGGATTTACTGTGATGTCAATAATGACACGAAACTGATGATCCCGGGCATGAATCTCTTCCTTCAAGGTCAAGAGAGACCTTAAAGTGTTAATGTGGATTCCCGTTGAATTACAATCAAACACTTTTTAAGAAGTGTTGAAAGGCTTCTTTTAATTAGGCTACTTTAGGGTGGCTTTCGATTTGATGCAACAGTTCTAATCTTGAAATAAGAAAGAAAGTGATCAAAGTACTTGTGAGACCGGTGTAGTCTGTTGAACAAGTAGGTAGGAGTTAAGTTTAAGTTGGCTGGGAAAATATAAAATCTCAGAAAAATAAAAACTGGATCCCAAGGGAAGAAATGTTATGGTTTTTAACAATTTCATAGGAATCACACAAAAAAATTTTGAGATTTTAGTAGGATACATCTGTCAATTCGTTGGTGAAAACTTCAGCAAATTAATTGTTCACCGTCAATTCGTTAGGTGTTGAATTTTGGGTTTCACTCAGCTCGTAGTGGCACGAAACTAAGATCATAAACACAGATGTTGTGTAACCATAAACCTCAGTGGTAATTTCTGAGAGTCTCAAGGGTTACGTTTATTGAAACGAATGTAATGGAGAAATGTAATGGAGATGGTGTAAGAAGATAAAGTACCTCTGCTGCGAAAAGAAGGACCAAGCAGGAAACTCTTAACTCATGTGAGAAGAGAGTGAGGTAGCTCACGATTAGAATAAATGTGTTAGCCTTATTGGGAAGACGAGGTTTGTTTATACCAGGTCATGAAGGCTATTATTCAAAATCTTATGAGGCTTGGGACACATACAGCAGCATGCTTCTAGGGACACTTAAGTAATCCAACAAATATACCCCCATAAACGAATGAACACACAAACAAAATTAAAAGAGAAAGATATTTTTGGAGTTTTTGAGATATATTAAAAAAAATAAAAGAAAAAAAATAAAAAAAATAAGTAATAAAAAAATAAGACTTAGAAAGAAAAAAAAATTTGGAAAAATTTGAAAAATCGAACCCGAGTGTTCGGTTGGTTTCGGTTCCAGAAAATTTTGAAAAACCAAACCCGAGCATTCGGTTGGTTTCGGTTCCAGAAAATTTTGAAAAACCGAACCCGAGCGTTCGGTTGGTTTCGGTTCAACAAAATTTTGAAAAACCGAACGCGAGCGTTCGGTTGGTTTCGGTTCAACAAAAGTTTGAAAAACCGAACCCGAACCTTCGGTTGGTTTCGGTTCAACAAAATTTTGAAAAACCGAACCCGAACCTTCGGTAGGTTTCAGTTTTGGAAAATTTTGAGAAACCAAGGAATTTAGATATGCAATTGGAAAATGCTTTCAACACAAAAATAAATTTGTACAAGAAATATACAACAAGGAAAAACTACCTTTGAAGTGATGAGCGAGTCAGATGGTTTAACCGAACCCGAACGTTCGGTTGGTTTCGCTTCTTACGTTTGAGGTTGAGAGGTAGTGTGAGGTACTGACTTTGTTTCCATCATACCTAGCCCTTGCAGTATTCTGTTGAATGATGCTTCAGGAAGAGCTTTGGTGAAGACGTCAGCCAGTTGATCAGTGGTTCTTACGAAGTGAACTTCGACGTTTCCATCTTCCACGTGATCTTTGATGAAGTGATACCTCAGTGCTATGTGTTTGGTTTTAGAGTGTTGCACTGGGTTATGACAGATCCTAATTGCACTTTCAGAGTCGCAATATAGTGGGATCTTCTTCATATTGAGTCCATAGTCTCGAAGTTGACTCTGGATCCAAATCACATGTGAGGTGCAGGATGCATCGGCTATGTATTCTGCTTCGGCAGTAGACAACGACACGCACGTTTGTTTCTTGGATTGCTAGCTTACCAACTTCCCGTCAAGGAATTGACAGCCACCAGTGGTACTTTTTCTGTCGAGTCCACATCCTCCAAGGTCAGCATCTGAATAGGCTTGAACGAAAAAGCCTGAGTTGGAAGGATACCATAGACCTAAGGAGGTGGTTCGCTTGAGATAGCGTAAAATGTTTTTCACTGCAAGCATGTGAGGTTCGTGTGGGTTTGCCTAAAATCGAGCACAATAACACACAGAAAACATGATGTCAGGCCTGCTAGCAGTAAGATACATTAGTGAGCCTATCATTTGACGATAGAGCGTGATATCGACAGTCGGTTTGTCTAGGGATGGAGTTAGCTTGGTGCCGAATGTCATTGGGACTTTGACTTTGGAGTCTCCCATCATACCAAACTTTGCTAGGAGAGTCTTCGTGTAAGCTTCCTGATTGATAAAGATGCCTTCGGGTCCCTGTCTAATATTTAAACCAAGGAAAAAGTTAATAGGACCCATTGAGCTCATTTCAAATTTAGTCTCCATCAGCTTTCTGAATTCAGCTGTTAGGCTGGGATTCGTAGAGCCAAAGATGATGTCATCGACATAAATTTGAACTATCATAAGGTGGTTACCTTCCTTTTTGCGAAAGAAGGTTGGGTCAACCGAACCTTGTTTGAATTTAGACATCTTTAAGAATTTAGTTAGCGTTTCATACCAGGCTCTCGGAGCTTGTTTAAGGCCATACACAGCTTTATCCAGAATATAGCAATGGTTTGGATACTTTTCGTTCACGAAACCAGGAGGTTGCTCCACATACACCGTTTCTTCGAGTTCTCCATTAAGAAATGCACACTTGGCGTCCATTTGGAAAGCTTTAAAGTTTTTGTGGGCAGCATAAGCAAGAAATATTCTTATAGATTCTAGCCTAGCTACAGGAGCAAAAGTCTCTTCATAATCAATTCCTTCCTCCTGACAGTATCCCTTTACTACCAGACAAGCTTTGTTCCTTATAACATTCCCTTCCTTGTCCATTTTGTTCCTAAAGACCCATTTGAGACCAACAACTGAGGCATCTGGTGGAGTTGGAATCAGGCGCCAGACTTTGTTCCTTTCAAATTCATTCAGTTCGTCTTGCATTGCTTGAACCCAATCAGAGTGATCGAGGGCAGTGTTAACTGTCTTCGGTTCAACTTTTGATACAAACGAGTTAAACATACAAAACTCAACCTTTGAAAATAAGTATGTCTGCTTTGCCTTCAGTTGTGATCGGGTCAGAACCTTTTCAGAGACATCACCAACCACTTGAGAGATAGGATGATCTCTGGTCCATTTGGTAAGAGGAGGATAATTCGGATCAAAGGTTGGGTCTAGTTCAGCATTGATCATTTCTTCTGGCTCGGATTGGCTATCGTAGTCAAGCGTCATATCATCATGCTCCCCCTCGATTGATGAGTTTTGAGAAACTTGAGGTTCAGGGGTTTCTTGTGATGCTGGACTTGTAGGCGTTGATGCACCTTCGGTTGGAGAAGCACTTTCAGTTGGAGAAGCACTTTCGGTTGCAGTTGTAGAGCTTGACTCCCCCTCGACATGTGAGCTTGGCTCCCCCTCGACTGAAGCATCGTTGGATGGAGGTTCATCAGAAGTCGATCCTCCTTCATTCATTTTCCTGGCAGCTTCTTCGACAATTTGCTTCATGTGGTCTACCTTGTTGTCTGCTGCACCTGCTTCTGAGAGAGAAGCTTTCTCTGGTTCGTCAAAGAGCTCCAGAAATTTCTCGTATAGATTAGCGATCGAGACTGTGACTTGGCCAGTTTGAGGAAAGATTTCCCCAGCGGTGTCTTCTGTGGCTTGTAGCTTTTTGACATAGCTATCGTCAAAGGTCACGTAATATGTCTCTTCAATTTTTCTCGAACGCTTGTTTAGGACTCTGTATGCTTTGGAAGTGAGAGAGTAGCCCAAAAAGATTCCCTCATCGGCTTTGACATCGAACTTGTTGCGGTGTTCTTTAGAGTTAAAGATGAAACACCGTGAGCCGAACACATGGAAAAATTTCACATTGGGCTTTCTGTTGTTTAGTATCTCATAAGGTGTGAGCGTGAATCGCTTGTTGAGATAAGACCTGTTATGTGTAAAACAAGCAGCAGAAATAGCATCAGCCCAAAAATAAAGAGGTAAGGAAGCGAAACTTAGCATAGTTTGGGCAGCTTCACACAAAGATCGGTTTCGTCTTTCGACAATTCCGTTCTGTTGAGGTGTGTAGGGAGCTGAGAAGTTGTGACTTATTCCCTTTTCTACTAGAAATTCTTCAAACTCCCTGTTCTTGAATTCCAGACCATTGTCGCTCCTGATGTTGCGAACGACCTTCTTGAGCTGTACTTCAATCTGCTTGATAAACATTTTCAGCTTATGAGTCGCCTCAGATTTGAGCTTTAGAAAGAACACCCATGTAAATCGTGAAAATTCATCAATAATAACAAGAATATACTTGCTACCACCGATGCTTTCGATAGATGAAGGACCACACAAATCAATATGAAGTAATTCGAGTGGTTCAACAACTTTTGTGTTAATTACAGATGGATGACTTTGACGACTCTGCTTCCCCATTTCGCATGCAGCACACAAATGATCTCTATCGAACTTGAGGAATGGAATACCCCTAACATGACCTCCAGTGACAAGTCGGTTGATATCTTTAAAGTTGAGATGAGAGAGTCTTCGGTGCCACAACCAGCTTTCGTCAGATTGAGCTTTTGATAGCAAGCATATAGCTGGATTTCCTTTGATGGGTTTAAGGTTTAGAGGAAACATTTCACCCTTTCGCTCCGACTTGAGAATTACTTTCTTTGTCTTTTTCTCAATAATTTCAGAACCTTCATCGTCGAATGAGACTTTGAGACCTGTACCTCCAACAAGCTGAGATACATTGATGAGGTTGTGTTGTAGTCCTTCCACATATGCCACCTTCCTTATAGTAAAGTCACCATTTGTTATCATCCCGTATCCCTTTATGGTGCCGAAAGAATTATTTCCAAACTTGACATTGCCACCATTTGCAAGAGATCTGTATTCTCTGAGCTCCTCTTTCCTCCCCGTCATGTGACGTGAGCAGCCGCTATCGATGTACCATTCTTCGTCGAACTGCTCGTCACTTATAACCTGCAAAAATTAAGCAGATTTAGGAACCCAAAGTTTCTTGGGTCCACGTGAGCTTTTCATGGGAACAGGAACAGTAAGAGTGATGTCAACAAGATATGTTCGTTTTATAAGTGTTGTTTCATCTTTCTTTTTAATGGTAAAAAATTTTATTTTATTAGGATTGGGTGCGTTCGGTTTAGACTCTGGTTTGGATTCATTAACTTTCTGTTTGCCTTTTTGTTCAGCTGACGAATGAGATTTTTGAGAACGAACAGAATGAGCTTTTGAGTGAGATGGAGATGAACTGGTGGAAGTAGAAGAATTAGATGAACTAGAGGGAGTGGGTTTCAATTGAGAGGACTTCTTGGCTGGAGACTCTAGGTGACCCTTTTGCTTTTGATCATTGGAGGGACTGACCTTAGAGTTTTGATCTCTTTTGACTTCAGAACCGAACCTTTGCTTTCGGTTGGAATCGTTCTCAGAATCGAACATTTGCTTTCGGTTGGTATTCTCTTGTGAACCGAACCTTGGCTTTCGGTTGTTGTGGCTCTCAGGCTTTCCGACAGGATTGTTTTCATACTTTAGATTCTTGTCTTGATGTGAGAAGTATGCATTCTGGGATTGCCAGAATTGCCTCCTTTCAGAGAGATTCTTCCTGTATCTTTGGTTCCTTTCACGTTTCTTATTCCTCATCTGCTTCGGTTGATGATGAATATTAGCTTTCATTTTTGGTTTCTCCTTGGCTGGTTTGTTTTGAACTACAGGAGTTTCACTTTGAACTGAGGAAGTAGAGGGAACGTCTTCTTTTGCCGAACTTTCATTCTCCTGAGGAATGTGTTTCGTACCACTGGTGCTTGGCTCATCGAAATTATCTGGCTTATTCAGGGGTTCAGGTATGTATCTACCTTTACTCATCCAAGAGGTTCTTTCTGATAAGCCCACCGTTTCGTTTGCATTATCTATTGGTGCTGACCAGAAATACTCATCACAGCCATCAGCATTGTCTTCGTTCACAATAGCTGTGAGTTCAGCAGTCTGATGTTCGGTTACTCCAGTGACCTTGTATACTTGATTTGGAGTGGTCCTGACCTTTTGATACACAACTGCTTTTTCTGCTAAGATCGGGGACTTTTTTTGGGACAATCGAGCGAACTCCACAAAATTTTCAGAAATTAGATTCTTGTGGTTTTCAGGTTCGCTTTTTACAAATTCTGAGCAGTCAACCGTGTCCTCTACAGAAATTTCACTCATGTTGTCGTCCTCGTTAAGCTCAGATGCATTTTCAACATCAATTTTGTTTTCTGAGCTTACGTTGGCGTTTAAAGAGTCAAATTTTTGTATGGTTTCGGTTCTCAGTTTAAGTCTATCATTTTCATCCAGAAGGTTTTTAAGCATGTCCTTGTGGTCCTTGGATTTAATGAAGGACTCAATTTTGTCCAGTCCATACATGTAGGTCGGATTGACATCATCAGATGATATCACACTCTCACAGTTATAAGCTTCGGCATCAATTTCATCCTCCTTAAACTCCAAGAAGGGTAAAATCATGCGATGGATCTTTTGGCCTATTTCACAGTCTAAGTGAAGCTGAGTAATATTAGAGTAAAGACGTTTTGCAATTAAACAAAAAACATTCCGCTGTTTTAACAACTTTAAATTGTCTCTTTGTAAATAAATGTTTTCGTCTTTAATTTTAACTAATTCAGACTCCTTCAACTCGATCCACATGCGCCGCTCCTCACTCTTCGAAGACACCCTGCTTAATTGATCAGTTAGGTTAGAATTGGTGACTCGAGTTTGAGTTAAGCTACTATCTAGATGAGAAATTCTTGTATTAACATTTTTTAGTTCTTTCTCATATGAGGATTTTGGTACTTTAAATGAAATGAAAACCGATTGTACCTTCTTTATCAGTTCATCAAGCTCATTGAACTGCTGGCTGAGTGGTTTGGCCGTAAAGCACATGTCCTGCTGCTCCTTCGGTTCCTCGCTTCCACCATCAGTGTTGTATCCCCTCATCTGAGATACATCAGACACCATGAAGCATCTTCCTCCACTGCTCTCCTCCTTTGCCACATAAGCTTTTCCATGAGTAGGCTTCCTCACTTCATCGTCTTCTGAGTTGGTAGACCAAACTTCCACGCTACCGAACTCGTCATCAACAACCGAACCCTGCACAATAAGAGCATTCATAGAAGGGTTAGCGGTAGACTTCTTCTTTCTCATCTCATCCAGCCGTTTCTGCAGCACAGCTTCCTCATCCTTTTCATCATCCTTTTCAGCCATCTTCTTAAGGACACAATCTTTAGCATGGTGGTTTTTCCCACCACAGTAGTAACAGCTTACTCCAGAATCACCATCCACCTTCAGTTCCTTCTTGGGCTCTTCAACCTTCGGTTCATTGTTAACTTTTTCTGAACTATAACTCCCCTGCCAGTTTCGGTTTTTATTGCTGGGGAATCTCTTCTTTATGAACCTCTTGGGGTTAGAAACCATCATAGCATAATCCTCAGACGTGAGGTCATACTCCTCCAAGTTAAGATCTTCATCCTCCATCACAGCTTTACTTTTTGACAGGAGGGCCAGCGAACCAAGGCTTGAAACAACGTTCTTCTCCTGCAGTACAATCTTCTCCTGGGACTTGAGAATACCCACCAGTTTTGCCAAAGAATATGATTTAAACTGCTCATGGGCTTTAACAGTTGACACCACATCTCTTCATTCTGACCTTAGACCATTTAAGAACGTAACCTTCTGCTCGATAAGCTTCCTTTCGATGTCATGCTTGATCATCCTGCTGAGAAGATGATTGAAGCGATCGAACGTCTGGGTCACTGTTTCTTTGGCTCCTTGCCTGAATTCTCCAAACTCAGATAAAAGCAAGGTTTGGATAGAATGTTCAAGATCCTCGTCTGTAGAATACAGTTCGCGAAGTCTATCCCAAACTTCCTTTGCCGTTGTGCATGAACTGACCAATCTGAAGGTGTCTGACTGAAGGGCGAATCTTATCAATCTTAATGCCTTGATATTGCACTGGAATTTATCCGTTTCATCTTGTGCAATATCTTTGACATCCTTCAGCAGATCGTTATACTCTTTTTGAGTTTTAACAATTCTTGACGTTGCAGAATGAGAAAACGGTCCATTAATGATTGCTTCCCATATGAGGTATCCATTATCCTCAGATCCTATAACGTAGTCTTCAAAGTGATGCGCCCAGACTTCATAATCATGGATATATAGGATTGGAATCTTCGTCGTCGACCCGATGCTGTTGGAAATATTGATAGGATTTGATTACGATTCGTCCATTATGATCGAAAAAACTTGTTAAAAGATCAGACTTGTAATAACTCAGATTAGGGCAAAACAATAAATATCAAGATACGTCAATAATGAGATGACGGCTCAATAAATATCAGTAATTGCGGAAAAACCCTAATTGAAACCTTTTCACAGAAAAGATGTGTATCGATTACACAGCCTCCTGCTCTGATACCAATTGATGAGATTAAAACATTAATCTTTAAAGATCGATTAGATCTTAAACAGGTGAATATATATTTAAACAGTAAGAACGAATGCAAAATAAAGAACAACTCAACGATGAATCAAACGTGTCGAATGATTAAAATAAAATCCTCAGAAGAGCTCGATTAAGAACATCAACTGTAGAGGATTGGTAGGTTACAAGAACGATAAAGAAATCTGTAAATACTATCGTTATGCTCTAGATTAATCGTTCAATCATTAACCTAATATGCATGCAAGCATATACTTATATATTAAACATAATGGGCTCTCGGTTGGACAGGCCCAAACCGGAATACAAATTAAATAATCAAACAGCCGAGCCCAAAGACGCAACCTTCAAATAAATCTTTAACCCAAAAAAATTCATCTTTGATTTTAACTCTAAACAATGTAGCATATAATTGTCTATTTGTAAACATTGCTTATCTCAAAAACTCCAAAATTTTAAGAACAAATCTGAAATATGATGAACAATTTCGAAATTTCAAGTATTTTTTTTACTTAAATATAACAAAAAAAAATTAAACACATATTGTGAATGAGAACTATATACAATTTATTGTACGAAATAAGACATTAGATTGAATAACAAAAGTGGTAAATTTCTTTAAAAAAACAAAAAGAAGTCCGAATTTTGAAGTTCAAATCAAAAATAATACATTGGGGACTAATTGGTTACTTTTCAAAAACAAACAATAAAAAAACAAACAATAAAAGACTATTTTATTTAGAAAACTCATTTATAATTGTTAGTTTACTCGATATTCCTTTTAAAATATAACAAATGGAATATTAAGGTTGTTAAAATGGTATTTAATTTTTTTTTCATTTTATGTACATCTTAAGCTACTAGTTTGTTTTCATTTAAAACAATGAAGGTAGTCTAAAAATAAAACCAATTTGACAACTATATTAATATTAAATCATTAAAATGATTTACAACTTTTAAAATATTAAAAAGATAGATTATAACTCATTAATATATATATATATATATATATATATATATATATATATATATATATATATTAAAGAAATGAAAGTTAGGAACAGTACCTGACCAGGGTACTGTTCCTCGGGTTACTCTCCTCTACCATGGTTACAGCTTCTCGGTCCTTCCCACCGCCTCTTTTACCAGGTTCACATCCAACGACTCTTTCATTCAACCTTTCCCACCACCTCTCTTACCAGGTTCACCTCCATCGACTCTTTCATTCAACCTTTCTCTACAATTGATTTGGTTTTCGCCCCTTCACCGTCTCATATTTTCTTTTTGTCTTCTATGTTAATAACTTCGTTCATCTCACCCCTGCTACTCCAAACCACCATCGATTTATCCACTTTAGTTCAATAGGGAAGAAGAAACGTGGTGTGACGTCATCGGTTGCCGGTGGCGGTGATTGAAGGCATTGTGGTCAATGGAGCTTTTGTTTTCCTACAAATATCCAATTAAATGGGTATGCAACTTCTTGAAATAGCACAACCATCATTATCTTCTCTTCTACAGGTAATTAATATAACCGTCCAAACTATTACTGTTTCTATCAAAGTTTCCACCACCGTCCCTTAATTTCCCAAAGAGGATTCATCAACAAATCTTCAATCTTCCATTAGAGATTATCGCATGCTGCTACCGGACCTTACAGGTACTTCTATCCATTTCGTTGTTTGTCTTCCTCCAGTCAATCAACGATTATTGCTAACCATGAGAAACTATTGTTTCTTCTGTAGTTGAGAAGTAACGTTTGGGGATTTATTTGTGGGGAAGAGGAATAGTGAAGGCAAGTAGTTTCCTGGAAAGGATAAACAACAACAGGAAGAGAATGAAGCTTAATTCCTGCTTGCCTTGATTTTGAACATATGTACAGATGGTTTTCAAGTTCTGAACACAGGATTTTGAGCTTTTTGTGATCATTTTTATAAGTTCCACACATGATTTATAGGTTTTTGATATTAATTATGTGGCAATAGTGGTTCGAGAATGAAGAATCAACATATTAACGGTTATTCCTCCCATTAAGTCATGTATTTTATTAATTTGCAGATGATTTCAATATGATTCCCCCACTCTTAGGACCAGAAATCTAAAAGCTACTTGCACAGGTATTGCAATTTCATCCTGGTATATTTTTAGGTCAATTTGGCATGCCGTGTGTTCGATGAAATGTTTAAAAGAATCAATTTTATAAGTTTCTACACATGATTTGTATGTTTCTGATATTAATCATCGTATGTGTCAATAGTGGCTTAGGCATGGAGAATCAACGTATCAATGGTTAGATATCAATCCACTCTGTATCTGAAGACGAGGGTTATTATAAGTCTGTTTAAGGCATCACTTGCCACTGATTAAAGGTCTGCTAAGAAGAAAAAGAACATTATGAATCGATTGAGGAGCAAAACATGATTTGGGAGTAATGTTGAAGCTGACATACTTTACACTGTCTGGTGGTAGTGGAAAGATATACAAAGACCGAACTTCCTTAAATGGAGAAGAAGAAGTAAGTATTTAGTTTACAAGTTTCTAACGATTAGTTTTCACATGCCTTATTTTTTTTCTCAACTTACCTAAAATCGTAGATATGTGAAAACTAACATTTTTTAATTTTATTTATTTATTATTTATTATTTATTTTTTATTTTTTTGCATTTCAGTAGATGTGAAAGTGGTTCTAATATTAAAATAGAACATTTGAAACAATTAAATTGAAAAGGTTTATTATTGTTAAAGGTGTGGACTTTACACATGTGAACTCCTAAACATTAGAAACTAAATATTTTTATAATTAAATCGTCTTTGATTCAATAACATCATGACCAATATTTTATTTTCCATGTTTTCTTATCAATATGTATTTTATTTTTTATGTTCCTTTTCACAAATGTCTGCAATTTGTTTTTGTTGTCTATTCTAAATCTGTGATTTAATGCAAAATGCTTATCAACAGTTGTTGGCTGCAAAGAACTAATGAGAAAATCATGGAGATGGAGGTACCATAACAAGAGTACAATACATGGTCTCAAAGACATGAGAAACCATGATTGACAACTGATAATTGCAAACAGAGGATCTATGTCTATTTGGATTTTCATATCAGTAATGATGAGATGCAGTTAGTCAAATGAGAATGAAAATAGATTTCATAGGAACAAAAAAAAATCACAGGTGGTAAATAAAGTACTTAGAGCTGATGACACAAATGTTCAAAAAGTTACACTTGCCGAGTATAATCGGCTATATCTAGCAATGGTCAGCAAAACAAAGAGCTCAGGTAAACACTTAATAAGGAATGACATCAACGAACTACTAATATTATCAAATCACTCTTTTTGATTCTTTTTTAGTGGAATAATATGGTAAATGTGTTATTTTGTTCAGACCAAGTATTTTTTTTACTTTTTTTTTGTTGGGAGTTGTAAGTTTTAATCATATATAATTTGTTTCGTAGTAATTTGCATGGAAAGCCAATGGAAACACCCATTATGTCTATAATATCTCAATTGAAAAGTTTGAAATCATTGTGACATGCGAGCACATTATTAAATTTTAATTAATTTTCGTTGTCTTTTCTGGTTACTAAATCTATAGTAATAAACCTGTGTAGAGTTGAAACTAACATTCATGATGTTTGCAGTTGTAATTTTGGATTTATATTTTAATTGAATTGGGGATTTAATTCAAATTACAAATGAACACATCGACCCTCTCTGCAATTAGTAACTGCACTTCACGTCTATTTCGTTTTATAGATTTACAGTTACCAATTTTGGTTTATATTGATTTCGGTTTTTAAATCCCTTGTTCACAATGTAGGTGGTTTATGTTCAGTACTTCACCATAGGTAATAACTAAAAATCTTTTTTTTTATTGAGTGTGGAGTTTATTCAGCTGTGATTACTTTGGGTATATGATTTTGATTGTGATTTTGTAGTTCCAAGAGAAAATAATAGATGCAGACATAAGGATCAGAAGCCCGAGAAAAAACTCCTATGAGACAATTATTATAACCATAAGTCTCTTTTAAACAATTTTACAGTGAAAATATATCTAATGCTTCAAGAGTTGAAAATGAATAATGTGATATTGAAAATTATAGTATGAAATAGAAGGTCGGGGAGTAATGATTTGATCTGGTTATATATAAGAGATTTGTTGCATCATCAGGAATTAATGATGAAGGGTTTGTAGTTCTATTTGGAAAGTGTTTATACAACCTTTCCTTTCTCCTAAAAGTACTTAATATTTCAAAAGTAAACTCTGCCCGTCTCTCCTTCAGCCTTCCATTCTATTTTCTGGCAACAAAATTTTGTTTCCTTAGATTTTAGTTCCTTTGAAAACATTCTGCGAACGAAACAACCCTTATAACGCACCTTTCTTATTTGTTAAAAATAACATGCCCAGTTAACGTATGCATCAGTTTACTTACAGATAATCAACCTAAAAGAAATCAACAGCTATCAATGGCTCCTCAAGAACTGGCCTCTGTAAGTTGTAAGTTACAGAAACAACCTAATATGGTAAGAATTAAACTTTTATACATTTAATTTCAAAAAATTGTATACATGTTTCATTGGCTTGCAACAAAAATTATTAAAAAAAGGGAGTAAAACATTATGAAACCTTGGAATTTGGACCAAATGTGAACCTTTCTTTATAATTTTTGGTCCATATTCCAAGGAAAAATGACTGTTATTGGGACCAAAATCGTAAATATCAGATGTACTCAAGGACAAAAAAATGTCATTTCACTTGGAACAAACACAATTACAACAAATAGCAATGTACCTTCGATTATTTTCTCTTAAATGCTATTTAAAAAGTTTTATTAAATGAAATTTAATAAAAAAAAAAATCAACCCAACAAATGAATTCCTAGTTAAAGTGTGTTTTGAATGGCAATCAGAAAATTTAAGACACTTTGTTCAGTTTTCTTTCCTATTATGTTTCAATTTCCTTTTTTTTTAAATTTAGATTGAATGATTATAGGTTCATAAACATTATTTTACCCTTTTGGTGATCAGGGCTTCATGAAGTAAGTTTATGATCACGGTGACCTTATCTGAAAAGTCATTTCGTCTTTTCCTCTCATTCTCAGCCATCTGCTTCTGATTGTTGACCAGCACCGGTCATGTTAGATCTATCAAATCCATGACCCGCTACTCCTTACTATATGTTTAATTAGGATATATCATATTCATATTTTATATAACTAAATTTCTGTAACTTTTAGGTTATTTTTTTCTTGATTTTGTGTTTTAGTTGATTCTGGATGTGTACTCACACAATTACTTTTGGATTTTTTATTGTGCACACCCTTTTAATTAGAGTTTTTGTACATATAAACCCAGGGATCAAATTTAATATAAAGAAGTGTTGTACAACTAAATTCAGTGGTTTGCATCATATTTATGGAAGCTACAAAGTACATGTATGTTGTTTTGGAAAACATCTTCAATCTCCTCTTAAACATTAAATAAGGTACCACTATCTGCTTTCTACATATTCATTTTTGTTTTAATTAGTTATAGGGGTTTATAATGTAAAAAGGTTTTATTGACTTCTATTTTAATGTAATTTTGATGTTTGCAGACATTATTTTATGGGAATGTTTTTTTTTTGTCGCATTTATACACCGACTCATGCAGATAAAAAAAATTGACAACTTTAAAGAAACCAGTAAGTTCCACCTACCGCTTCTCCACCCTTGTCCTCTCTTTTGTGTGTTTTGATGATTTGTATTGTGTTTTTTTACAGAGCTTCAATATTGTTCCGAGCTGTTTCTTCCCTTTTTGGAACTTCTTCAAGCGACTGGAGTTCGGAACCACCCGCCTCAAAAAAAAATCAAATGTAATATTGATACATCTCCATCTAAATTTGTTCGTATGAATCTTGATCTTCATTTCCACACATCCTGGTTTCTGTTAGATTTTGGTTACTTCCACTAAAGGTTTTGTAATAAAATAAAAAGTTACATCTCATTGTATGCAAATTATCTAGTCTGGACGATTTTGCACCTAATGATGTTTTCCCATCATATAAAATTGTTGCCTAAGTTTGTACCGTTGCTGACCGACTTTAATAAGAATTTTTAGAATTGTGTATATAGGTTGGCTTTGGTCGAAATTCTTCGGGAGGAGTCCATGAGTTGATCCTGTGAAAATTAAACGCCAGCAAAAGCTTACGTTTTGGATCAATGTTTATAGCGTTTTTCTGGCAAATTACACAGAATAGCAACATACTTTAATGTGGATACTAATTTATGCAATGTACTTGATTATTTGTCTCACAAAACGACATGTTCCGCCCCGCACAACAGGCGGGAAACCCCTCTAGATTTTAGTAAAATGTTTAATTTTGATTGATACGTATATTAACGGGAGAAAATTGTAAACTAATTTTTTTGGTCTTTGGTTGCGCTGTCGAACAATAAAGCAAAAAATATCTTGGACTTTTTTTTTTCTTTGGGTTTATCAACATTTACAAAAGAAACAAAAAAAAAATATAGAGGTTTAGTTTGTTCCTAACATGGTTTCAAAACAAAATGAAAAAAAACTTTTTGCTTTGATTATTGTTTCCTTACGTAGAAAAGAACACAAAGAAAAGATTTTTTTTTTTTTTTAGGTTAAAGTTTCTATATGGATAAGTAGTACAACGAACGATGGAAATCTTATTTGTAGTTTGGTTTTAATTTAGAAAATTTTAAAATTAGAAGAAAAATCAACATTAAAGAAATTAATATCAATTCAATATTGCAATTGTTATATATATATATATATATATATATATATATATATATATATATATAATTTAATAAAAGGAAAAAAAACAACAAAATACCATATAAAAAAATTAATCAAAAATAACCACAAAATATCATATAACAAAATAAATAAAAACACAACATGTAGCAAAATTAGTTCTTTATTTTTTATTTATTAAAGTAGATGTCACATTTAAGATAAAGAGTTTAAACTTTAAACTAGCTATTAATTCAACTCTTAAAATCTATCAAGTTAAAATAACAATTAATTTATTGTTTATTTGTTTATTTATTTATTTTAATTTTAATTTTTTAGGTTGCTATAATATTGGCACTTGAAAGTAACGATTAACCAAAGGATCAACATGCCACACTAAAAAAACGGGGAGGAAATGAGGATCATCATAAATAAGTCTGCAGAAAAACTTAAAACATTCAATGTACACAACTCATTGGACTAAGATTCAGGAGGAGAGACGGATCACTGTTGCCGGAAAAAGAAATTAGAAGAAACAAAAGTCACAACGATGGCGGCGAATGAGTTTTTCTGGTCGTATTCAGATGAACCACACGCTTCTCGCCGCCGTCAGATCCTCGCCCGATACCCCCAAATCAGACAACTCTTTGGTCCTGATCCATGGGCTCTCCTCAAGGTATTCATCTCTATCCATTCATTCACTTTCTTCTTATCAAACGAGTTTTAAGCCCTATGATCAGATGAGATCATTATGATCTTTATTCAAGAAATTAACCACAGTAAAGTTCGCATGGTCGTTCTTTTATTTATCGAAAGAGTTTCTAATGATTTCTTGATGCGATCTCATGAATATGCGTATCTGCATTTAGGGTTTCTTTAACTAGTTTGGCAACACTTTTTGTATTAGGTTTTTTGTTTGTAATCGTTCTCTATGTGATAGAATTAGTTTCTTGACTTTCTTAATGAATCTGGGTTTCTGAAGTTAGGATTTCTTGATTTTGTTTGTGTTTTGTTTAGTCTTACAGTCTTTAAATTAAGTATATCCACACGTAATAAAAGAATCTTTTTCTTGATGTTTTTTCATAGGTAATTGTTGTTGTTTCGCTTCAACTATGCACCGCCATATACCTCCACGACGTTGGGTGGACGAAGATACTCACGGTGGCCTACTTTTTTGGATCTTTTCTCAACCACAATCTTTTCTTAGCCATTCATGAACTAAGTCACAATCTTGCTTTCTCTAATCCGATCTATAACCGTTTCCTTGGGATCTTCGCTAACCTCCCTATTGGGGTACCAATGTCAGTCACTTTCCAAAAATACCACCTTGAACACCACCGTTACCAAGGTGTTGACGGGGTTGACACAGACATCCCTACCCTAATAGAAGCACGCTTGGTAAAAAACATCGTCACTAAATGCATATGGGTACTCTTACAACTATTCTTTTACGCCCTTAGACCATTACTAGTCAACCCTAAACGCCCTGGAAAATGGGAATTCTTGAATGTTATCATCCAAATCGGCCTTGATGCTTGTATGATTTGCTTCTCGGGGTGGAGATCTTTCAGTTACATGATCCTTTCAACGTTTGTTGGAGGTGGAATGCACCCGATGGCGGGGCATTTCATCTCCGAGCACTACGTATTCGACAAGAAAGAAGGCCAGGAGACGTATTCGTATTATGGTCCGTTAAATATAATGTCATGGCACGTAGGGTACCATAACGAGCACCATGATTTTCCAAGAATCCCAGGTTGTAGGCTTCATAAAGTAAGGGAAATCGCACCCGAATACTACGACAACTTAGATTCTTATAGGTCTTGGAGCCATGTGATATACTCTTACATAGCAGATAATTCTTTGGGACCATTTAGCAGGATAAAGAGAAACCTCTCCACAAAGAACAAGTAGGAAAATTGCATTCTTTTTAGTGTTTTCCTTACATTTTTTTAGTGATGAAGGTTACATTTCCGATGTGATCATTTCAAGCATTGGTTTGTGATATTTGATATGAAAAGTTTAAGAAATGCTTGACTTGCATATGATTCCAATTCGTTGGTCTTAAAAGGTTTATCTCGTAAAATTGAAACAAAAAACCATACAAAATCATGCAAGTTTTATTAAGTAAACTCTCAAAAAGTTTGTCTTTGGTTTATGGTTAGAGTATATAATCTTGTGAATTAAAGCTAATAGCATGTAGTTTTCTATAATGAACAAAAATGTCAATTTATATTGCAAGCATAAGTAAAAGATATACCTATAACATTGTTTTGCAAATCTTATTATAACTTTTTAAATAACTATGAATATATGAAGGGGTCTTTGTACGAATAATTGGTGTCAATTCACTTTTAACTAATGACATGAAATAGTTTAGTCATGTAGAATTGCATATTTATACAATCACACGACACGTGAATTTTACATGGTTCAATAAAAGTAAACTCAAATATGATCTACATCCATAACAACCTCTTTAATTTATTTCTTCAACATACAACCATTCTTCTTTATCTCACAATTACAAAGATGGACAAATTCTCTCTCAAGACCATACATACAAAAACTGTAACTATACATATCACTAAGATCTCAATTGATAACAAAAATTGAACAAGCCAGTTTCATATTGTAATCCTCATTATTATGTGTCTTCCACTGAAAGAGAATACATGTATACGTATCCGTTCTCCTGTTGTAGTTGATCCCCCACGATCTTCATAAACACTTCCATATGTCACTTAGTTGGACAAGTAGAACTTAATATATACCATTAGATGCTCACTATTAGGGTTTAAGCAAATCATTTGTTTAGACGATTTCACACACATAGTAATAATGCAAACTAAAAACAAGAACCCAATATTTAATGTGGTTCACACGATCAGAGTGATTGACTATATTCAAGGACGAGAGAGAGAGAGAGAGAGAGAGAGAGAGAGAGAGAGAGAGAGAGAGAGATTTTATCATCTCTAGTAAATGAAGGGCTTTTTTATCGTTTGTCATTTCCTCAATATTTTCGCAACATGTCATTATGTAAGATTTTTTTTAAATTGGTTAAATTCTACATGTCATTATGTGGTATTTTCATTTTTTGTTAATAAAAAATTAATGAATTCTACTAATTAACACCTCTATTATTATATATGTAAAATATTTATTATATTAAATGTGTAGATCTACTGTATAATTAATCAAACATTTATTCTAATTAAGGTAAATATATTTTTCTAATGAATATAATAATAAATAGTTTGTTTTTTCTACCATTAAAAACATTTATTATGATTTTTTGTTACATAATTAAAATAATGAAATATTATAAAACAATATTGTCAAAATTTAGATATAATAAAATATATTTTGTTAAACTTCGAAATGAAGTAGGCATTAAAAATATTTAATATTTACACTTTAATATAAAACTTTTATTTTTAATAAACTCGTGTAGTACATAAGTCTCAGACATAGTTGTTTACTGTTTAATAACTTAGGTTACACAAATTCAACGGATATATTTATGCTAGTAAGTTGACCTAAAATTTGTACATAAAGTTATCCTCGAACACTCTAACAAATCTGGTCCATGAATAAGTTGATGTCGAATCTTATAAAGGAACTTGCCCAAAGAGGGACTGCATGCTTGGTCCAACCAACAACTATAGGGTCAAAAGATGAATCAGGCTCTACAACTTAACAATCTCTTACTTGGGGTTTGATAAGCCAACTACTGCGATCAAATCTAGAATTTTATAACCCCCGTCATTCTTTAATCTCGCATTCTCTTCAAGTACCTAGAAGAGCAGTTGAAGTCATACACATCTTTAACATCCCTATTGCCACCACTTTGGTAAATATGTATGTTAGATTTTTTGTACCAATGATTGTTTTCAAGTTTATAATCTTATCACTCATCAATTATCGAATAAAGTGGTATCTTATCTGAATATGTTTTGTCCTTCTATGAAACACTAGATTCGTTTCCAAATTAGCTGCACTTTGGTTTTCATAATAGAGTAGACAACCTTCCTACTGCATACCCATCTCTGATAGGAAGTTTTCCAACCATATAATCTCCTTGTTGGCTATTATAATTGTCATATACTTTGCTTATGTGGTTGAAAGAACAACACTCTTTCATAACCTGAACATCCATTTGATTGTTGTACCTTTAATTGTGAACACATAATTGGTTGTGCTCTTTTCCAAATCCGTATAGTCCTCAAATAAGCATCAACAAAATTTCCAGGATACTTATTTTCTTCTAAAACACAAGGCAGGCTCGGAAATACCTTTCAAATAACATAGCAGACACTTGACTCCTTCCCAATGCTCTCTTCCTTGATTACACATAATCCGACTCACTACTATCACAACATAAGCAATATCTAGTCTGGTGCACACCATAATATACATAGAGCTACCAATTTCTAAGACGTAGAGAACTTTACCCATCTTTTTTTTTTGTCTTTCCTTCTTTGGGGACTGTTTCTTTGAGAGTCTTAACTGACTTACCAAAGGTGTACTTCTGGTTTCAGTATCTTCTATGTTAAATTTTTCTAGAACTTTCTTGATACTTTGCTTAGAAAAATTTTAGAGTGTCTGCAACTCTGTCTCTAGCTATGCTCATGCCAAATATCTACTTATGATCTCCTAGGTCATTCTTTATGATCTCTCTCGACAACTGCTTTTTTAGTCTATTGATCTCATGAATCTCTCATCCACTAATCAACATGTTATCAAAATATAATAAAAGGATGATATATAAGGAACCAAATTTCTTCAGGTTACAAAAATGTTCCCTTTAACATCTTTTGGTACCTGAACCTATGCATGAAGCTATCAAACTTCAAGTACCACTGCCTTGGAGTTTGCTTCAACATATATAGACTTTTCTTCAACTTGCATACTAGATTTTCCTTTCCAACTATGAAAAAACCCTCTAGTTATAACATATAAATTTCTTCTTCCAAATCACCATATATAAAATATGTTTTTTTTATCTGTTTCCTCTATATAGAGATTTTATGCAACCACTATACCTAAGACTAGTCTGATAATGATTATTTTTACAACTAGAAAAAAAGATCTCATTATAATCGACCCGTTTTTATGTTGGAAACCTTGAAGCACCAGTTGATATTTCTACCTCTTGTTTCATATATCTTATCTTTGACCTGAAACATCCATTTGTTCTATAATGCTTTCTTTTCTGATGGTAACATTACCAATGACCAAGTCTGGTTCTTATCAAGTGATCTCAACTCATCTTTTGAAACAACCAAAAAATCCAAGGTAAAAATTGTATTTTTATTTTAATTAAAACAATAATGTAAGCTTATTAAAAACATTGAAAATCGTTTCAAATAAAACACTTATCAGAGTCTGCCCTCCACCCCCAAAGATCACATATTGCGGAAAATATGGATGTATGCATTGCGATCGCCCCAAGCTCTTTCATTTAAAACAAAAGTACCTGAAACCAAAACTGAAAACCGTAAGCACAAAGCTTAGTGAGTTCCCCAAATACCACATACCATACATATCCAATGATCCATACAAGCGATACATAACCGCGATCCATACATATATCATAATCAATAAAGGTGCTATGTGACACACATAGTCTTTCCATTATGCTACGAGCCACCTCTGGTCTTTCTTGCCAGGCTGGGGGCCAAAACCCTGGGTCTTACAGACAAGTGCTAAGAGCCACCTCCTGGTCTTCCATGCAAGCATCACAAAGACAACTAGCATACAATCAATACTACTTAACTAATTACTTGCCAGAGCTCAGACTTTGGTCTTGCATACAATGTGCCAGGAGCAACCTCTTGGTCGTCTATGCAAGTATCACAAAGACAACTAGCATACAATCTACAGTTACTTAACTAGCATACATGTGCCATGAGCCACCTCCGGGTCTTCCTATAATACATAAACCAAATGGGTCGGCATTGGTGCCTTCGACCCATACAAACAGTGAGGAAACTCACTTCGGGTGTTGAAGCTCACTGCAAGAAATCCCTAGCTGATGCCCTAATGACTTCCCAAGCTAATAATTACCAAAACAATATTCAATTAGCATCTGAATTCCAAACCATGATCCATAAACCAAGCTTGGGGTAAAATGACCATTTTGCCCCTGGTCCATCAAGACTCATAACCAAGGCCCTAGCCCAAAACCAACCAGGCCCAAAACTATAAGATCCATAAAAGCCCATTAATGGCCTAATTTTCCAAATTGGGCCCAACACTATGTGGGCCTCTCCCAACAGCCCATGAAATCTTGGTCCAAATAATGATTCTCAGAAAACCCAAAGATGTCACAAGATTCAAGCCCATTGGGACCATAAACGCCCAAATCCATTAGGCCCACGCGGCCCAATGACGAAAACCCCATAACCTAGTCCAAGAAGAAGACCAATTCCAAAAACAATTCCCTCATTCAGAAGTCCAACTCTCAAAGCCCAAGGCCCAACTCCAAGGCCCAAGGCGACAACCAAGCCCAAAATAATATTGGGCCAATTACGCAGGGGATGCACACTGGTACGCAGGGCGTACCATGATAACCTTAGTACACGGGGCGTACTTGCTTTTACACGGGGCGTAATCCTCAAAATTTCCAAGACTTATTTCTTGATTTAATCCGTTAATTCCTTCCATAATAACCTCATAATACCTTCCATCTAAGCTCCTAAAGCATAAAGTCGGCACCTTTATGCATTTACACGACTCAAAGAGACCCAATAACCACTTTAATCCATTAAAACCCAACAAGAACATGCATGGACCATATCCAAGCATCAAGCAATCATTTTTATCAAGTTATAACCTTAGATCTGCCAAGAGTGGCAACTCAAAGCTTCTGAAGTGGTGTCCAACCACTAGATCTTCCTCATGAGGTCAAAATGGGACCAAAAACCATAAAATCATAGAACTCAACTTCTAATGATCAAGCTAGTAACTTTTTACCTTCAATGAGATGAAAGTGCAGCAAGGAATCCAAGTCCACAAGCCTTTCCTTGAACTACTGGCTTGCACCAAGTCACCACTTCTTGAAATACACTAAAATCCACCAGAAATGCACATACAAGGCACACAACCCTCTTGGATGAAGCTATAACTCGAGATTTTTGGATTTAAGACACTAGATGATGAAAGAGAGGCTCACACCATGGACTTAAGGAGCTTAAATAGTGAGCCAACCCTAAAAATTAGGGTTTTGGGGATCCTGAACGTGCGTTGGGCGTACTTCCTGTATGCTGGGCGTACGTCTCCAAACCCGTGTCCATTTCAACACATGTACACTTAGCGTACCCCAGATTACGTTGGGCGTACTCACGCGCATGCCACCTTGCATGCATGGGGCTGCCTCGCCAATTATTTCCATTAGGGACCAAAATTGCCAATAACTTCAAAATACCATAACTCCCTCATCCTAGGTCCGTTTCCAACGAACCTTATATCCACGAAAAGGTGGAGAGAATCCCTACGCTCCTAACAACACACCCAAGCCTTAAAACCTCCCAAGCATGACCCTAAATTCATAAAAGACCGAGATATCAAATTATGATTATACACTTGGCTTCTGAAGACACAATCGATTATTTGGATCACTTATACCATCAAACCCACATCCCAAATGGGCCAAATCCTTCCTTCTCGAAGCCCTAAGCCTCATAACAACTGATGACTAGACCGCATCCCCAAGAAACGGAGAAAAACTGAAACTAAGTGTTACAACTCTCCCCCACCTAAATTAGATTTCGTCCTCGAAATCGCTCCTTCCTAACACCCATATCAAAACAAACATTCTGAGGAACGCAACCGAATATTCAGTACATAAGACAAACTCCATGAGATAACCGAAACCCAAACTGAAATTGCATCTCGCAGAAAACAAACCTTAAACTCCCGCAAAACCACTTCTGCCCATCTGAAGTCTGAAATCGATAATGGTCTGTCTTCCCGATAGGCCGCCCATGCTGAAATATTATTAGGCCAAATCCTCATCGAATAAATGACCAACCATAATACTTCCAACCCTGATTATATTGATGCAACCTACAAAACCAAATCCCCTAACTATAACCAGATGTGAAATCCTTATACTTGACAGAAGGCTCAAATAATCCTTCGAGTAGAAGATTCATCCCTGCAACGGTTAGACTCAAACGAGAGTTGTGCAACAGGGTCAAATCAATTACTCTGAGATTATTTAATCCAACTACAAGTGACTTAGCACTTTCGACCAACAAGCTACTCCACACACACGAATCCTTAAATCACTACTTTTGACTGAAACATCATGTTGCCTCTTATCTACTTCCCAAATGAGCCGAGACCTTCAGGGTCCAAACTTATCTGCCAACTATATGGAATACCAGATTCCCGCTCGGTTGCTGAGACAAAGAACACCCGCATAGTCGCTCTACGCAACTTCCGAAAGAAAACTTCAACAGGTAGTAGCTACCTGAACCATCTCAACACCAAACTCTATGAGTTGAACGCCACAGTACCAACTGTGGTCTCTCCTCATACCCGTCTGGCACGACCTACCCATCCTCGATTCCAAACATGTTGTTTCCCTCCCAGAGCCTTGGGAACATACCCGCCTTGGCCTAAACTATCCAAAGAAATCCGTGAGTAGGTCACAGATCCAACGCAATATCCCCACCAAACAGGGACATGTGAATGCTACAGGCCACCCCACAGTCTAACAACACTCCCATACAAACTAACCACTAGGGAATGCTACGGGCCACCCCATAGTCTTGCAACGCTTCCATACTAACCGCTAAATGTTGAATGCTACGGGCCACCCCGCAGTCTTAAAACACTTCCACTAACCATAATCGTGACCCAAAGCCTTACCCCTAATCTATTAACTCGAATACACCTAGATTCGAGCACCCACTCGACCGAACGCCTAAGCCGAACTCAAGTTCTGACTGGAACCTTAACCTGTTCCCAAAGTATGCTATCAAACACCCTGAGAACACAATCTCAATGTTGGAAAGTTTCCCGAACTTCCAACTCACACAATCCTCAATCCAAACAACCACTTGGGCCATCTTTCTTCACGACGAGGATGCGAAACTTATCCCAGTTTCAAAACCGCTCTTGTTTCTGAATCCCTGGACGATTCTCCCCCACTTTGAATCGTCTAAATTCTCAAAGCACACGAGAAATGAAGGATTCTCAATCCTTCTTACCTTACAATGATCGACCCGCTGACTACCAACGCTTAACCTTGCTAGTGATCCATTACTAGTCAACTTAAAAGACCGCACAATCACTGAAGAGTAGCTAAACACTTTTTTGAATCCCATCAACACTGATAACCCCAGACGCATTGAAATGGTACTACACTCAAGTCTTGAAGTCCAAATGACAGATGCTCAAACCAAAACCTCAGCAATAAACCACTTCCCTTGGCGACCCCACAAGTCAATCTGAGAACAATGACTCAAACTACCGAATCCTGACGATGGTGGATAACCACCCTACTGAATCCTGACCACAGACCTTCCACACAATACTGCTAAATCGATCTCGACCATAACCCAAGATAACATTGAACACTCCAAACCCGCAAAAGGGAAAACAACCCTTCGCTAACCACTAATAATTCACAGTATGCAAATGGCATATGATATTAATTGAATATATAACCTAGACATAATCAAAGAAATAAACCAGAGGTACACTTACCTAAACTGATGCAAGATACAATCACAAAATACTGATAGAACCAAAAAGATTAAAAGATACATACCTGCCACATCGCCTGCTAGAATCCAGATCTCCCCTGTATGTCACTACAAAGTCTGAATCCTCTTCGTTGGGGCTCCTGCCCAACCCTTTCGTCGATCAGTGATCCTCAAAATAGTCGGAGCAGGCACACTCACTGCTCCTCCCCTCAACCTCGGACAGTCGGAGTTCTTGTGGCCCACCTGATCGCAGTGAAAACATAACGTACTTGCCCCCTGAGGATAATACCTACTAATGTGACCATCCCTACCACACTTGTAGCAGCCCAAACCTCTGGAACGACAAACTCCATCGTGCAGTTTCTCGTACATGTTGCACTGACTCTGGCCCTACTGGCCTCTCAAACGCTGATCAGAAGTCTTAGGTCTCTTCCCGAGACTGTCCAATGTATACACCTGATCCGAACCCTTTTTCCCGATGTGCTCCAAATCAATCTCCCTCTCTCGGGACCTAGAGATCATATCATTTACGGTCTCGTACCCCAAAATACTCACGAACTCCCTGATATCATCTTGCAGTATATCATGATACCTTACTTTCTTCATCTCTTCATTCGTTTCATACAGTGGTACCAATAAATCCCTCTCTCGGAACTTGACAGTGATCTCTGCCAGAGTCTCAGTAGTCTCACGAAGATGTAGAAACTCTCGCACCAACTGCTGTACCTCGATTGTTAGTGCAAACTCAGCTCGGAACCTGGTTGAGAACTCATCCCATGACATAGCATCCACAACAACATCACCCAACTCACTACCGACCTCTTCTCACCAATCTCGTGCCCTGTTCTTCAATAGGCAGGAAGCATATCTGACCTTCGCCTCCTCGGTGCAGAAACTCATCCTGAACGTGTTAGCCACATCTTCTAACCACCTCCTACTGACAATGGGGCCCCTCTCCCCATGGAACATAGGATCTCCACAAGAACAGACCTCCCAAAAAGACAGAGTGCGAGCTCCAATGATAACCATAACCTCCACACGGAACGCGCCCAAACGCTCAACCAATATCTCTGAAACATAGCGAGAAATCTTCGATGAGATGAACTCCCACAACTGCTCGCTAATCGGCTCAAAACCCGCACCTGAGATAGAACCCGAACTAGATACATAACCACCTCCCTGAGAGCTCATCTCCAAACTGAAATACGACAAGCCAACAATCAGAACATACCCAAGAATCCACCTCTCATAAGCTTCTAATATTCTCCAAGACTCTCACCGATTCGAGTATGGATCTTATGCTTTTAGTAGTACGGGCCTAATACTATCTTGCACACCTATCCATACTTTCCTTAGCAATCCTCCCGAATCCTCCAAGTCACTTCCTCAAACTGATGCACCTAAAACTCACTAAACTGCACTACTAACCCATTGAAGCATATCTTAGGCCTTCCTAGGTTCCCGACCTCACCCTGCCCTCAACTATTGAAGGGTTCCCATTAATGTCAACTAGCTACCTCATGAATATAGTCACATGCAACAGAGATCAGATAATCCTTCAAGTAATGACTCAATCCTAGAATGGATGGACTCAAACAAGAGTTGCGCAATAGGGTCAAGCCCATCACTCTAAGGTTATCCAACCTGTGCCACATGTGACTTACCATATTCACTTAGTAGCTAACTCACATTTCTAAGAGCCCCACAAAACACAAAGCAAGCAACATTCAGGAAACGGAAAAATCTAACCAGCATATGGTAATCAAGCCATTGTATCCACTTATCATATATTAAAAATAGCATACAATACTAAGGCTCATACAATTAGGCACATAAAAAGGCATCTCTCATATTATATAATACTGAGCAGATCCTTAGCCCAAATCTAGATTGTGATTCACATAATCATGTCACATAATAAACATGTCTTGGTATTTTGGGAACCACTTACTTGAGCTCGGACGATTGCACGCATCACACCCCTTTCTTGATTAGAAATTTCCTTTTAATTAAATGTTCATTTCATTAAAAAAATTCACCAAACCCTCAATTTGAGTTCAGGCACACCCGAGAGTATGCCCAAATCCCTCAAACCAAGGCTCTGATACCAACTTGTAACGACCCAAAAATCCAAGGTAAAAATTTCATTTTTATTATAATTAAAACACTAATGTAACTTTGTTAAAAACATTGAAAATCGTTTCAAATAAAACATTTATCAGAGTCCAACCCCTAAGATCATATATTATAGAAAATATGGGTGTATGTACTGCGATTTCCCCAAGCTCTTTCATTTGAAATTCAAGTACCTGAAACCAAAACTGAAAGTCGTAAGCACAAAGCATAGTGAGTTCCCCAAATACCACATACCATAAATATCCAATGATCCATACAAGCCATATATTATCGCGATCCATACATATCATACATATATCATAATCAATAGAGATGTTATGTGTCGCGCATAGTCTTGCCATTATGCCACGATCCACCTCGTGGTCTTTCTTGCCAGGCCGAGGGTCAAAGCCCTGTGTCGTACAGACAAGTTCCATGAGCCACCTCCTGGTCTTCCATGAAAGCGTCACAAATACAACTATCATACAATCAATACTACTTAGCTAATCACTTTCAAGAGCTAAAACGCTGGTCTTTACTGTTTTCCAGGAACCACCTCTTGGTCTGCCATACGATGTGCTAGGAGCCTATATGTGCTAGGATACGATCAATAGTTACTTAACTAGCATACATGTGCTAGGAGCCACCTCTGGGTCTTCCTATAACACATAAAACAAATGGGTCAGCATTGATGCTTTCGACCCATATGAACAGTGAAGAAACTCACCTCGAATGCGGAAGCTTACTGCAAGCAATCTCTAGTTGCTGCCCTAATGAATTCCCAAACTAAAAATTGTCAAAACATTATTCAATTAGCATCTGAATTCCAAACCAATATCCGTAAACCAAATTTGGGGTAAAATGACCATTTTACACCTGGTCCATCAAGACTCATAACCAAGGCCCAAGCCCAAAACCAACCAGGCCCAAAACTATAAGATCCATAAAATCCCATTAATGGCCTAATTTTCCAAATTAGGCCCAACACCATGTGGGCCTTTCCCAACAGCTCAACAAATCCTGGTCCAAATAATGATTCTCAGAAAACCCAAAGATGTCACAAGACTCAAGCCCATTAGGACCACAAACGCCCAAATCCATTAGGCCCATGAGGCCCAATAACAAAAACCCCATAACCTAGTCCAAGAACAAGACCAATTCCAAAAACAATTCCCCCATTCAGAAGTCTAACTCTCAAAGCCTAAGGCCCAAATCCAAGGCCCAAGGCGACAACCAAGCCCAAAATAATACTGGGCCAATTACGCAGGGCATACACACTGGTACGCAGGGCGTACCATGATGACCTCAGTATGTGGGACGTAATCCTCATAATTTCCAAGACTTTTTTCATGACTTATGTTGGGCTGAAAAGAGTTTTTGATGTTGCGTCTTTTGGGCTCGTTAGATTAGCCTTTTATTCTCCGGTTTGGGCCTGTCCAACCGAGAGCCTTTTATGTATTGTATATAAGTTAAATGCTTGCATGCATATTAGGTTAAGATTCTAGAGATTATCGATACAGCAATTGATCAAGAGTATTATATTTTTCTGTTATCGTTCTTGTAATCTTCTAATCCTTTACAGTTGATGTTCTTAATCGAGCTCTTCTAAGGATTTTATTTAATCATTCAACACGTTTGATTCAAGCTGTTTGTTCTTATTATTGCGTTGTTAACTGTTTTATATTCATATACTTGTTCAAGATCTAATCGATCTTCTTAGATTAAAAGTTGTTTTAATCCCATCAATTGGTATCAGAGCAGGAGGCTGTGTAATCGATACACATCTTTTCTGTGAAAAAGATTTCCATTAGGGTTTTCCGCAATCATCGATATTTATTGAGCCGTCATCTTAATTGACGTATCTTAGTATTTATTGTTTTGCCCTAATCTGCTTTATTACAAGTCTGATCTTTGAACAGGTGTTTACGATCATTATGGACGCAACGCAATCAAACCCTATTAATATTTCCAACAGCATCGGTTCGACGACAAAGATTCCAATCTTGTACACCCATGACTATGAAGTGTGGGCGCATCATTTCGAAGATTATGTGATTGGATCGGAGGACAATGGTTATCTCATATGGGAAGCCATCATCAGTGGACCGTTTTCTCATTCTACGACGTCCAGAATCATCAAGACGCAAAAAGAGTATAATGATCTGCTCAAGGACGTGACGAATATCGCGCAAGATGAAAAAGACAAACTCCAGTGCAATATTAAGGCACTTAGGTTGATCAGATTCGCCCTTCAGTCCGACACATTCAGGCTGGTCAGCTCATGCACTACGGCAAAGGAAGTGTGGGATAGACTTCGCGAACTGTATTCCACAGACGAAGATCTTGAACATTCCATCCAAACCTTACTTCTATCTGAATTTGGTGAATTCAGGCAAGGGGCCGAAGAAACTCTGACCCAGACGTTTGATCGCTTCAATCATCTTCTCAGCAAGATGATCAAACACGACATTGAAAGGAAGCTTATCGAACAAAAGGTTACTTTCTTGAATGGACTGCGATCGGAATGGAGAGCAGTTGTTTCCACAGTCAAAGCCCATGAACAGTTTAAATCATATTCGTTGGCAAAACTGGTGGGTATTCTAAAGTCCCAAGAGAAGAATGTGGTTCAAGAGAAGAATGTTGTCTCTAGTCTTGGTTCGTTGGCCCTCCTATCTAAAAGTAAAGCTGTGGTGGAGGATGAAGAGCTCAACTTGGATGAATATGACCTCTCAACTGAGGATTATGCCATGATGGTATCCAATCCTAAGAGGTTCATAAAGAAGAGATTCCCCAGCAACAAAAACCGAAACTGGCAGGGGAGTTACAGCTCAGAAAAAGCAAACAATGAACCGAAAGCTGAGGAGCCCAAAAAGGAACCGAAAGCAGATGGCGATTCCGGAGTAAGCTGTTTCTATTGTGGTGGCAAGAACCACTACGCTAAGGACTGTGTTCTTAAGAAGATGGCTGAAAAGGACAATGGAAATGATGAGGAAGCTGTGTTGCAGAAGAGATTGGATGAGTTAAGAAAGAAGAAGTCTACCGTCAACCCTTCTATTAATGCTCTTATTGTGCAGGGTTCGGTCAATGACGATGAGTTCGGTAGCACTGAAGTTTGGTCTACTGACTCAGAAGACGAAGAAGTGAGAAAGCCTACTCATGGAAAGGCATATGTGGCTAAGGAGGAAAGCAGTGGTGGAAAATGCTTCATGGTGACTGAGGTGTCTCAAATGAGGGGATACAACACCGATGGAGGAAGCAATGAACCGAAGGTGCAGGAGGATATGTGCTTTACGGCTAAACCACTCAGCCAGCAGTTCAATGAACTCGATGAACTGATAAAGAAGGTACAATCTGCTTTTATTTCATTTAAAGTACCACCATCCTCTTACGAGAAAGAACTAAAAAATATCAATACAAGAATTTCTCATTTAGATAGTAGCCTAACTCAAACTCGAGTCACCAATTCTAACATGACTGATCAATTAAGCAGGGCGGCGTCGAAGAGTGAGGAGCGGCGAATGTGGATTGAGTTAAAAGAGTCGGAATTAATTAAAGTTAAAGAAGAAAACATTTATTTGCAGAGAGACAATTTGAAATTGTTAAAACAACGAAATGTTTTTTGTTTAATAGCTAAACGTTTGTATTCCAATATTACTCAACTTCACTTGGACTGTGAGATAGGTCAAAAGATCCATCGCATGATTTTGCCCTTTCTAGAATTTAAGGAGGATGAAATCGATGCCGAAGCCTACAATTGTGAAAGTGTGATATCGTCTGATGATGTCAATCCAACCTATATGTATGGACTGGACAAAATTGAGTCCTTCATCAAGTCCAAAGACCACAAGGACATGCTCAAAAACCTTTTGGACGAAAATGACCGACTTAAACTGAGAACCGAAACCATGCAAAAATTTAACTCTCTTAACGCCAACGTTAGCTCAGAAAACAAAATCGATGTTGAAAATTCATCTGAGCTTAACGAGGACGAAAACATGAGTGAAATTTCTGTGGAGGATACGGTTGACTGCTCAGAATTTGTTAAAAGCGAAACTGAAAACCACAAAAACCTTATTTCTGAAAATTCTGTGGAATTCGCTAGATTGTCCCAACAAAAGTCCCCGAAATTAGTAGAAAAAGCTGTTGTGTATCAAAAGGTCAGGACCACTCCAAATCAAGTATACAAGGTGACTGGAGTAACCGAACATCAAACAGCTGAACTCACAGCTATTGTTAATGAAGACAATGCTGACGGTTGTGATGAGTATTTCTGGGAAGCTCCCATTGATAATGGAAACGAAACTGTTGGTCTTTCTGAAAGAACCTCCTGGATGAAGAAAGGGAGGTACATACCTGAACCCTTGAACAAGCCTGATAATTTCAGTGAACCAAGTACAAGTGGTACCAAAGAAATTCCTCAAGAGGATGATTGTTTAGCAAAAGAAGACATTCCTTTAACACCTACAGCTCGAAGCGAAACTTCATCAGATACTCCTTCTGCTTCCTCAGTACAAACTGAATCTTCTTCAGATATTCCATCTGTTCCTTCTGCACAAAGAAAAACTCCTGAAGTTCAAAAGGAATCAGTCAAAGTTACTGCAAAAACAAAAGCGAACGTTCATCATCAACCTAAGCAGATGAGGGATAAGAAGATAGAGAGGAACCAAAGATACAGGAAAAATCTTTCTGAAAGGAAACAATTCTGGCACTCCCAGAACGCATACTATACACACAAGGACAAGAATCTGAAGTATGAAAACAATCCTGTACGAAAGCCTGAAAATTCCACTAACCGAAAGCCAAGGTTCGGTTCGCAAGAAGATACTAACCGAAAGCCAAGGTTCGGTTCGCAAGAAGATACCAACCGAAAGCCAAGGTTCGGTTCTGAAAAGGACTTCGACCGAAACCAAAGGTTCGGTTCCAAGAACAACACCAACCGAACGCAGAGGTTCGCCTCCAAAATGAAAAAGGAACAAGACTCAAAGGTTTACCCCACCAACGATCAAAAGCAAAAGGGTCACCTAGAGTCATCAGCAAGGAAGACATTTCCATCCAAATCCAAATCCTCTCTTCCTAATTCTTCTCGTTCTTTCACTTCCACTCATTCATCTCCATCTAGTTCCAAAACTAATCACGCTTGCCCTCGAAAACCTCATTCTTCAGCTGAACAGAAGGGAAAGCAAAAGGTCGATGAATCCAAAACTGAGTCCAAAACGAACATCACTAATGTTCATAAAATAAAAGTTTTTACCATTAAAAAGAAAGATGAAACAACTCTAATAAAACGAACATATCTAGTTGACATCTCTCTCACTATTCCTGTTCCCATGAAAAGCTCACATGGACCCAAGAAACTTTGGGTTCCTAAATCTGCTTAATTTTTTGCAGGTTATAAGTGACGAGCAGTTTGACGAAGAATGGTACATCGACAGTGGCTGCTCGCGTCACATGACAGGGAGGAAAGAAGAACTTAGGGAATACAGATCCCTTGCAAATGGTGGCAACGTTAAGTTTGGAAATAACTCTTTCGGGACCATAAAGGGATATGGGATGATAACAAATGGTGATTTTACCATCAGAAAGGTGGCCTATGTGGAAGGACTTCAACACAACCTCATCAGTGTATCTCAGCTTGTTGGAGGTACTGGTCTCAAAGTTTCATTCGATGATGAAGGTTCGGAAATCATAGAGAAAAAGACAAAGAAAGTGATTCTGAAGTCAAAGCGAAAGGGTGAAATGTTTCCTCTGAACATGAAACCCATCAAAGGAAACCCAACCATATGTCTGCTATCAAAGGCTCAATCCGACGAAAGCTGGTTGTGGCACCGAAGACTCTCTCATCTCAATTTCAAGGATATCAACCGACTTGTCACTGGAGGTCATGTTAGGGGTCTTCCATTGCTCAAGTTTGACAGAGAGCATTTGTGTGCTGCATGCGAAATGGGAAAGCAGAGTCGTCAAAGTCACCCATCCATAATTAACACAAAAGTTGTTGAACCACTCGAATTGCTTCATATCGATTTGTGTGGTCCTTCATCTATTGAAAGCATCGGTGGTAGCAAGTACATTCTTGTTATCGTTGATGACTTCTCTCGATTTACATGGGTGTTCTTTCTAAAGCTCAAATCTGAAGCGACTCAAAAGCTGAAAGCGTTTATCAAACAAATTGAAGTCCAGCTCAAGAAGGTCGTTCGCAACATAAGGAGCGACAATGGTCTCGAATTCAAGAACAAAGAGTTTGAAGAGTTTCTTGCAGAAAAGGGAATCAGTCATAATTTCTCAGCTCCCTACACACCACAGCAGAACGGAATCGTCGAAAGACGAAACCGATCGTTGTGTGAAGCTGCCCGAACTATGCTAAGTTTCGCTTCCTTACCTCTTTATTTTTGGGCTGACGCTATTTCTGCTGCTTGTTATACACAAAACAGGTCCTATCTCAACAAGCGATTCACGCTCACACCATATGAGATAATAAATAACAGAAAACCCAACGTGAAATTTTTCCACGTGTTTGGCTCAAGGTGTTTCATCTTTAACTCTAAAGAACACCGCAACAAGTTTGATGTCAAGGCTGACGAGGGAATCTTTCTGGGTTACTCACTCACTTCAAAGGCGTACATGGTCCTAAACAAACGATCAAGAAGGATTGAAGAGACATACTATGTGACCTTCGACGATAGCTATGTCAAGAAGCTACAGGCCATAGATGACACTGCCAGGGAAATCTTTCCTCTAACTGGTCAAGTCACAGTCTCAATCGCCAATATGTACGAGAACTTTTTGGATCTCTTTGACGAACCGGAAAATGCTTCTCTCTCCGAAGCAGGTGCAACTGACAACAAGATAGATCATATGAAGAAGATTGTCGAAGATGCTGCAAGAAGAATGCATGAAGGAGAATCGCCCACTGATGACTCTCCAACCAACAATGCTTCAGTCGAGGGGGAGCCAAGTTCTCATATCGAGGGGGAGCAAAGCTCTACAACCTCACCCGAAGGTACTTCTCCAACCGAAGGTGCCCCTCCAAACGAAGGTGCTTCAATGCCTGAAACTCCAGCACCACAAGAAACCCCTGAAACTCATGTTTCTCAAGACTCATCAATTGAGGGGGAGCATGATGATATGACGAATGATGAAGATAGCCAATCTGAGCCCGAAGAGATGATCAATGCTGAACTAGATCCAACCTTCGATCCGAATTACCCTCCTCTCACAAAATGGACCAGAGATCATCCTATCTCCCAAGTAGTTGGTGATGTATCTGAAAAGGTTCTGACCCGATCTCAACTGAAGGCAAAACAGACATCCTTATTCTCAAAGGTTGAGTTTTTTATGTTTAACTCATTCGTATCCAAAGTTGAACCGAAGACAGTGAACACTGCCCTCGATCACTCTGATTGGGTTCAAGCGATGCAAGACGAACTGAATGAGTTTGAAAGGAACAAAGTCTGGCGCCTCATTCCAACTCCTCCAGATGCTTCGGTTGTTGGTCTTAAATGGGTTTTTAGAAACAATATGGACAAGGAAGGTAATGTCATAAGGAACAAGGCTCGTCTGGTTGTCAAGGGATACTGTCAGGAGGAAGGGATAGATTACGAAGAAACGTTCACTCCAGTAGCTAGGCTAGAATCGGTTAGAATATTTCTGGCCTATGCTGCTCACAAAAACTTTGAGGTTTTCCAAATGGACGTCAAGTGTGCATTTCTCAATGGAGAACTTGAAGAAACTGTGTACGTGGAGCAACCTCCTGGGTTCGTGAATGAAAAGCATCCAAATCATTGCTACATCCTGGATAAAGCTGTGTACGGCCTCAAACAAGCTCCGAGAGCATGGTATGAAACGCTTACAAAATTTTTGAAGTTGTCCAAATTTAAACAAGGTTCGGTTGACCCAACCTTCTTTCGTAAAAAGGAAGGTAACCACCTTATGATAGTTCAAATTTATGTCGATGACATCATCTTTGGCTCCACGAATCCCAGCTTAACAGCTGAATTCAGAAAGTTGATGGAGACTAAGTTTGAAATGAGCTCAATGGGTCCTATTAACTTTTTTCTTGGTTTAAACATTAGACAGGGACCCGAAGGCATCTTTATCAATCAGGAAGCTTACACTAAGGCTCTCCTAGCGAAGTTTGGAATGATGGGAGACTCAAAAGTCAAAGTCCCAATGGCATTCGGCACCAAGCTGACCCCTTCACTAGATAAACCGGCTGTTGACATCACGCTCTATCGTCAAATGATAGGCTCATTGATGTATCTAACTGCTAGCAGGCCTGATATCATGTTTTCTGTGTGTTATTGTGCTCGATTTCAGGCTAACCCACGCGAACCTCACATGCTGGCAGTGAAGAACATCCTACGCTATCTCAAGCGAACCGCCTCCTTAGGTCTATGGTATCCATCCAATTCAGGCTTCTTCGTTCAAGCCTATTCTGATGCTGACCTTGGAGGATGTGGACTCGACCGCAAAAGCACAACTGGCGGCTGTCAATTTCTTGATGGGAAGTTGGTTAGCTGGCAATCCAAGAAACAAACATGTGTGTCGCTGTCTACTGCTGAAGCGGAATACATTGCCGCTGCATCCTGCACATCCCAAGTGATTTGGATCCAGAGTCAACTTCGAGACTATGGACTCAATATGAAGAAGATCCCACTATATTGTGACTCTGAAAGTGCAATTAGGATCTGTCATAACCCAGTGCAACACTCTAAAACCAAACACATAGCACTAAGGTATCACTTCATCAAAGATCATGTGGAAGATGGAAATGTCGAAGTTCACTTCGTAAGAACCACTGATCAACTGGCTGATGTCTTTACCAAAGCTCTTCCTGAAGCATCATTCAATAAAATATTGCAAGGGCTCGGTATGATGGAATCAGAATCAGTTCCTCACACTACCACTCAATCTCAACCGTAAGAAGCGAAACCAACCGAACGTTCGGGTTCGGTTCAACCATCTGACTCGCTCATTACTTCAAAGGTAGTTTTTCTGTGTTGTATATTTCTTGTGCAAAATTTATTTTTCTTTACGTAACAAGTTTTTTTTATCTCTAAACTTCTTGGTTTCTTAAAAATTTTTCAAGAACCGAAACCAACAGAAGGTTCGGGTTCGGTTTTTCAAAATTTTCAAGAACCGAAACCAACCGAAGGTTCGGGTTCGGTTTTTCAAAATTTTCAAGAACCGAAACCAACCGAAGGTTCGGGTTCGGTTTTTCAAAATTTTCCTGAACCGAAACCAACCGAAGGTTCGGGTTCGGTTTTTCAAAATTTTCAAGAACCGAAACCAACCGAAGGTTCGGGTTCGGTTTTTCAACTTTTTCCAACCGAAACCAACCGAACGTTCGGGTTCGGTTTTCCATTTTTTTTAAATCAAAAGTTTTTTTTCCTTGTCTTTTTTTTTTCTTTTCTATTTTTTTATTTTTTTATTATTTTTTTTATATAAATTTCAAACACTCCAAAAATATGTTTTTAATTTTTTTTGTATGTTCGTTTACTTATGGGGATATATTTGCTGAATTACTTAAGTGTCCCTAGAAGCATGCTGCTGTATGTGTCCCAAGCCTCATAAGATTTTGAATAATTGCCTTCACGACTTGGTATACACAAACCTTGTCTTCCCAATAAGGCTAACTTATTTATTCTAATCGTGAGCTACCTCACACTCTTCTCACATGAGTTAAGAGTCTCCTGCTTGGTCCTTTCTTTCGCAGCAGAGGTACTATGTCTTCTTTCACAATCCCCATTACACTTCTCCATAACATTCGTTTCATCACTGTAACCCTTGAGACTCTCAGAAACTACCACTGAGGTTTATGGTTACACAACATCTGTGTTTATGATCTTAGTTTCGTGCCACTACGAGCTGAGTGAAACCCAAAATTCAACACCAAAGAATTGACGGTGACAAATTAATTTGATCAAGTTTTCACCAATGAATTGACGAATGCAACTTCATGAAATCTCAATTTTTTTTCTTTCGATTCCAATGAAATTGTTACACACCATAACATTTCTTCCCATGGGATCCGGTTATAATTTTTATCTGAGATTTTATACTTATCCAAGTCACTTAAAAATCAACTCCAACCTACTTGTTCAACAGACTACACCGGTCTCACAAGTACTTTGTTCACTTTCGTTCTTATATCAAGAATTGAATTGTTGAATCAAAGCGAAACCACCCTTAATTAGCCTTATTAAAAGAAGCCTTTCAACATTTATTAATAAATGTTTGATCGTAATTCAACGGGATTCCACACTAACACTTTGAGGTCTCTCTTGATCTTGAAGGAAGAGATTCGTGCCCGGGATCATCAGTTTCGTGTCATAATTGACATCACAGATAATCCCAAAAAGAGTTGCTTTATTTCCTTATCTTTTACACTCTTTGCACGAAAATCCTAGATTTTCAAAATTCCGTTACTAATTATTTTACAGGCTGGTTTATTACTGAGGGATTACTAATGAAGTTGTGGCCAAAAATTAGCCACGTGGGTCCTCAATTGAATACAGCTAATTAAAAAGGGGAAAAGACAAAAAGTTGCTGACGCGGCGGAAGTTCAAAGGATAGATATTCAAACGACGGTAAAAAGGAGGGCGCGTGAATTTGAAACGGCCGCGCTTTTTCTGACTCATTTGGACGCGTGTGCAGTATTGAAGCGTCATCCATCTGGCATTAATGGCGCGTGTGGAAATGGAAACGGTTCCTCTCTCTGAACCGGCGCTTATTGGGCAGCGTGATCCTAGGAATCTGACACTCTCTCTCCTACGTGATCATCGCACGTCCCAACTGTCACCAATCAGTCACTCAAAAACCCTTCCATATTTCCATAAGAGATTTGAATCGATCTTTCTCTCTCCTATCACCTACTATAAAAACCCATCAAGACCACCTTTTACCTCTTTACTGCCCCATAATTTCCAGAGCAATAATACTTCCAAACTCTCTCCCGGTTATCATCTTCTCCAACCTGCAACAATGGCTGAATCCTCTTCCGTCCATGCTACTTCTCAGATTCTTCCAATCCGTCCTCAGCAATGCCTCGTGATTGATCTGAACCCACTGGCCTATGATCCCTACATGTCGCCGATCATCGAGTGTCTCAAATACTCCCAGCGTGCTCCGGCACTGTCAAGGATTGAAACGGTGCCAATGGTGGCCCTATCTCAGTTCTACGCAACGGCTTATTACGACAAGGCCGTTGACAGAGTCTTTTTCGAAGTGGCGGAACACAAGACGTCGATTTCTCGTTCCCGCTTCTGCTCTATGCTTGGGTTTGCTGCTGACCCATCGTGTGTTCACCCGGAGACAATTCCGGTTGGTATGCTCTACAGCATGTTCTACAACATGGGCTACACGGAAGTTCTCACCTCCGTCGCCAGATTCAAGAAGTCATGCCTACCGCCCCAATGGAATGGGTTATTTACAGTTCTCTTCAAGGGACTGTCAGAACGAAGCTCAGGATCGGACGGAGCCAGTCGTCTTTTCCTGTCAATCATGTACGGGGTGTACAACGGGATCAACCTCGATTATGGGTTTGTCCTTTGGCAACAACTGATTCAGAGCCTTTCTTCCACTTCCCGACACTCCGAGGTGTCACTAGCCCGGTTCTGGATCTTGATCACAAGATGGGCTATGGACAAGTTCGATGTCCAAACTGCTGACGGTGCACCGATGTCTTCGATTGGTACGTTCCACACCACGAAGATCATCGTATCTGCTGCATCGAAATTCTCCTTCATTGGCTCTATCCCGGAGTCGATGTATGGTAGTGTGCCATCAGACAGCAGTATGATCAAGGCGATCAAGGAGTTAGGGCCATCTGGTCCGAGGGAACTGACGCCGGACATGTTGAGATCGATTCATGATGCCGACAAACCGGTGGCCAGGGGTAAGAAGGCAGACAAGGGGAAGAAACCATCCAAAGCCCCAAAACCTACTCCCAAGAAGCGCAAACAACCGAAGGCTGCTTCGTCACCACAACCGAAAAGGAGAAAGACCCAACAAAAGCGAAAGCTAATCCTTTCCTCCTCATCAAGTGAATCCGAAGTTGAGAGTTCGGACGCTGAGGGATCACAAGGCGATGTCTCTCCTCTACGAGGCAACACACCCCCTCGGTCTCCAACCCCGGAGATGGAACTTCACCAATCCCCAGTTCCTTCCCCTCCACCCACAATCCCTATTTCCATTCCCACCATAACCCCTACTATACCACCAACCTCATTCCCTATACCTCCACCCATATTCACCACCTCAACCGAAACACCACCTGTAACCGAAACCCCTCCCGTAACCGAACCTCCACAAACCGAAACCCATACACAACCACCACCCGAAACTAACCCCCCACCTACTCAACCTGAACCAACTAAACCCATAACACCCCCAGCTTCACCACCACCTCCATCTCCAGAAGACGCCTCCGATGGCGATGATCAATTCCTTGGTGGTGATCACATGAACTTTGATTCGGTCTACTATAGTCCGTTTCAAGTTCAGAGTGATGAGGAGGATGATGCTCCAGTGACAAAGAGGCATCTCCGCGATCTTAACGAGAAGGTTGATCAACTTCTCGCCTCCTCTTCAAACCAGCAGTCCACCTTATCTGAAGCTGCCCTTCAGAGGATCGTTGATGCCTTCTCCCGGGCTCAACATGACTCAGTAGCCTCAGCAACTGCTGCGATAGACGCCTCCACCCGAGCCTGTGAGGCTGCGACCGAAAAAGTCGATAAACTATTCTCCGACGCTTCGGACCTGCTAAAGTCTCTGCAGGAAAGCGCCAATGCCACGAAGACGACTCTTGAACCGATTGTTCAACAATTGGCCAAGTTCGTCTCGACGGAGTTGACTTCGTTCGCCCTCCGCCAAAATCTCAGCGACGACAACTCGGCACTCCGTGCCTCCATCGATGCCCGTCTGGCAAAACTCCAAGAGGATCTTGCGGCAGAGAACTCTCTGATGGACGTTCTGGCAAGTAAAACCACTGCCCTAAAGGTCAAGAGCACGCAGCTTTCCAACTCTGAACAACAATTGGAAGCTCTTCGATCCGAGAGGGAAGTCATCAAGACGTGTGTTTCGGATGTCCACGCGGCTCTATCCAACATCCTGGAAGCACACGACCCAATCCTTAATCATTCGGTGAGGCGCACCCTCGCTGAAAAGCTCTCCCCGGCCATGGCCCTCTTAAGCAAAATCGAAGGCCTTCCGAGTTTCGTGTCCATTCCGAAACAAGGGGGAGAAGAGAAGAAAGGATCGAAACCACCTCCGTCCTCCAACGCTACTCACACAACCGAACCACCCCAAACTGGTCATGCCTCGGGTTCGGGTGTGAAGAACAAGGGCAAACACATAGCATAGGATGAAGATGAAGATGAAGACAAGGAGACTATTGCCGACATGTTAAAGAGAAAGAACAGTCGCAATACTGATGACGATGTCAGTTGTGTGGCACGTGAAGCTGAAGAAGCCGAACGTAAACAAAAAGAAGCCAACGATCTCCTTGAGAGCCGAAAGTTGCTCTTCCCTGCCTGGACCAGGGATCGGTTGATAAAAGAGGCCATAGAGACTCCAAGCATACTATGGCTCGAGTCGGTGATATCGTTCGACTGCAACAACACCATTGATTCGCAGTTCGATATGCCACTGACTCGAAAGGCGTTCATCTTCCACGCCTTCTCCAACATTTCTGAAGTCCCGCATCCGAACGATGAGCTTGACAGGGAGCTCATTGACTTCTACCTGGAGGCCGCTCGCCCACAATTCCTTACATGGAGCGCCCAGAAGATTGTCAATGTTCGGGTGATGAAGCCTTTTGCCGTGGGGAGATTCACAAACGTCAAGTTCAAGCTTATCCGAGGATCTGCAAGAACTGCTCACATGATCTCTCTGGCGGATCTGCCCAATCTGAACCCTCATGATTGGATAGTCTTGTACAACATCCTGCTGACAAACGAAGCCGAATATGGTCCCATCTTAGACCATGTTAAAAGGATGCTGGCATGCTACATCATGGAGGTGGCCCTAATGGATCAGGAGGTTGCCACAGTTTTTAAGAAGAAACCGAAAGTCAAGCCTGTGGGATCGGCCAGTGATCTGAATCAAATGCTGATGGGCAAGATAGATTCGAGGCGAAACTCTGTGATGTTCACTAGAGCCGAAGGACAGAAATGTCTCTTCGCTTTAGCTGACAAACATCTTTACACCACAACTTGCTTGGAGCACATCTTATCAATTATCAAGCGGTGTAAGGACAATTCGGCTGATGATATCAAGTACTTCAATGATATGATCAATTGGTACATCCGGTTTAGACAGACCATCCTTTCAATAACCAAGTGTCTGTTTAGTACCGTGAAGAAGAAGGTACCAGCTTCAGCCGCCGGCCCAAGTAGGAACTGAAAGTCTCGCTCCAAATTGACGCAAAGGGGGAGATTGTTGGGCTGAAAAGAGTTTTTGATGTTGCGTCTTTTGGGCTCGTTAGATTAGCCTTTTATTCTCCGGTTTGGGCCTGTCCAACCGAGAGCCTTTTATGTATTGTATATAAGTTAAATGCTTGCATGCATATTAGGTTAAGATTCTAGAGATTATCGATACAACAATTGATCAAGAGTATTATATTTTTCTGTTATCGTTCTTGTAATCTTCTAATCCTTTACAGTTGATGTTCTTAATCGAGCTCTTCTAAGGATTTTATTTAATCATTCAACACGTTTGATTCAAGCTGTTTGTTCTTATTATTGCGTTGTTAACTGTTTTATATTCATATACTTGTTCAAGATCTAATCGATCTTCTTAGATTAAAAGTTGTTTTAATACCATCAACTTAATCCTTTAATTCCTTCAATAATAAACTCATAATACCTTCCATCTAAGCTCCTAAAGCATAAAGTCGGCACCTTTATGCATTTACACGACTCAAAGAGACCTAATAACCACTTTAATCTATTAAAACCCAACAAGAACATGCATGGACCATATCCAAGCATCAAGCAATCATTTTTATAAACTTATAACCTTAGATCTACCCAGAGTGGCAACTCAAAGCTTCTGAAGTGGTGTCCAACCACTAGATCTTCCTCATGAGGTCAAAATGGGACCAAAAACCATAAAATCATAGAACTCAACTTCTAATGATCAAGCTAGGAACTTTTTACCTTCAATGAGCTGAAAATGCAGCAAGGAATCTAAGTCCACAAGCCTTTCCTTGAACCACTGGCTTGCACCAAGTCACCACTTCTTGAAATACACTAAAATCCACCAAAAATGCACATACAAGGCACACAACCCTCTTGGATGAAGGTATAACTCGAGATTTAGGGTTTAAGACACTGGAGGATGAAAGAGAGGTTCACACCATGGACTTAAGGAGCTTAAATAGTGAGCCAACCCTAAAAATTAGGCTTTTGGGAATCCTGAATGTGTGTTGGGCGTAAGTCTCCCAAACCTGTGTCTATTTCCCTACATGTATCATGAACAAAACCCTAAATTCATAAAAGACCGAGATATCAAATTATGATTATACCCTTGGCTTCCGAAGACACAATAGAATACTTTGATCACTTATACCATGACACCCACATCCGAAATGGGCCAAATCCTTCCTTCTTGAAGCCCTAAGCCTCATAACAATTGATGATTGGGTCGCAGCTCCAAGAAACGGATCAAATTCGAAACCAAGTGTTACATCTTTCATAATCTTCTTCCATTGTATGGAGTCTTTCATCCTTGAGGCCTCTAGGTTACATTCAGGTTCACGTATCTTTGTCAGTAACAAGTAGTTTACTGAAGAAGAATACCCTACTGGAGCTCTTCTTTCCCTGGTGGATTTTTAGACAACATTAGATCTATTATTTTCCTCATTTATAAATCAGCCTTTGGACTCCCACAATCTCTAGGTTCAACTAAGCAGATTTTATGTAACTCATATCCTAAGAAGGTGTATTTATTTTATTTTGCCTCGAGCATGTCTTTTTTTGATTCCTTGATCTTTACATATGCAACACAATAAAAAAAACCTTTCAAGTGTCTAAGAGAAATCTCCATACCTTGACATTCCTCTTCTAAGATTCGGAACGGTATATGGACTGCAGGTCCTCTGTTGATTAACTATATTGTTGTGTTGTCCAAATCTGCCTAGAACATCTTAGGCAACCTTGTATGTAGACTCATGCTCTTGTCCCTCTCGTTCAGTATACAATTCATCCTCTCAACTACACCAATCTATTGAGAAATTTTAAGGATTGTTTTCAACATCTTGATCCTACGTTTAGCACAATAATCAACGTATTCTCTACTTCTATATTATCCCTTATTATTTGAACTGAAACACTTAGTCTTCATATATATATATATATATATATATATATATATATATATATATATATATATATATATGTGTGTGTGTGTGTATGTGTGTGTGTATGTATGTGTGTGTGTCTGTGTGTGTGTGTGTATTTCATTTTCCATAACAGAATTCCGTAGGAAAAATTAAAATCAACCATAGAAAGAAAATATTACAACCTTTGAAGTCTTTGATTCTCATGGGAGATTGGAAGTTGATAAAGTGTGGCAAAAGATTCAAATTATAGCTTCTCTAAAAGTATATACCAAGCAAGTGTTAGCCACCAAAGATGTTAGTCTTCTCTTATATTATATACTTATTAAGCTAATAAGAAGTAATACGAAATTAATTTCAAAGGAAAAGCATAATAATCACTCAAATCTATACAACGTTTGCAAGATAAAGGAGATGGAATGAGCTAGAAAGCTCTCGACTTTAGAGAGAAAACGAAAGAGAATAAGTGATGAACCAAAATTACTAGCTACGTGATGCCTAATATACTAACACTTAGATATAAATCACCTTACTTGTGTTAGATAAAAGTATGGCTCCATATGACAAGCATGGAGTTTAAGAAGGAAAGACAACAAGCAAGGTAAACCCATGTTTGGGTACCTACAACCTATTATACCCGACAAGGTGGTTGTGAAACATTTTTAAAGTACATTAAAAAATTGTTGAATTCAACCTAGTATATACATCCAAATCTGAACCTAACCAAGGGGAATTCACATGGTTACAAAACTGTATATATCATTGATGCATGTGAAGGGTCATTTGGATGAGTTTCATCAATCGTGGGTTGTTAAAGTGGCTGAACAAAAAACAATTGTTCTTGAATTACAAAGTTTGTCATCATTTTCCTAACTAATTAGGCCTGTATATCCAAATGGTGCCTTGTGAGGTCATTGTTTCTTGAATCGACTCCACACCATATTTTAGTGCCTTGGATGAAGAATTTACATAGATCTTCAAGGTATTTTCCGTTTCATTCAATAGTATACTGCATTTCTTAAGACATCCAAGCTCCGGTTTTAGGAAATCGATGATGTTGTGATGGACTTCTAGTAGAACTATAATAGACATGATGCCGAACTCGTCTTTTAGGAAATCAATGGGAATGTCATCGACCATTGACAAATTAAGGGAAGGAAGACTGCAAGGGTTTAAACATGTTTATAGGAGACAATCTATGGATCCAGTAAGGCGAGTAGAGCCAATGAATGTTGAGGGTATGGGGGAGAGGACGTCTAAAAATGAAATGAGAAGATAGTGTGAGGATAGAACTGAATACGTTAGCTCTTACAAAGGATATGTCCTTATATAGGAGGTGTGGATGCGTATAATTAGGATATTGGAATAACATTAGGAGTGAGGGTGCACTAAAAAGACTTTTTTTCAAGTCAGGGGTCATCGTCGAAAATAGTCCTCATGATGTGCAATTTATATACTACCAACTTTAAATTTATAAACGTAACCTAACTTAGCTACGGATGCACTTATAGGCAGTGTACCTAGTCATTTTATAATATAGAAAAGTAAGTCGAGTATCAATCACAGGGAACGGTATTTAGATACTAAAAATTAATTTAGAAACAATAACTAAAATGGGGGGGGGGGGGGGGGGGTTATCTGATTTTGCAAGTTCAAATTAATTTAACTACTTAACTAACTCAAAACTAAGCAAAGAACTTAACTAAAGACGATTGTAATCAAGATAATGAAGACACGTTCGTTTAGCTTTGAATCTCCTTTTCCCTATGGTTAGTTTCAAGACATGGATTAATTCAGTTGGTTACCAATATAAATACTATTAAGAATCTTGATCTGATCTCCTAATGTTTTTCACTAATTCATGAACTACTATGCAATGATCATACACAAGTGAACACATAATTGATTATTTAAAATTATTGGGCTATGTAAGATATATCTAAGATAATTATCTATGATAATACAAATTACCAAACACAATTATGATCAAATTATGCTCTCTAACACAGTTAAAGTTGTTACATTTATTACACAATCTAAGATTTGGTTAATCCTAGCTCTAGCAACTTAATGATCATAAATAACTAGGTAGACAAGTTCATGCAATTAAAGTGATCATTCAACTACATATAACTTGAATCTAAGCAACAGAGATTAAAACTTTTAATATGTTAGGCATTGATAATGAAACACAAGCTAAACCAACTTCATTAAAATCCATGAAAAGATAACACATAGTATTAGGATTCATCCACACTAAATGAAAGCCTAATGATTTAGCTCATCATTGTTGAAAATAAACACATTAAAACATAAGAACTTAAACTAGACATGATTAATCTAATGCAAACCGAGTGTGTTGTGTGAATTCTTGTATTAATCTTCAAAACTCTTAATCTTCAATCTTCTTCTCCTTCCAAGGTTTGATTTTCGCAGCTTTTCTATCCCGAAAGTTGTCTAAAAAACCTCATAAATCTCTCCCATCCGCCCTTAAGTCGATCTAACAAACGGCATATATATATATATATATATATATATATATATATATATATATATATATATATATATATATATATATATATATATATATATATATATATATATATATACATAGACACACACACACACACACCTTAATAAGCATTTGGCTTAAAATGCTTAATTTTAAGAGGTATAAACTTTTAATGCAATATTTACAATCATTTTACGCAGTAAAAAAATATTGAATCAACAAATTATCGAATCAGAAAAATGTTGAATGGATCTCCCGCTCTTATCTCTTCTTCTGCTTTTAACCTAGCCCCTTAGCCCCTTTAATCCCTATCCATTCAATGTTGAATCCTAATATCTTGGCTGATATCCATCGATTTTGGTTTGCATTCCCTTATTTTGTTATATGTGCCAACGATTATCCTTTCCCCATACGCCATTCCCAAATAACCGCACTCACGCTTTCTCAAAAATAGAACGTGCTGAGTTTTTGCGTCTTGCTTTTTGTCAAACATTGCAGCAAGCCATTACAACCGCCAACCCCCAACACCACCTTAGAGATCCACCCTAAAACTCATTTGGAGTGAATGTGCTCGACTATGGCCTGTTGCTTCTTTTTCTGGCAACATCTGTTGCACTCCCAACAGTCAAAATGATGTGCCCTGTAGGCCTTCATTGTGCCACCATATAATATTTCAGCACTCCTCAAAAACCTTATACTTTACTGAACAACCGTACATCCCTCACCACCTCTGGTTGTCATTTTGGATTCTCTCTCTCTCTCTCTCTCTCTCTCTCTCTCTCGATCGATCGATCGAAGATAGACACCCAACATAGTTAGTTTTTTTTTGTGGTCAATAGGGGATGCAAACAAATTTGGAAAACACCACCTTCTTCTTCATTTTCTCATCCAAGTAACTCCATATTTTGTTTTTTAATAATCTTTTAGTAAAAGGTAAAAAAAATTATATATGTATGCTTGTGTTCTTGAAAATGTGTTTTAGGGAATGAGATGTTCGACAAAAACACATAAACCAAGTTTCCATACAGACAAACACACCAGAAAACGGATCTAACAAGTTGGAATAAGTACCATTGATAACTTGGCATGTCTTCCCTTTATGGCTAAGAATCCAAACAACTATATGATCGTTGCTACCTATGGTAATGATTTCTCCATATTTCTAAGTGTTCTAGGTTTCTTGAATTAGTACTTAAAGTAATTTCTTATTTTTCCCATCAAGTGTCATTTGGATAATTAAGTATGTGATAAAAATGATTTATCGTTTCAATTTATTAATTAGCTTTTATTACCATTTTGTTGAACATGTTCAAATGATCATGTCATATTTTCATGTAATTTTAATGGGTTTGATAGATACCCTATCCTTTTTTTTTCTTTATTTCAGAAGCCTGATACCTCTATATGTTAAGAGCAAAAGTGAACATATGCGTTAATTATGGATTACACTTTGCACTGAAAATTTATATTTATACTTGGTTGAAAGGTTTATTTGTATAATGGAATTTATAGGTAACTATAATAAAGTTAACAAAACATCTTCTTCTATTCATGTGACAAGAGTAGGCTCAATTTTTACATTTATTGAGTTTTCTTCTTTGTGAGGCTCTTTGTGCATGTTCACTCTACAAATAGGATTCAAAATAAGAATTTTTCAAACTCATGTCTTTTGTGTCTAACATTTTATTTATTTATTTATTTATTTTTGCAGTGGACTAGAAGGGCTATATAATGGTAAGGCATCATCTACATTTGTGTTTATCACCTCAATATTTCTCCTTATCTTTATCAGTATTTCCATTGTAGAAAAACATCAATGTTAATGTCCTAAATAAGAAATTTTGATGGTATGCTTTTACTTTTTAGTAAAATGGTATTCTTTTTGTACTAAAAAATAGTTACATGTTCTTCAAAATTTAAAGAATTACAACTTTACTTTCTTTCTATTACGCTTTGGTCTCTTCTCAAACTTCTAAGCCATCATGTTTGATTTAAGCTTCTTTAAGCTTCTTTATGGTTAATTATGTTTAGTCTTAACTAGATGGTTAATTTAATGATAAATTTCTTTGTAATTTGGTTCTTTTGCAAAAATCATCCACCCAAAGAAATTATGCTTTAAATGACGAGATATTTGTAAATGCACCAAGGAAAAATCAAGGTAATTTTCATTAACTATTTGGATTATATATGGGTTACTACTAAGATTATTGTAAGTGATAATAACATTGTGTAATTTCAAGTTTTTTGAGAATTATTTTGAATTGTCATTATGCAGAGGAGTTGATGAAATCTGATAGCATTGTAACTCTGTTAAATGTAAAATCAAAATGTGTATAAGACCAATGAGGTTTGTGGTGGGACAAATAGACAGAGGAAGCTAATGTAAGGTAAAAAAAGGGACGATGATCCTTTCCTAGCTAAGTAGATCTGGAAAACGTGTCGTGTCGTGTCGGGTCCGTGTCGTGTCAAGACATTAAACGGGTTGAAAGGGCTTGACCCTAACCCGACCCGTTTAATTATCATGTCGTGTCGTGTCAACCCGTATATTTTCGTGTCGGTTGCGTGTTAGGTTTCAGGTTAAGGTTTAGACCTTGTAAATATGTTGTGTCATGTCTAGTTGAACTATTTTAAAGGTCAGAAAGTAGGAGTTGTGGAGGCAAAAAGGAAAAAGTGAAACACTGGAGTTATGAGATGGAATGAAAAAATTTATAGTAAGTTTAGAAGGAAAAATGAAAATAGTTAAAGTTGGAGAGTAAAGAGATAAGTGGTGAGGATGACTTAAAGTCTATAACATATAATATATCTATAAAAATCTGAAATTTATAACATATAATATATTTATAAAAATAATTAAGTAACTTTGAAAATTTGAATATTACTTCTAATTCTCGAATTTTCCCACTATATGTCTATAACATATAATATATTTACAAAAATATGAAATTTATAATAAATAATATATAATTAAACGGTTCATATTCGAGTCATCTTCGAGTTGAAAGTCTTGACCCTAACCCTACCAGTTTAATTATCGTGCCGTGTCGTGTCAACCCGTTTACATAAACGTGTCAAAATCTCTGACCCTAACCCGCTAATTCCGTTTCGTGTTCGTGTCAGGTTTTCGTGTCGTGTCATGTTTTGCCAGATCTATGTTAATTATGAGTTGGTCAATGTCATGGATTTTAGGTAAGGTTGGGGCAATATAATCATTTTCATGGTTCTCTCAGCCTCTGGTCACCAAATTCATCACCACCTACCTTTTTCATGATTTTCCAATCCACCATCTCGACCCTCACTTCTCTCTTTTGCTATTATTTCCAAATTCAAACATTTTGTTCAGCGGTTCATTTGGAAGATGCATCGGGTCTAATGTACTGACCCTGATGAGCAGGAGCAGCTCAGTCTAGACATTTGAGACTTTGAACTTGGTTTAGTTGGTGAACCGTGAGGCTCAAAGATTGTGTTCAACATGATGAAGCATTTGGATCGTAAGATTAATTTTGTTGGATTTTTTATTCATTAAAAAGGTTTTAGAAACTATGGGATTCACACTTTAAATGAATTGAAATCTATCAAATGTTTGTTAGGTAAGATTTATAATAAATTAAAGATGCATTTAATCTTTTCTTCTTGGGTTAAATATTAGAAATAATAACTTACTTTCATACATTTAACCCCAGTTAGAAAATAATATTAGGATATATAAAGTAATTTACAAAATATGGTCCCCATTATGTAACTTGATCTACTGTAACACAATGTAGCTTGAATGTGATTGACTAACACTTAAATATTATTTCAATTTTGAGTAACAATGTTTTTTTTTTGGTTTAATACGGTTCGAAATAAAAGTTTATTTTCTTTAAATATATCACGTAATAGAATGTATATATTGAATTCATGTAAAATGATGTCTATCGAAACACTTGACATTTCAATCGATGAACATTTAGGCATTTTTGTTTTTGTTTATAAAGTGAATGAAAGCTCACTTAATAAATAGAAAGTCTCCTAACTTTTTCCATGAAGACACATAAAAAAAATATTTCAAACCAAACATGTTCTTAAGTATGTTAAAACTAGGCGAATGCCCGCGCGTTGCGCAGAAACACCTATATGGTTGAAGTCTTTTACAAATATTTTTTTTTAAATAACAATAATGTTGTTGTTAAATTTCATATAATAATTTTTATACTAAATTGATATAATTTATTTTTTACTTTGAATTATATAATAATATATACATCTGCTAAAACTTCATAATCTCAATCGTTTGAATGACTTCTATCTGCGAATTACACATGAATAAAATTAAATATAACATATGGTTTAATGTTATTTATAGTTGTTATTGTTAATTAATTTTTTTAAAATTTATTTGCTTTATATTTTAATTTTTATCATTATAATTGTTTAAAACATCAAAAATTATTTTTTGATTTTAAATGTAACAATATAATCATTTATATAGAGTTATTTTATACTATTGTTACTGTAAGTTATTTTAAAATACTTATTTGGAAACTTTTAACGATAATAAAAATATATTTAGGAAATATTTTAGTTAAATTAATATTACAATTTAGTTTTTGCATTTATCACTACAATTTATCACTTCAAACTATTTATAAAATATTCTTTGGTTTTTTTAAATGGAATTGAAATTTATATTTAAGTTGACATTGTAATGCATATAAACACCTATATAGTTGAAGTCTTTACAAATATATGTTTTTTTAAAATATAACAATAACGTTGTTGTTAAATTTTATATAATAATTTGTATATTAAATTGATATAATATATTGATTATTTTGAGTTATATGATAATATGTATACATCTATTATAACTTCATAATTTCAACATTTGAATAACTTCTACCTGCGAGTTACACACAAATAAAATTAAATATAATATGTGGTTTAATGTTATTTATAGTTGTTGTTATTGTTAACTATTTTTTTAGAATTTATTTGTTTAATGTTTTAATTTGTATCATTATAATTATTTAAAACATCAAACATTATTTTTTGATTTTAAAGGTAACTATAGAATCATTTATATATTGTTATTGTAATTTATTTTAAGCAACTTATTTGAAAGCTTTTAATGATTATAAAAATATATTTAGAAAATATTTTAGTTAAATTAAGATTACAATTTAGTTTTTGCATTTATCACTACAATTTATCATTTTTAACTATTTAAAAAATATTCTTTTGTTTTTTAATTGGAACTGAAATTTATATTTAAGTTGGCATTGTAATGTTATATTTAAGTTACCCTGTAATGCTATAGTTAAACTAATAATTTCATTAATTTATACAAATTGTTCCAAAATTGTATCTTTAAAATGATAATGGTTTACATCCTACTATATATTAAAACTAATAAATTAAGTATAATATGTTAAAAGTTAAAAAACATAACTTTATTAGTAGAAATAGAAATATTATTTTAATAATGAAATTTAGTTTATATATGATTACACTTTAAGTTTGATATTTATTTAACCAAATTACAAATATAAGTTTTTTTAATATTTAAATAATGTTGCTGTTAAATTTGATATAATAACTTGTATACTAAATTGATATATAATATATTGACTATTTTGAATTATATGATAATATGTACATCTATTATAACTTCATAATCTCAATCGGTTGAATGACTTCTACCCGCGAGTTACAAACGAATAAAATTAAATATAATATATGATTTAATGTTATTTATAGTTGTGGTTATTGTTAATTCATTTTTTAAAATTTGTTTCCTTAATTTTTTAATTACTATCATTATAATTATTTAATCATCAAACATTGTTTTTTATTTTAAAGCTAACAATATAATCATTTATATAGAGTTATTTTTAACTGTTGTTATTTTAAGTTATTTTAAACTAATTATTTCGAAACTTTTAATGATTATAAAAATATATTTAGGAAATACTTTAGTTAATTTGAGATTAAAATTTAGTTTCTGCATTTATCACTACAATTTCTCACTTTTAACTATTTACAAAATATTCTTCGGTTTTTTAAATGGAACTGAAATTTATATTTGAGTTGACATTGTAATACACAAAAACACTTATATAGTTGAAGTCTTTACAAATATATGTTTTTTAAATATAACAATAACGTTGTTGTTAAATTTGATACAATAAGCCGCATACTAAATTGATATAGTATATTGATTATTTTGAATTATATGATAATATATATATATATATATATATATATATATATTATAACTTCATAATCTCAATCGTTTGAATGACTTCTATCTGCGAGTTACACATTAATAAAATTAAATATTATATATGGTTTAATGTTATTTATAGTTGTTGTTATTGTTAATGAATTTTTTAAAATTTATTTGCTTAATTTTTTAATTTCTATCATCATAATTATTTAAAATATCAAACATTATTTTTTGATTTTAAAGGTAACAATACAGTCATTTATATAGAGTGATTTTTAACTATTGTTATTGTAAGTTAATTTAAGCTACTTATTTGAAAACTTTTAATGATTATAAAAATATCTTTAGAAAAGATTTTAGTTAAATTGATATTACAATTTAGTTTTTGCATTTATCACTATAATTTATCACTTTTAACTATTTACAAAATATTCTTTGGCTTTTTCAGTGGAACTGAAATTTATATATTTATGTTGAGGAACGTTATATTTAAATTAAAAATTGAAGTATTTTGTCCAAACTATTCAAAAGTTGTAGTACTAAACTGATAATGGTTTACAAACAACAACATTCTAAATCTAAGTAATTAAGTATAATATGTTAAAATTTAAAGGCATAACTTTATAAATAGAAGTAAAGATATTATTTTAAAATTGAAATTTAGTCTATTTATGATTACACTTTAGGTTAGATATTTATTTAATCTTATTAACCAACTTATAATCATTATTGAAAGACACTACAATTTATCAATTTTATCTATTTATAAAATATTATTTGGGTTGTTTAAGTTAAACTAAAATTTATATTTAAGTCGACCCTGTAATGTTATATCTAAATTAATAATTGAAGAATTTTATATAAATTGTTCCAAAATTATAAAATGATAATGGTTTACATCCAAAAATATATTAAAACTAATAAATAAATATGATATGTTAAAAGTTAAAAAACATAATTTTATAAGTATAATAAAGATATTATTTTAATATTGAAATTTAGTTTATATATGATTACACATTATGTTTGATATTTATTTAACCTAATTTACACAATTATAATTATTATTAGAAACAAATTGAAAAGTCATGGGAGTTTCAAATAAATGTGGTGAAAGGAAATAAAAATGAGAGTTTCAAATGAATGTGATAAAGGAAAAATGCTTCCTTTATAAGTATATAATGATGTCATCAACAAGGTAACCGGCTAAAAAACAAACTCCAGTTATAATTCTAGATCATTTGAAAGTAGATTCTTAAAACATCGTAACTTAATGCAATAAAAACTTCTTAAGCAAAATAATTATAATTTCCCCACTATGCTACTCTCCAAATATTTTGCAAAAGTTTTAAACCAATTCCCTTATTTTCAAGGCCGATTTGGTATGATATCAAAATGTCAAGATTCTAACATATGAGATGGAAATTAATAAATGAATGTTTTCGACATAAATCACATAATTATAGTAAATAAACCAATGTCTCAACCCATTAACATCATCGTTTTACGAATATGTATATTATAGGTATATTCTGATGTTAAAATGATAGTATTTTCCTATATATTCACCAAAAAAAATATTTAGTAAAATGAAACGATTCGTTAGCGTCCAAAAAAATAGTCATTAACACCCAAAAAAAAGTAATTAACCATATTTAGGCAATTAAGTTTCATATTACAATGAAATTATAATTATGAACCACACTCTGATAAAAAAGGAATAAAAAGGTAAAACAATTCTCTTAAATTTCGAGAAGACATGCGTTAGAGGAGGTTGACCATACAATGAAAGATAATGTTGGGGTTATGCTCCTATTTGATGGAAAGATACGGGTTTTGGTAGGTGAATTCAGACAAGTGTTCTCGGTCGTTAGATGTGGAACATGAGCACAGGTCGTTAGATGTGGAACATGAGCACAGACTGTGGATTCTAGCATACGAATGTCGCCTCTTTTGTCTTCAATTATCAATTCGCGGTTAACTATATATATGAGAGCACTAACTAATCCATGATTCTCAGACCTTCTATTACGTGTCGGTGATGGAGTTGAAGAAACAGTGCACAAAAATTTATTCGCATCCCAGATGATATGGTAATTCCCTTCATTAAAAAAGAGAAGTCATTCAATATTATCCACAAGAAATAATAGTATCGATGAGATAATGGTTATTTTATAGATAGATTTACTAGAGAAGAAATAATTTACTATAGTTTTGATGAAACAATAGATGAAATAAATAACTTTTATCCTAGCCTTGCCTGGAAACCCTAAATAACGACCGCCATTGCCTCCCCTACTCAATCTATCCATACTCACGTGCCTCACATGTCTTCATCTCTCTCTCTCTCTCTCTCTCTCTCTCTCTCTCTCTCTTGCAGAAACAAGAGCAAACACTACATATTTACAAGCATTTGTTAAAATTTCAGGTTAATTTTAGCGATTTTTAACGCTTTTTTTGTTTTATTGGTCGATTTGAAAGTTTTTTTTTTCTTCCTGATGAATTGCAGGTTGTTTCTACCAGCGGATGTCGCCTCTATCGTCGCTCATCAGCATCACAACCCACCTCTATTGCTGCCACTAACCCATCCATCAATCCCTAACTTGTCACTCTTAACAGCCACCATCTTTGAGGTCTTCCTCAATCCAAGGTTTGTATGTAATCAAGTATGCTTTTTCATTCAGACTTGCTTTTCAAACACACACGTTCATATAAATGGTAGTTTTGGGTTAATTATTTCAGATCTGACCATGGTTTCTCTTTGTCTCTCACATACACTCTATGGATAGATATGGAATCAGATCTCCTCTCTCTCTCTCTCTCTCTCTCTCTCTCTCTCTCTCTCTCTCTCTCTCTCTCTCTCTCTCTCTCTCTCTCTCTCGTAGAAACGAGAAGTAACCATTAAACATGTACTTTTTGTTTAATAATTTGTGTTTATTATCGTTCTTGATTTTGGTTTATTTTATGTCATCCAGGTTCAAACAAAATTAACAACAACTCACAATAGGTATATTTCGAGTACTATATCTTTGTAATTATATTTTTTAAATAGAACAAATAGTAAATATTGTGTAAAAAGACAAGCATATGTAGTTGAAATGTATCTAAATAGGACAAAAAAGCTTGTGGATATTGAAATGTATTAAGCTTTTCTATAATTTCATAAGATTCCATAAGTTTTGTATATTTTTTTAAACTTTCCATATCTGATATCTAAACCAAAACTCCGGATTTTATTGTCATATGGCTTGATGATTTATTTCTATTTTGCAGGACTATAAATTTTTGTCATATTTAGCAATCTAATATATGTAATTATTGAAGAAAGTCATCTTTTTTTGGAATTGACATTTTTGCCCTTGAGAAATTTTGATCAACATTCATTTTGAACTCTTGAAGTATTTGATGTAACAGTGGGTATAAGAGCATTGTTGCAGCTGAAACATAAATCATATTCTTAGTGATGGATGAACTCTTGAATTCCATTAACATGTTGGTGCAAGGTCAATTACAGTGACTTTTATATTGTGGAAAATCTACATATCAACTTTTGACTAGAATTGGAAAGATCCTTGGGTGTTGTATATGCCCCATCATACACAAAATGGATTCTATGTTGCTGAGTTTCTCCATTTGTTGGTGGTGTTGCACATTTTTCAAATGGTTTCTATGTTTTGTTTTTTTATTCAACGATAAAATTTTCCAAGATATTGGTAAAATTCATGTTTATAGTGAGATATTTAGTATTCTGTAGTCACATTTATGTTCTATTTTTAGCTTTTTTCTTTAAATGTGTACTTTCCATGATGTGCTATTGCATGATAACTTTTTTAGATAATACAGTACGAATTTTGTCTACAAAATAAGAACCATCAAATCTTTTTTAATATTTCGGGTGTTTGAAAAAGAAAATGGAGGCATGTGTCATGCAAGGTTTTAACTATTTGAACAATTTTTTATCCAAACCATGATTACCAATTTACCAAAGATATGTACACGTACATGTTAACACGCCTACAACAAGACCAATGAAATTGTTTCGTTTAAAACTTGCTTAAAAAATATGTATGTTTATATTTAATTCAGAACAACAATGTTGGATATAAGTATATTTTCATAATAATTAATATTTATCAATACATTACATGTTCTTTGTAATTTACCTGGTTCAAAAAACGTATCGAAACTGATATAACCGAAAACCGATAAAAGGTAAAAAAGTGAACGGGGAACCGAGAACTAGACCAAATACAACTTATCAGTTCCGGTTCCATTCAACTATAACATACACTATATATTACGTGTGTTCGGTACCAAAAGAAGAACCAAACCGAACCGAACAGAAACCAAAAGAACTCATAAACCAAAACTGCCGATTGGAAATTATTTTCTGAAAAAAATTATTCGTCGCCGCCGCATCACGCAGGTCCACCACTAGTGAGCATTTTATGGAAACTATATATATATATATATATATATATATATATATATATATATATATATATATATATATATATATATATATATATATATATATATATGATAAGTTAAAACTAACTTGAAGATCGATTAGATCTATAAAACAGGTGAAGAAATAAACGAATAAACAGCAAAAACACAAGAATGGATCAAAAGATGTCGAATGATTAATAAACAATCCTCAAAAGAGCTCGATAAAGAACTTCTACTGTAGAGGATTTAGGGTTTACAAGAACGATGAAGAAAATCTGTAAAGCTATCGTAATTGCTATCAATCGTTTACCTAATATGCATGCAAGCACATTATTATATACTAAACCCTATCAGCTCACGGTTGGACAGGCCCAAACCGGAGTACAAAACATGGACTATTAACCGAGCCCAATGGACGCAATACATCAAAAATGCTACGTTATGCTACCCAACAATCTCCCCCTTTGCGTCAAATTGGAGCGAGATCACTTTGTCTTCTTACTTGGGCCAGCAGCAGCAGCAGGAACCTTCTTCTTTACAGTCTCAAACAGACGAGAGATAAGTGCGAGGATTGTCTGTCTGAATCGGATGTACCATTGTATCATATCGTCAAAATATTTGATATCATCCGCTGTATTTTCTTTGCACCTGTGGATGATCCCCAGCACATGCTCAAGACAAGCAGTGGTATAAAGATGTTTATCAGCTAAGGCAAAGAGACATTTCTGTCCTTCACTCCTAGTGAACATGACCGAATTACGCCTCGGGTCAATTTTTCCCATCTTCATCTGGTTTAGATCACTGGCTGAGCCAACAGGAGAGATCTTCGGTTTCTTCTTGAAGACATTTGCAATCTCCTGATCCATCAGGGCGACCTCCATGATATAACACACCAACATCCTTTTAAGATGGTCGATGATCGGACCATATTCAGCTTCATTAGTCAGAAGGATGTTGTGCAGAATGATCCAGTCATGGGGGTTGAGGTTTGGTAGATCTGCTAAAGAGATGGCATGTTCGGTTTTTGCAGACCCTCTGAGCACTTTGAACCGAACATTGATAAATCTCCCTTCAGTATATGGCTTCAGAACCCGAACATTAATGATCTTCTGAGCGCTCCAAGTTTGGTACTGGGGTTGAGCGGCCTTCAGATAGAACTCAATCAATTCCCGATCAACCTCCGGATGAGGATGAGGGATCTCGGCAACGTTGGCGAAGGCGTGAAAAATGAACGCCTTTCGGGTTAAGGGCATGTCGAACTGAGAGTCGACAGAATTGTAGCAGTCAAAGGAGATTACCGGTTCAAGCCATAAGATACTCGGAGTATCGATTGCCTCCTTTATCATCCTCTCTCGAGTCCAAGCAGGAAACAAAGTTTTCCTACTCTCGAGGAGGTCGTGGGCTTCTTTCTTTTTGCGCTCAGCTTCTTCAGCTTCTCTCGCCACACGAACATTATCATCTTCAGCATTGCGTCGACTTTTGCGTTTCAGTAAGTCGGCAATGGTTTCGTTGTCTTCTTCCTCTTCTTCCTCAGCAATTTTCTTGCCTTTGTCCTTCACACCCGAACCAGAGGCTTGGCCTGTAAGAGGAGGTTCGGTTGTGTGAGTTGACTTTGAGGAATGAGGTGGTTGCGATCCGGACTCCTTTTCTCCCCCTTGTTTCGGAGTGGACACGAAACTGGGTAGCCCTTCAATTTTACTTAGCAGATCCAGGGCAGGAGCGAGTTTCTCTGCAAGGGTACGCCTCACAGAATGGTTCAGGATCGGATCGTGCGCCTCAAGGATGTTGGATATAGCTGAGTGTACATCCGAAACACACGTCTTGATGACCTCCCGTTCGGATCGAAGAGCGCCAATTTGTTGCTGAGAGTTGGAGAGTTGAGCACTCTTGACCTTTAGGGCAGTGGTTTTCTTTGCTAGAACGTCCATCAACGAGTTTTCAGCGGCCAGATCCTCTTGGAGTTTAGAGAGGCGCTCGTCGATAGAGGCACGAAGGGCAGAGTTGTCGTCACAGATCGATTGGCGAAGTGTGGCAAATGACTTCAACTCCGTGGAGACAAACGTGGCCAACTGTTGAGCAATTGGTTCCAACGTTGTCTTGGTAGCATTGGCACTCTCCTGCAAAGATTGTAACAGGGTAGAGGCGTCAGAGAATAGTTTATCGACTTTTTCGGTCGCAGCTTCACAAGCTTTCGTCGAGGCATCTATGGCGGCGGTGGCAGAAGCGACCGAATCTTGCTAAGCCCTGGAGTAGGCATCAACAGTCTTCTGAAGAGCAGCTTCAGAGAGAGATGATTGAGAATTGGAGGAGGAAGCAATGAGCAAGTCGACCTTCTCATGCAACTCCTTAAGGTGCTTCTTTGTTACCGGAGCATCCTCATCATCGTCACTTTGCACTTGAAACGGACTGTAATAGACCGAATCAAATGTCATGTTTTCCCCGCCAAGGAAAGGGTTATCTCCGTCAGAGGCATGACCGGGAGATGGTGGTGGTGATGAAGTTGGTGGTGTTGTGGTATGAGTAGGTTCAGGTTGAGTTTGAGCAGGGGTAGGTTCGGGTTGTGTTTGAGTGGGGGTAGGTTCGGGTGGTTGTTGGGTTTCGGTTGTGTGTATGGGTTCGGTTGCTGGCGGTGGTTCGGTTGCATCGGTATGAACCCCCGTATCAGATACGTTGGTTGTAACCTTTGCAGTAGATGTTGTTGTTGCATTGGTGAAAATGGGTGGTGGTATAGGGATTGAGGTGTTTGGAATGTCGGTAAAGGGGTTTATGGTGGGAATGGAAGTAGGAATTGTTTGAGTAGGAGAGGGAAGTGGAGAGGTATGGATTTGCATATCAGGGGTAGGTGATCTGGGTGGTGTGTTGCCCCTTGGAGGTGTGTTGCCTCTTGGAGAGTCGTCCGAATCCGAACTCTCACCCTCCGACTCACTTGAAGAGGAAGCGATAATGAGCTTTCGCTTTGGTTGAGTCTTTCGCCTCTTCTGCTGCGGGGACTGAGCAGCTTTAGTAGCTTTCCTCTTTTTAGGAGAAGGGCCTTTAGCCCCTTTCGCCACTTGCTTCCCTTTGTCTGCCTTTTTGCCTCTATGAACAGGCTTATCAACATCGTGAATTGACTTGAGCATCTCCGGCGTGAGATCCCTCGGACCAGACCGCTTGAACTCTTTGTAGGTCCGGATGATCCTGCTGTCAGCTGGAACGTCAGCGTACATGGTCTCCGGAATGGAACCATTGAAAGGGAATTTCGATGCATTTGAGACGATGATCGTCGTGGTATGGAATATACAAATCGAAGACATCGATGCGCCAGCAACAATGGGGACATTGTTCTTATCCATCGCCCACTTAGTGATCAAGGTCCAAAACCCGGCATACGACGCCTCAGAATGTCGTGAAGAAGAAGATAAACTCTGGATGAGTTGTTGCCAGAGAACCAACCCATAGTCGACGTTGACGCCGTTGTAAACTCCGTACAGAATGGAAAGGAATAGTCGACTGGAGCCATTTGAACCTGAGCTCCTTTCTGAGAGACCCTTGAAAAGTACAGTGAACAGTCTGTTCCACTGTGGCGGTAAACATGACTTTTTGAACTTTGCGACGGAGGTTAGCACCTCCGTGTACCCCATATTATAGAACATGTTGAAGAGATGCCCCAACGGAATAGTCTCCGGATTAACCCTTGAAGGGTCAGCTTCAAACCCTATCAGTGAGCCAAATCGTTGCTTGGAAATAGAGGCTTTGTGATCAGAAACCTCGAAGAAGATCCTATCGACCACTTTATCATAGTGTGCAGTCACATAAATCTGCGATAAGAGCTCCATGGGCACTGATTCCACCCTCGAAAGTGCAGGTGCTATTGGCGAATACTTCAAGCACTCGATGATTGGGAACATGTAGGAGTCATATGCCTGAGGAGTTAAATCGATTACGAGACACTGTTGAGGGCGAATGGGAAGGATGTGAGAAGTAGCGTGAACGGAGGATGAATCTGCCATTGTTGAAGAGAAGAAGATGATGAACAGTAAGGGTTCAGGAAATTCTTTTGCTCTGGTAATTTGGATTGCAGTAAAGAGGTAAATGGTGGATGCTAACGCCCTTTTATACTGGGGTTTAAGGAGAGAGAAAGATCTGCCCAAATCTTCTATCGAAATACCAAGAGTTTACCGGAGGTGACTGATGCGTGACAGTTGGGGAACCGATGATCACGCATGAGAGAGAGTGTCAGAATCCGGAGAACACGCCTCCTGTCAAGCGTCGTTTCTGATAAACTGTTTCAAATTCACACGCGCCTGTCTGTGCCATAGAGGAACCGTTTCAAATTCGCACACGCGTCTGCGACGTCAGTTAGAGATTAGACGCTTGAAATTCGCACGCTTTCCCTGTTCCGCCGTTTGAAATCAAATCAATTAAACTCTCGCCTGAGTCAGCAACTCTTCATCTTATCCCTTTAATGTGTAACGCCATCTTTTGAATAACACACCCACGTGGATTAATTTTGACCACATCTTTATAATTAATCACCGATCCAAAGAAAAAGCCTGTAATTATTAGTACCAGAATGTTGGAAAATCAAAGATTTTCGTGCTAAGGGTGTAAAAAAGAAAAGAAATAAAGCAAATCTTTTTAGGAATAAATGTGATGTCAATAATGACACGAAACAAATGATCCCGGGCACGAATCTCTTCCTTCAAAGTCAAGAGAGACCTTAAAGTTTTAGTGTGGTTTCCCGTTGAATAACGATCAAACACTTATTAAGAAGTGTTGAAAGGCTTCTTTTAATTAGGCTCCTTAGGGTGGCTTTAGCTTTGATTCAACAGTCCTAATCTTGAAATAAGATAGAAAGTGAACAAAGTACTTGTGAGACCGATGTAGTCTGTTGAACAAGTAGGTAGGTAATGATTTTAAAGTGGCCTGGAAAATATAAAATCTCAAAAAAATTAAACTGGATCCCAAGGGAAGAAATGTTATGGTGTTTAACAATTTCATAGGAATCACACAAACAAAAAACTTGAGATTTCATAAGGATTCGTCCGTCAATTCATTAGTGAAAACTTGAGCAAATTAATTGTTCACCGTCAATTCAGATTTGGTATTGAATTTTGGGTTTCACTCAGCTCGTAGTGGCATGAAACTAAGATCATAAACACAGTTTTTGAGTAACCATAAACCTCAGTGGTAATTTCTGAGAGTCTCAAGCGTTACATTGATGAAACGAATTTAATGGAGATGGTGTAAGAAAGAAAAGTACCTCTGCTTTGAAAAGAAGGACCAAGCAGAAAACTCTTATCTCATGTGAGAAGAGAGTTAGGTAGCTCTCGATTAGAATAAATGTGATAGCCTAATTGGGAAGACAAGGTTTGTGTATACCAAGTCATTAAGGCTGTTATTCAGAATCTGATGAGGCTTTGGGCACATACAGCAGCATGCTTCTAGGGACACTTAACTAATCCATCAAATATTTCCCCATAAACGAACGAACACACATATAAAAATTAAAGACAAAAAGCAAATGAAGAACAAAATATTTTTGGAGTTTTGAAATATATGAAAAAAATGATAAATAATAAGAAAAAATAATACTAAGAAAGAAAATAAAAGATAAAAAAATTTTGGAAAAGAAAAGAAAAACATTGAGAAAAAAACATTGGAACCGAACCCGAGCGTTCGGTTGGTTTCGGTTTTGAAAATTTTTGAAAAACCGAACCCGAGCGTTCGGTTGGTTTCGGTTTTGAAAAATTTTGAAAAATCGAACCCGAGCGTTCAGTTGGTTTCGGTTTTGAAAAATTTTGAAAAACCGAACCCGAGCGTTCGGTTGGTTTCGGTTTTAAAAAAATTTGAAAAACCAAGGAATGTAGACTTTCAAAAAGGAAATACTTTTGACAATAAGATAAACAACTTTGTACATGAAATTTACAACCAAGAAAACTACCTTTGAAATGATGAGCGAGTGCAGATGATTCAACCGAACCTGAACGTCCGGTCTATTTCGCTTCTGACGTTTGAGTTTGAGAGGTAGTTTGTGGTACTAAATCTGATTCCATCATACCTAGCCCTTGTAGAATTTTGTTGAATGACGCTTCAGGAAGAGCTTTGGTAAAGACATCAGCCAATTGATCAGTGGTTCTAACAAAGTGTACTTCAACGTTTCCATCTTCCACATGATCTTTGATGAAGTGATACCTCAGTGCTATGTGCTTGGTCTTGGAGTGTTGCACTGGGTTATGACAGATCCTAATTGCACTTTCAGAGTCACAATATAGTGGGATCTTTTTCATATTGAGTCCATAGTCTCGGAGTTGACTCTGGATCCAAATCACTTGAGAGGTACAGGATGCAGCTGCAATGTATTCTGCTTCAGCTGTAGACAAGGACACACACGTTTGTTTCTTTGACTGCCAGCTAACCAACTTCCCATCAAGGAATTGGCAGCCGCCAGTGGTGCTTTTCCTATCGAGTCCACAACCTCCAAGGTCTTCATCTGAGTAGGCTTGAACGAAGAAGCCTGAGTTGGAAGGGTACCATAGACCTAAAGAGGTAGTTCGCTTGAGATATCGTAAAATGTTCTTCACTGCAAGCATGTGTTCGCGTGGGTTTGCCTGAAATCTAGCACAGTAACAAACAGAAAACATTATGTCAGGCCTGCTAGCAGTGAGATACATTAGAGAGCCTATCATTTGACGATAAAGCGTAATATCAACAGCCGGTTTATCCAGGAATGGAGTGAGCTTGGTGCCGAACGCCATTGGAACTTTGATTTTTGAATCTCCCATCATGCCAAATTTTTCTAAGAGAGTCTTCGTGTAAGCTTCCTGATTAATAAAGATGCCTTCGGGTCCCTGTCTAATATTTAAACCAAGGAAAAAGTTAATAGGACCCATTGAGCTCATTTCAAATTTAGTCTCCATCAGCTTTCTGAATTCAGCTGTTAGGCTAGGATTTGTTGAGCCAAAGATGATATCATCGACATAAATTTGAACGATCATAAGGTGGTTACCTTCCTTTTTACGAAAGAAGGTTGGGTCAACCGAACCTTGTTTGAATTTGGACATCTTTAAAAATTTAGTCAGCGTTTCATACCAGGCTCTCGGAGCTTGTTTCAGTCCATACACGGCTTTATCCAAAATGTAACAATGATTAGGATACTTTTCATTCACGAATCCAGGAGGTTGCTCCACATACACAGTTTCTTCGAGTTCTCCATTGAGAAATGCACACTTGACGTCCATTTGGTAGACCTCAAAGTTTTTGTGGGCAGCATAGGCAAAAAATATTCTTACTGATTCCAGCCTAGCTATAGGATCGAAAGTCTCTTCATAGTCAATGCCTTCCTCCTGACATTATCCTTTCACTACCAGACGTGCTTTGTTCCTTATAACGTTCCCTTCCTTGTCCATTTTGTTCCTGAAGACCCATTTGAGACCAACAACCGAGGCATCTGGAGGAGTTGGAATAAGTCGCCAAACTTTGTTCCTTTCAAATTCATTCAGTTCGTCTTGCATAGCTTGAACCCAATCGGAGTGATCAAGAGCAGTGTTAACTGTCTTTGGTTCAACTTTTGATACGAATGAGTTAAACATGCAGAATTCGACTTTTGAAAACAAGGAAATCTGTTTTTCCTTGAGTTGTGATCGAGTCAGAACTTTTTCAGATACATCACCAACAACTTGAGAAACAGGATGATCTCTAGTCCATTTGGTGAGAGGAGGGTAGTTTGGATCAAAGGTTGGATCTAATTCAGCGTTTATCATTTCTTCTGGTTCGGACTGGCTTTCAAAGTCGTAAGACATATCAGCATGCTCCCCCTCGATAGATGATCTTACATGAATGTCTTGAGAATCTTGAGCTACAGTGGTTTCTTGTGGTGCTGAGCTTTCGGGCGTTGATGCACCTTCGGATGGTGATGCACTTTCGGTTGGTGTGGTACTTTCGGTTGGTGTGGTACTTTCGGTTGGCAAAGTGCTTTCGGTTGGCAAAGTGCTTTCGGGAGTAGTTTGAGACCTTAGCTCCCCCTCAACTTGTGAGCTCGGCTGGGATGGTGATGGTGGATCCTCCCCCTCGACTGAAGCATTGTGTTGTGGAGGGTCTTCAGAACCTGATTCTCCTTCATTCATTCTCCTTGCAGCATCGTTGACAAGTTGCTTTAAGTGATCTACCCTATTGTCTGCTGCACTAGCTTCAGAAAGAATGGACTTCTCTGGTTCATCAAAAAGCTCCATGAACTTCTCGAATAGATTAGCGATCGAGGCTGTGACTTGGCCAGTTTGAGGAAAGATTTCTCCAGCTGTGTCTTCGTTGGCCTTTAGCTTTTTGACATAGCTATCATCAAAAGTCACGTAGTAAGTTTCTTCTATATTCCTCGAACGCTTGTTTAATACCCTATACGCTTTAGAAGTGAGAGAATAGCCCAGAAATATCCCTTCGTCGGCTTTGACATCGAACTTGTTGCGGTGTTCTTTAGAATTGAAGATAAAACACCTTGAACCGAACACATGGAAAAACTTCACATTTGGCTTCCTGTTGTTGATGATCTCATAAGGAGTGAGAGTGAAGCTCTTGTTGAGATATGACATATTCTGTGTATAACAAGCTGTAGAAATAGCATCAGCCCAAAAATATAAAGGTAAGGAAGCGAAACTTAGCATGGTTCGGGCTGCTTCACATAAGGATTAGTTTCGTCTTTCGACAATTCCGTTCTGTTAAGGTGTGTAGGGAGCTGAGAAGTTGTGACTGATTCCCTTTTCTGCCAGGAATTCTTCGAATTCTCTATTTTTGAACTCCAATCCATTGTCGCTCCTGATGTTGCGAACGACCTTCTTCAGTTGTACTTCAATCTGCTTGATGAACACTTTTAGCTTGTGAGTCGCTTCAGATTTAAGCTTCAGAAAGAACACCCATGTAAAACGCGAAAAGTCATCAACAATAACAAGAATATACTTGCTACCACCGATGCTTTCGATAGATGATGGACCACACAAATCAATATGAAGTAATTCTAGTGGTTCAACAACTTTAGTGTTTATTATAGATGGATAACTTTGACGACTCTGCTTCCCCACTTCACATGCAGCACACAAATGATCTCTATCGTACTTGAGCAATGGAAGACCTCGAACATGACCTCCAATAATAAGTTTGTTGATATCTTTAAAGTTGAGATGAGAGAGTCTTCGGTGTCACAGCCAGCTTTCATCAGATTGTGCTTTGGATAACAAGCAGATAGTTGGGTTTCCTTTGATGGGTTTGAGGTTTAAAGGAAACATTTCGCCTTTACGCTCCGATTTGAGAATAACTCTTTTCGTCTTCTTCTCAATTATTTCAGAACCCTCATCGTCGAATGAGACTTTGAGACCGGTACCTCCAACAAGCTGAGATACACTGATGAGGTTGTGTTGTAGTCCTTCCATGTATGCAACCTTCCTTATCGTGAAATCACCGTTTGTAATCATTCCATAGCCTTTTATGGTGCCAAAGGAGTTGTTCCCGAACTTGACGTTTCCACCATTTGAAAGAGACCTGTATTCCCTTAGCTCTTCCTTCCTTCCTGTCATGTGACGCGAGCAGCCACTATCAATGTACCATTCTTCGTCAATCTGCTCATCACTGATAACCTGCAAAAATTAAGCAGATTAATTTAGGAACCCAAAGCTTCTTGGGTCCACGTGAGCCTTTCACAGGAACAGGAATAGTAAGAGAGATGTCAACTAAATATGTTCTTTTTATTAGTGTTGTTTCATCTTTCTTTTTGATGGTAAAAACTTTAATTTTATTAGGATTCGATGCTTTCGGTTTTGACTCAGGTTTAACCACTAAAACCTTCTGTTTTCCTTTTTGTTCAGCTGATGATTGAGATTTTTGAGAAGGAGCAGAATGGAATTTAGAACGAGGTGGAGAGGAATTAGAAGCATTTGAAGAATTAGAGGACCTAGATTGAGATGACTTCTTGGCTGGAGATTCTAGGTGACCCTTTTGCTTTTGATCATTAGTGGGACTGACCCTAGAATTTTGATCTCTTTTGTTCTCAGAATCGAACCTCTGCTTTCGGTTGAAGTCATTCTCTAAACCGAACTTCTGCTTTCGGTTGTAATCATTCTCAGAACCAAACCTTTGCTTTCGGTTGGAATCATTTTCTGAACCGAACCTTTGCTTTCGGTTGATGGTTTTCTCCGAACCGAACCTCTGCTTTCGGTTGTTGTTGCTCTCTTTCGATCCAACAGGACTTTTCTCTGATTTTAAGTTCCTGTCTTGATGTGAGAAATAGGCATTCTGAGATTGCCAAAACTGTTTTCTTTCAGAGAGATTCTTCCTGTATCTCTGATTCCTTTTTCGGTTTTGATTTCTCATCTGCTTCGGTTGATGATGGATGTTAGCTTTCGGTTTTTGTTTTTCTTTAGTTGGTTCACTCTGAACTGATGAAGTTTCACTTGGGGATGTGACTTCTTTTGCAGGAATTTCTTTTTCCTGAGGAACATCTTTCGTACCACTAGTACTTGGCACATTGAAGCTATCAGGTTTATTCAAAGGTTCTGGCACATATCTGCCTTTGCTTTTCCATGAAGTCCTTTCAGACAAACCCACCGTTTCATCAGCATTGTCAATGGGAGCTGACCAGAAGAACTCGTCACAGCCATCAGCATTGTCTTCGTTTACAATAGTTGTGAGTTCAGCAGTCTGATGTTCGGTTATGCCTGTTACCTTGTACACCTGATTTGGAGTGGTTCTAACCTTTTGGTATACGACTGCTTTCTCTGCAAGGATCGGGGACTTTTGTTGGGACATACGAGCGAACTCCACTGAATTTTCTGAAATGAGATTTTTGTGGTTCTCGGGTTCGCTCTTGACAAATTCTGAACAGTCAACTGTGTCCTCTATAGAAATTTCACTCATATTGTCGTCCTCATTAAGCTCAGATGCATTTTCAACATCAATTTTATTTTCTGAGCTCAAGTTGGCATTCAATGAGTCAAATTTTTGTATGGTTTCGGTTCTCAGTTTCAGTTTATCATTTTCATCCAAAAGGTTTTTAAGCATGTCCTTATGGTCCTTGGACTTAATGAAAGATTCGATTTTGTCCAGTCCATACATATACGTTGGATTAACATCCTCAGATGAAATAACACTCTCACAATTATACGCTTCAGCATCAATTTCATCCTCCTTAAACTCAAGGAAGGGTAAAATCATGCGATGAATCTTTTGTCCTATTTCACAATCCAAATGAAGCTGAGTAATATTAGTATAAAGACGTTTGGCAATCAAACAAAAAACATTTCGCTGTTTCAAAAGCTTTAAATTGTCTCTTTGCAAATAAATGTTTTCATCTTTTATTTTGATTAATTCCGACTCCTTCAGTTCGATCCACATCCGCCGTTCCTCACTCTTCGAAGACACCCTGCTTAATTGGTCAGTTAGGTTAGAATTGGTGACTCGAGTTTGAGTTAAACTACTATCTAGATGAGAGATTCTTGAATTAACACTTTTTAATTCTTTTTCGTATGAACATTGTGGGACTTTAAATGAGACAAAAACTGATTGTACCTTCTTGATCAGTTCATAAAGCTCGTTGAACTGCACGCTGAGCGGTTTGGCTATAAAGCACAAGTTATGTTGCTCCTTCGTGTCATCATTCCCACCATCAGTGTTGTATCCCCTCATCTGAGATACGTCGGACACCATCAAGCATCTTCCTCCGCTGCTCTCATCTTTCGCCACATAAGCCTTTCCATGAGAAGGCTTCCTCACTTCATCATCTTCATAGTCGGTTGACCAGACCTCCACGCCACTGAACTCATCATCAGCTACCGAACCCTGCACAATTAACGCATTCATAGGATGGTTAGCAGTAGATTTCTTCTTCCTGATTTCATCTAGCTTTTTCTGCAACAAAGCTTCTTCATCCTTTTCCTCATCCTTTTCTGCCATCTTTTTGAGGACGCAATCTTTTGCATAGTGGTTCTTTCCTCCACAATAATAGCAGCTCACTCCCGAATCTCCTTCAGCCTTCGGTTCCTTCTTTGACTCTTCAGCCTTCGGTTCATCTTTGACCTTTTCAGAACTGTAAATCCCTTGCCAATTTCGGTTCTTGTTAGTGGGGAATCTCTTCTTGATGAACCTGTTGGGGTTTGACACCATCATAGCATAGTCCTCAGAAGTGAGGTCATAGTCATCCAAGTTGAGGTCTTCGTCCTCCATCACCGCTTTGCTTTTGGATAGAAGGGCCAACGAACCTAGGCTTGAAACCACATTTTTCTCCTGTAACACGATCTTTTCTTGAGATTTTAGGATGCCCACCAGTTTCGCCAAAGAATAGGATTTGAATTGCTCGTGCACTTTAACTGTGGACACAACTGCTCTCCACTCAGATCTGAGTCCGTTCAAAAACGTAACCTTCTGCTCAATAAGCTTCCTTTTGATGTCGTGTTTGATCATCTTGCTAAGAAGATGATTGAAGCGATCGAACGTTTGAGTCACATTTTCTTCGGCTCCTTGTCTGAATTCACCAAACTCGGACAAGAGTAAGGTTTGAATGGAGTGTTCAAGATCTTCGTCTGTAGAGTACAATTCACGTAGCCTGTCCCATATCTCTTTTGCAGTCGTGCATGAACTCACCAACCTAAAAGTATCGGATTGAAGAGCGAATCTGATCAATCTTAATGCTTTGATATTGCACTAAAATTTATCTTTTTCGTCTTGCGCAATATCTTTAACATCTTTCAGAAGATCATTATACTCCTTTTGAGTTTTAATAATCCTTGAAGTTGCTGAATGAGAAAAAGGTCCAGAAACGATTGCTTCCCAGATGAGGTATCCATTATCCTCAGATCCTATAACATAATCTTCAAAGTGATGCGCCCAGACTTCATAATCATGGGTGTACAGGATGGGAATCTTCGTTGTTGATCCAATGTTGTTCGAAATATTAATGGGATTGGATTGCGATTCGTCCATAATTGATCGAATAACCTGTTCAAAGATCAGACTTGTAATATATCAAATTAGGGCAAAACAATAAATACCGAGATACGTCAATTATGAGATGACGGCTCAATAAATATCAATAAATGCGGAATAACCCTAATCGAAACCTTTTTCATAGAAAAGAAGTGTATCGATTACACAACCTCCTGCTCTGATACCAATTGATAAGTTAAAACTAACTTGAAGATCGATTAGATCTATAAAACAGGTAAAGAAATAAACGAATAAACAGCAAGAACACAAGAATGGATCAAAAGATGTCGAATGATTAATAAACAATCCTCAAAAGAGCTTGATAAAGAACTTCTACTGTAGAGGATTTAGGGTTTACAAGAACGATGAGGAAAATCTGTAAAGCTATCGTAATTGCTATCAATCGTTTACCTAATATGCATGCAAGCACATTATTATATACTAAACCCTGTCAGCTCACGGTTGGACAGGCCCAAACCGGAGTACAAAACATGGACTATTAACCGAGCCCAATGGATGAAATACATCAAAAATGCTACGTTATGCTACCCAACAATATATATATATATATATATATATATATATATATATATATATATATATATATATATATATATATATATATATATAGATATATAGTTTCCATAAAATGCTCCTCACGTCGTGAGCATAAGGGTCTCACGACGTGAATTCATTAATATCCGTATTCAACAAGGAAACTTGCTTCTTCGCGCAGAATCTTTTTGGACTCATTCACACGACGTGAATAACAATGGCTCATGTTGTGAGCTTCTATTTCACACATATAGTCGAGAACTTTCTTGATGCTTCATCGTGGTATTCTTAAGGCCATGTTGTGGGACTTATTTTTGCATGATCTTCTCTTCTTTTAAGCTCCAAGTTCAGCTCCAGTCCTCCAAGTATCCAACTTTTGTCAGTTTCAGTCTTTTTTCTTCCAGAATGTCCTTTTTGGTTGCAAAATAGAATTTAACTTAATAGGTATCAAATATCTTTGCAATTAACTAAAATATAGCTTAAAATGTATTAAAATAATGCCTAAATATATGTATAAATATGACAATATCAAAATACCCACACTATTCTTTTCCTTGTCCTCAGCACCCTCCGACAAGGTCAAAACCGGCGCCTCACACAATCTCTGCCTCAGGGTCTCAAAAGTTTTCTGCTGCTCAGGCCCCCATCTAAAAGTGACAATCTTCTTCGTCAACCGAGTCAGTGGAACCACTATCTTGGAGAAATCCTAAATGAACCTCCGGTAGTAAGGTACCAACCCAAGAAAACTCCAAATCTCACATGAAAAAGACCTCAGAACCTCCCACCTCATCACATCCTCGACCTTGGCCGGATCGACCATAATACCATTCTAGTTGACAAGGTGCCCCATAAACCACACCTCGTACAACCAGAACTCACATTTGGAGAACTTCACATAAAGTCTCTCTCTCTCTCTCTCTCTATCTCTATATCTCTCCCTCTCCCTAGAGTCTCCAATACATCCCTCAAGTGCTATTTATGCAGCTCATGGATCTTGAAATAGACCATTATGTCATCAGTGAATACAATCACAAAATGATCCAGCATCGGACTGGATACATGGTTCATGAGGTCCATGAATGCAGCTAGGTTATTGGTGAGCCCTAAATGGAATCACAACGAACTTGTAAAGACCATAACGAGTCCGAAAAGGTCGTCTTCTGCACATCCTCCTCTCTAACCCTCACCCTTGGGAGTGGATAACAGTTCTTCACCGTTAGTTTATTGAGTTCCCGGTAGTCAATACACATCCAATGCGACCTATCCTTCTTCTTCACAAACAAAATCGGTGCTCCCTATGGCGAACTATGTAGACAACTCCTGCATCTCTGGAGGAGCTAATTGATACGGTGCTTTGTCTATTGGAGTCGCACCTGAAACCAAGTCAATCCTAAACTCCACCTGCCTCTCTGGAGGCAATACAGGAAAATCCTCCAGGAACACATCCGGGTATTCCCAGACAACCAGCATGTCATCCACAGTCGCCTTACCATTCTCCCGGGTATCCATAACATATGCAGCATATCTGGAACAACCATGCTAAAGATAACCTTTGGCCCTAGCTGGTGAACATAGAATGGGCCCACACTGAGCATTCTCCCCCTGAACCACTAACTCTCCCTCACTTGGGATTCGAACTGAACATAGGGGTATTTTGGATTATTTTTGAGAATTAGTCATTTGGAAGGATATGTGACAGTTAGAGCTGAGATTCGGAGTTGGGACCTCATCAGCTATTGTTCAGATTGAGAGGTGAGTCTTCCTCACTATACTTATGGGTTGAAATCACTAAGGGCAACCTATCGGATATGATATCTTGTTATATGATAGTATGTGATTATGCTGTAGAGATATGTTAGATTGGTATCTTGGTATATAGGATGTTAGCATATGGTAATGATCTGTAAATCTGCCTGTTGTCTGTTGATTTTTTATAGTTTATCTGTTATGTATATGTCGAAATGTTATGGCTGGTTCGGTTGAGGCAGTCCTACTTTGTGCTGAAGGCCAAGATACCCGGGGCGCTCCAAATAGGTTGTAGGCCCTACGAGGCAGTCCAGTTAGGCCGAAGGCCTGGGGAGTGGTCCGAATAGGCTGTAGGCCCTGTGAGGCGGTCCAGTCATGTCGAACGCTCAGGAGTGATCCAGATAGACTGTAGGCCCTGCTAGGAGGTCAAGTCAGGCCGCAGGCTCATTTATGCATGTTGTTGTTTGTTATATGTGTATTTATGTGGTGGTACTTTGGGGGAACTCACTATTGACTTACGGTTTTAGTTTATTATTTCAGGTACTTCTGATGATCGCGGAAAGGTGAAAGCGTGACCGTACTGTGACATCCCCAAAATCTCGCCCAGAAAAGACCGGTTTCATTTATGCCTTTTAAACATTTTCAGAGTAAATTCTTTTGATTTAAAAGAGTTGCGGAATTTGTTCCCAAAAACAAAACATGATAAAATAGATTTTTATCAAAACATTTCATAAAGAAATGTAATTTCATTTCATAATCAAAAATCGGGATGTCATGTTCCGATGTAGACCATAAAGCATAAACGATAACATTACAAGTCATTCAACAAATATATACATATACAGACTTGTAAACAAAACAACTTGATGATTCATCCATCTTATGCCCTTGCGCCACTTCCTGTAATACAAATAAACTGAGTGGGTCAGGCTTGGGAGCCTGGTGAGCATATAGGGTTTTCAACCCGCAATAAATAATTATATTTAATTTTACCAACCAACAATAACCCGGTTACCCGTTCTCGTTATCCTCACTTTACGTCCCTAAAATAATATCTATCTCAAGGGACTTAATCTAGGATTTTCATCGGGACGGACATTACTGTAGAGGGGCTTCCTTAGCAAAAAGTGTCCTAAAGGCAACCATGTGGGGGATAGAGTACACCGGTGAACACATCGTTCACAACACCTACAGGTTATGAGCCTGCTAGCGTTCCACATGACTGTCTAGAAGGAGTCTGTGGTTGTTATCCATACTCTGCTGAATAATTAGATCAACAACAACAACATCGAGGCCTATCATCTGTTTATCACACATCAACTATCAACCCATGTTCTACCCAACATATTAGTAGATAAAAATATATATTTTTATACATAGTTTAAAACCTGTATAGCATTCTCATTCAATACATATTCCAAACAACAGATGAGACACATACACATAACACGCATTTCATAGATAATAAATCATATTTATGAGATAAAAGAAAGTGAATATACACTCACACATATAACAACATAATATACACATAACACGTATTTTGTATAAAATACTTCATAATTATGCATTAGAAGAAGTTAACTACACACTCACTTGATCAGAAGATGATCGGACAGCACTACGACTTGTAGAAGTAGTATTCTTCGGGAGATCTGGCAGATCTTCACAAAAACCGGACTCCTCGTGGGCAGAGCTTCGGCTTGGGAATCTCACTTCTCGGGATCTTCGGGACTTCGGAACTTGCTTCGGGACTCGGGAATGATACCGGGGCTTCGGGATATAATTGGCATGCAAATCGAGGCAAAAACTAGAGAGAAAGGAAGAAAAATGGCTGATCTCGGTTTCTATTTATAGGCTGCTAGGTCTGGGATTACATTGGGCGTAATTTGACGTCACTGCATGTGTCAATTGGTGGCACTCGAGTTTTGGTCAGGGAAGTTGCACTCATTCGAGTACGTTGGGCGTACTCAAATTACGCGTAATTTGACTCGTCGAACTTCTAAATTGCGTAACTTTCGCATACGAGATCCGTTTTCGACGTTCTTTATATACACGCGTAGGTGAGACTACGCTCTACAACTTTCGTTTAGACTCCGTCGGCTAATTTTGACTTTTATTTTTATTATTTATTTCTAGTAGGCCGGGACAAAAAAACTTTGTTAGAAATTCATAACTTCTTCGTCCGACGTCCGATTTCGTCTGTCTTTTCATCAATGCACTACTATCAACGAGATCTTCGATTCTCGTTTAGATTGTTTCGGCTAAAACTCGCTCGATCTCTATTCGAACTTTTGGGTTGTCTACAGCTAAGCTGAAACTTCGAAAAATAATAACTTCCTCATACGAAGTTAGATTTGGACGATCTTTTTATGCACGCTCTCGATTTAATGAACTCTACGACTTTCGTTTAGATTGCTAAGGCTAAATATCACTCGTTTGTAAATTCACTATTTACGCCACGTTGTGCCACACCGGTTTTGTCGCGAAACTTCGACAGGTCATAACTTCTTCGTTATAACTCGGATTTCAGCATCCTTTATATATTTGGAAACCTCGTTTCAACTACTACAACATTATCCATAGATATCAACTTTATCTAACATTTCATTTTGACGCTTATTTTTATTCTTAGTTCCATTAAGACACACAATTAAGCACAAAACACATAATACTCAAATAATACATTCTTATTATTTCAAATGGGTTACAAAGGTTAACCTAGACTATTACATTGCTATTAATGACAAGCCCATAAACACGGGCGTTACACGTACACATCCTCCTATTTCATGGCCTTATTATTTTGAGATACTCCAATATTGAGAAACACTTTGGAAACAACGATTTGTAAACATTTTTATGATTATGGATTATTTTGACAAGTTTAAAATTATTGTAGTTTTTGTGACGTTAAAAGTCTTGGGCTCTGTCTTTTAGAAGACAGGTCGCAAGTCTGACATTTCCCCATCGGGATAACTGCTAGTGCAGAAGGCATTAGCGGCATCCACTAACCAATGTCTGCTCGCGATCAGATTTGGGGCTCCACATGCCCGAAACTCATGGAAAATCAAAGTGAGAGCTCCCATCATCGCTACCATCTCATAACGGAATGAGCCCAAACGCTCCTATAAAACCTCCATGATGAGAATAAATCTCTAGATCGTTTAGATCTTTCATAGGTATATTGATAAAGAACAAACAATTCAATCACAATACGATTAAGAACACAATATGGAATCAATTTGAAGCTTATGATTCAAATATAGTCACGCCTCAGCATAGCTCGATAAAGAACTTCCACTATAGAGGCGAGCTAGGGTTTACAATACGTTAATGAGAAAATAATAAAACGTTACTTACTAAGGATGCATGCATGCACCTTAAATACTAAAACCCTAGAATAAAAACAATCACGGTTGGACAGGCCCAAACCGGATATCAAAATTGGGCTAAGGACCGAGCCCAAGACGCAACACTATATAACCTAACAATCTCCCCCTTTGCGTCAAATGAGGCGAGAGATTATTTCTGTTGAGTAGCCTTCACTGTCTTCACAACTTTGAACAGCCAAGGAATGATAGCAAGAAGAGTCTGTCGAAATTGAATATACCATCTCAGCATATCAGTAAACAACTTCTTGTCAGCTACAGAATTCTGATTACACCTGTGAATGATCTCCAAAATATGCTCCAAGCAAGTAGTTGAGAACAGGTGCTTATCACAGAGAGCAAAAAGACATTTGTGATTTTCACCCCTAACGAACATCATTGAATGAAATTGGGGGTCAATTTTACCCTTGACCATAGCATTCACATTGCTAGTTTTCCCAATTGGTTTGATCGTTGGTCGCTTGTGAATGGTAGATGCGATTTCTTGGTCCATCTTCGCTACTTCATGAATGTAGCAAACAAGAATTCGCTTGATGTGGTCAATAATCGGTTGATACTCCTGAGGATTGGACATCAGAAGGTTGTTGAGGAGTATCCAGTCGTGAGGGTTAAGGTTCGGTAGATCAGCCAGGGAAACATTATGAATCGAGCCTTCAGAGCCTCGGGTCACTTTAAATTGACAAATTTCCCGGCTGAATAAGGCTTCAGTACCTTGACAGTAGTAATCTTCTGTGAACTCCAGGTCAAGTACTGTGGTTGAGCGAATTCCAAATAAAACTCCAATAGATCCCGACCCACCTTCGGGTCCAGAGAAGGAATAACAGCAGTTGAGTTGAAGCAATGAAAGATAAATGCCTTTCGAGTGATTGGTATATCAAATTGGGCGTCCTTCGAGTTTTCAAGGCCGAACGACATAACAGGTTCGGGCCAATGAGTACTCGGTTCATCTATAGCTTCTCTCTGGAGCGAATCAATGGTCCACTCTGGAAAAATGGACTTCTTCTCCAAGAGCTCTTTTTCTCTTAGCTTTTTCTCGAGCTCAGCTGTTTCTTTCGCAATCTTTTCTGCAAGCTCCTTGTCAGAGAGTTTTGTTTTCTGAAAAGGCTTAGAGGGATTTTCACCCAAGATATCTTCAAAATCATCATCATCTTCTCCAATATTCTTCTTCTTCTTATCCCTTTTGCTGCCCGAAGCTACATTATCCTTCGGTGCAGCTATTGATTTGGGTTCGGGAGGAGGTTGAGTATTAACCTTTTCCATTTACTTTTCTCCCCCTAGTTTCGGCTGGACAGTAGTCACCGAAACATCCTCTATCTGACTCAAGATATCCAACGTAGGTCTGAGTTTTTCAGCTAAATGGCGTCTAATGGATATTGTCAGAATAGAGTCATGGGCGTCAAGAAGATGTAATAGAATGGAATGAACGTCACCCACGGAGTTTCGAATAACCTTTATTTCAAACTTTAAATCATCAAGCTCTTTGGTGGCAGTGCGAAGCTTGAGATTTTGAATTTTCAGCTGAGATGTACGCTTGTCTAACTCATCCATAACCCGATTTTCAACGGCAAGTTCGGCTTCCAGCTGAGTCAAACGATCATTAACATGATTATGAAGGTTTTTGTTGGCAGCTTCAATGGCCTGGAGAGCGACTTCAAGATTAGTCCTTTCAACTTCGAGCAAACGTTGGAGATTATCAACTGAAGCGTTCACAGTCTGAGAGTTCTTTTGAGCAGCATCTTGCAAAGAATCGAGGAATAGTTGAGCCTCAAAAATTAGTTTTTCAACTTTTACGATCGCGTCTTTGCATTCTATCGTCGAGGCCTCAACAACAATAGAAGCCTTTTTACATTGAGATGTAGAGGCATCGATAGCCTTTGCTGTAGCAGAGAGAGATGCATCATGCTCTTGAACAACCGAAGAGAATAATGCCTTGAGAGCAGCTTTGGAGCAAGCACCAGTGGAGGAGGAAGAAAGTAGCTGATCAAGCTTATCAATAACAGCCTTGAGGTGGCGCTTGGTAACTGGAGCATCGTCATCATCATCACTGTGGACTCGGTAAGGACTGAAGTAAGTTGAATCAAACTCCAAGTCCTCACCACCGAGAATTGTGTTGGTTTCGGTAGATGGGATAGGTGATGGTGGTGTGGTGGTAACTGGAAGTTCGGTAGTGACTAGGGGTTCGGGTGCCGAGGAAGGAACCCACGTATCAGATACGTTGGTTCGAACTCCACTAGTGGTGGTGGTAGTAGCTTCAGTAAAGATTGGTGCAAAAATGGGAATAGTAGTGGATGGTTGAGATGTAATGATAGGAAAAATAAGAGGGATGGAGACAGGAACAGAAACAAGTGGAGGAGAAGGTGCTTGGGACCGAACAGATACCTCTGGTGTAGGCGAGCGAGGCGGTGTATCACCACGCACCAAACCCTAATCCTTTGAGCTTTCGCTGTCAGATTGACTGGGAAGAGGTGTGGGTTGATTAGGCGGCACATATTCTGAGTCAGAATCACTTGAGGATTGAAGAATTAGTCAGCGAGTAGGTTTCTTGACTTTCTTCGGCTTAGGTTGAGCTGGGGCTGCCTTCTCTGACTTTCACTTCCTAGGGGTTTGGACTTTTGAGACCGGACCCCCCTTATCTCCCTTTTTCCCTTCGTGCTTTTTGCCTCTCTTTGCAGGTTTGTCTGCATCATCAATTGATTTAACCATGTCGGTAGTGAGTTCCCTTGGACCAGAGGAGGGAAGCTTCTTGTATTCCTGAATAATCGTGCTTGAAGGAGGCACAAAGGCAGACATCGACTCAGGAATCGATCCAACAAAAACAAATTTTGAAGGATGAGTCATAATGATGTTGGTAGTGTGAAACGTAGCAATGGAAGAAAGCATGGAGTCGGCCATGATAGGAACATGAAAATGAACCATTATCAACTGAGTGATAACAGTCCAGAAGTGAGCACAAGAGATTTATGTGTGGGGAGAGGAAGATGATAAACTCTGAATAAGCTGAAGTCATAAGACCATTCCATAATCCACATTAAGACCGTGATACACACCATAAAGTATAGTCATGAAGGACTTGCTCGCACCGTCAGATCCATCACTTCGTTTAGAAAGCCCTTTGAAGAGTAGAGTGAAGAGGAAGGACTTTTTGAACCTGGTCACAGTGGTTAGGGTTTCAGTATAACCCATGTTGTAGAACATTGAGAAGAGTTGACCTGTGGCAATAGAATCGGGAGAAACCATGGAGTCTTCATATACAAGCCCTAGAAGAGAGCAAAAACGATTCTTGGAGATTGAAGCTTTTTGGTTAAGAATATCGAAGAAAATTTTGTCTGCCCCTTTGTCATACGTAGCAGTGGAGTAGATTTGAGAGAGACAGGACATTGGAACAACTTCGACGGTGGTTAGGGCTTTAGTGAGTGGAGAATATTTCAGACATTCCACCACTTGATACATGTATGTATCGTAGAGGAAGGGCGAGAGATCGATCAACAGGTTGTGATTGGGCTTGATTGCAAGAAGAGTGGAGCGAGCAGTAGTTTCTTGAACTGAGGATGAGTCTTCCATTGAAGAAGCTTGTCGAGGAAGAAGATGAATAGTGTAAAATTGATCGCCGACTTTTTCTCTAGAGAATAGAAGTGTGGTAAGGAACAGTCACACTAAAATTAGCCCTTATATACGATCTTGGAGAGAGAAAAATCGTAAGTGATGATTGCTGAAATCTTGGAAACGACTCCTAAAAAAACGTGATTTGACATCTTGCAACCCCGATAAAATAGAGATGACGCATGATGACCAATTCAAATTGTGGCGCCTTCCAAACTTATCCATTAGTCAAAAGGTCAAGCGTTTAAAATTCCTGCTGAGTCATCAGTTGAATCTTCAATAAAATTCGATTTCCATAATAACTCAAAAAAACGTTATATCAACCCGTCGCTTTTAATTTGGAATTTAGAAAGTGTGTGTATAAGAGTGTAAATAATAAAGAAACAAAGCAAACTTTTTGTGTGAACTTGTGATGTATGTTAAGACATAAAGCGATTGATCCCGGGCATGAATATCTTCCTTCAAAGTCAAGAGACACTTTAAAGTGTTTGTGTGGCTTCCCGTTAAATAACGATCAAGTACTTGTTAAGAAGCATTGAAAGGCATCTTTTTAATTAATGCTATAAAGGGTGGCTTTCGCTTCAATTCATGATTTCGATACTTGATATAAGATCGCAACAGAACGAATTACTTGTGAGACCAATGTGGCCTGTTAAACAAGTAGGTAGGTGAATCAAACTCCAAGTCCTCACCACTTTGGACTTTCGATACTTGATGAGAAATCTCAAAAAAAAATTAACTGGATCCTTGGGGAAGAAGAGTCTTGGTGATAGACAATTTCAGAAGGATTGCTCAAAATAAAAAGAGATTTCATTTGTGAGATCGAGATCATGGGAATGGTTCACCGTCAATACATTAAGGGTTTTGAATTGTGGGTTTCACTTAGTACATAGTAACAAGAGACTAAGATCATTGACACAAACTTTTGTGTAACCATAAACCTCAGTGGTAAGTGCTGAGAGTCTCAAGGGTTACATTAGTGACATGAAGTATAATGAAGAAAAATGATATAGGTGGTGTAAGAAGCGAATGTACCTCTGCTATAAAAGAAGGGCCAAGCAGAAAACTCTAAAATCAATATGAGAAGAGTAAGGTACCTCATGATTAGAGTGAAGGTAACAACCTAGTTTGGGAAAACATAATTTGTATTTATCACATTATTAATGTTTCACTCAAAATCTGTAGAGGCTTTGGTCAACATGCAGCAACATGCATCTAGGGACACTTAACTAATTCATAGAAAAGAGTTGATACCTGCTTGAGCTTCACCATCGAGAGTAGCATTTATACAAAGAAAAATATGAGAAAAATAAAATAAAATGAAAAATATTTTTGTATTTTGTGGATAATTTTTAATAAAACAAAAAAGAAAAATATTTTTGGATTTTATGAAAAGAAAAAAAAATTAAAAGAAAAACATAAAAATGAGTATGTAAAAGAGTTGTACAAAAGAATACAATCAAAATCCCTTTTAATGAAAAAGAAGCGAACGAGTTCAGAAGGACTGAACCCGAAATAGACAGAGCGTTCGGTTCTTGAGTGAACCGAATCCGAAATAGACCGAACATTCGCTCTATTTCGCTTCTTACCTTTAATGAAGCGAAGGCGACTTTGGCACTGATTCTACTTCCATCATTCCTAGGCCTTGTAAGATCTTGTTGAAACTTGCTTCAGGTAAAGCCTTAGTAATTATATCTGCTAGTTGATCAGTAGTTCTAACGAAGTGAATTTCCATGTTACCATCTTCCACATGATCTTTGATGAAGTGATACCGTAGTGCTATGTGCTTTTTCTTCGAGTGTTGCACTGGGTTATGACAAATCCTAATTGCACTTTCAGACTCACAATATAGTGGGATTTTCTTCATGTTCAGCCCATAGACCCTAAGTTGACTTTTTATCCAAACAACCTGAGATGTGCATGAGGCGGCGGCTATGTATTCAGCTTCAACAGTGGAGAGAGAAACACAGGTTTGTTTCTTTAATTGCCAGCTAACAATTTACCATCAAGAAATTGGCATCCTCCAGTAGTGCTTTTACAATCCAATCCGCAACCACCTAAATCAGCATTAGAGAATGCTTGGACAAAGAAACCTGAGTTGGCTGGATACCATAGACCGAGAGAGGTAGTTCTCTTCAGATAGCAAAAGATGTTTTTCATGGCTAGCATGTGAGGTTCGCATGGGTTAGCTTGGAATCGGGCACAATAGCAGACTGAGAACATGATGTCTGGCCTACTGGTTGTGGGATACATCAGTGACCCAATCATCTGACGATAAAGCATCATGTCAGCAGCTGGCTTTTCCAAAGATGGTGTAACCTTAGTCCCAAAATCCATAGGAACTTTTACTTTGGAGTCTCCCATCATGCTAAACTTAGCAAGCAATGTCTTTGTATATGCCTCCTGACTAATAAAAATGTCTTCGGGTCCCTATCTAATATTTAAGCCAAGGAAAAAGTTAATTGGACCCATTGAGCTCATCTCAAATTTAGTTTCCATCAACTTTCTGAATTCAGCTGTTAAGCTGGGATTCGTGGAGCCGAAGATGATGTCATCAACATAAATTTGGACTATCATAAGTTGGTTACCCTCTCTCTTACGAAAGAAGGTTGGGTCAACCGAACCTTGTTTAAATTTGGACATTTTTAAGAATCGAGTGAGAGTTTCATACCATGATCTGGGAGCCTTCTTCAGGCCATATATTGCTTTGTCTAGAATGTAGCAGTGATCTGGATGCTTCTCGTTCACGAAGCCTGTCGGTTGCTCAACGTACACAGTTTCTTCAAGTTCTCCGTTGAGAAAGGCACATTTTACGTCCATTTGATAGACTTCAAAGTTTTTGTGTGCAGCATAAGCAAGAAAGATTCGAACCAACTCTAATCTTGCAACTGGAGGGAATTTCTCTTCATAATCTATACCTTCCTCTTGGCAGTATCCTTTTACGACCAACCGGGCTTTGTTACGAATCACATTCCCCTCCTTATCCATCTTATTTCTGAATACCCACTTGAGACCAACAACCGAAGCATCCTTTGGAGTTGGAATTAGACGCCATACTTTGTTTCTTTCAAACTCGTTCAGCGCGTCTTGCATGGCTTGAACCCAATCAGAATGGTCAAGAGCTGAATTCATGGTCTTCGGTTCAACTTTGGAGACAAAAGAATTAAATTCTACTTTAGAGAATAGTGCAACTTGTTTCGCCTTGACCTGTGATCGAGTTAATACCTTTTCTGAAGATTCTCCAATGATTTGACTTTGAGGATGGTCTTTGGTCCATTTAATGAGAGGAGGGTAATTTGGATCACAAGAGGGATCGAGTTCTGCATTGACTTCTTCTTCCAATTCTGATAGTGTATCATCATCATTGACATTTGTATTCTCCCCCTCGAATGATGACACTATTTCAATTTCTGGATCTGAACGTTCCCCTTCATTTGGACTTTCGGTTGAGCTAGATGATTGTGACGATGAATTATCCCCTTGAAATGAAGAACCTTGATCATTTGGTAGAGACGAACCCTCCCCCTGGATAGAAGAACAGTCACCAAAAGGTTCGCTTGAGTCAGGCCTTTCGGTTGCCTTTGGTTGTTCAGCTGCCAGCTTCTGTGCAACATCGTCAATAATTTGCTTTAAACTGTCAACTTTGTTATCTTCATCCTTGGATTCATAATCGATAGCTTTTTCAGGTTCATCAAAGAGACGCATGTATTGCTCAAAAAGATTTGAGATTGGAACAGTGACTTGACTGGACTTTTGAAAGATTTCCTCCATTGCATCTTTGGGTGTCTTCAACTTCTTGACATAATTGTCATCAAAAGTGACATAGTATGTCTCTTCAATCTTCTTTGAGCGTTTATTCAGAACTCTATACGCCTTAGAGTGCAAGGAGTAGCCCAAAAAGATCCCTTCATCAGCCTTAGCATCAAACTTGTTTCGATTCTCCTTTTAGTTGAATACGAAGCATCTTGAACCGAACACGTGAAAGAACTTCACATTAGGCTTGCGGTTGTTCAACATCTCGTAAGGAGTGATAGAGAATCGCTTGTTATACGATCTATTCTGAGTGTAACATGCAGCAGCAATAGCATCAGCCCAGAAATATAAAGGCAAGGAAGCGAAGCTTAGCATAGTTTGAGCTGCTTCACACAGAGATCGGTTTCACCTTTTGACGATTCTATTCTGTTGTGGAGTATATGGAGCAGAGAAATTGTGAGTCGCTCCCTTCTCAGCCAGAAAATCTTCAAAATCCTTTTTCTTCAATTCCAAGCCATTGTCGCTTCTTACGTTATGAACCACTTTTCGCAGTTGAACCTCTACTTGCTTTATGAAGAGCTTGAGCTTAGGATTTGCCTCTGATTTTTTATTTAAGAAAAATACCCATGTGAAGCGAGAGAAGTCGTCTACTATGACAAGAATGTACTTGTTCCCACCAATGCTTTCAATAGAGGAGGGACCACATAGATCGATATGCAACAACTCCAATGGTTCTATCACCTTTGTGTTGATAATAGAAGGATGACTTTGTCGACTTTTCTTTCCCATTTCACAAGCTGCACATAGATGTTCTTTGTCGAATTTGAGAACCGGAAGACCTCGAACGTGATCCCGAAGTACCAGCTTGTTGATGTCTTTGAAATTAAGACGAGAGAGCCTTCGATGCCATAACCAACTTTCATCGGAGTGTGCTTTCGTTAGCAAGCAAACTGCCGGTTTCCCTCGAATTGGATTAAGGTTTAAAGGGTACATTTCCCCCTTTCGCTTCGACTTCAACAGTATGTTATTTGACTTCTTTTCGACTATCTCTGAGCCTTCATCGTCTAAGGAGACCTTCAATCCAGTCCCAACTACTAGCTGTGATACACTGATGAGGTTGTGTTGCAATCCTTCAATGTATGCAACCTTTCTGATCGAGAAATCACCATTCGTAATCATTCCATAGCCTTTGATAGTTCCAGATGAATTGTTTTCGTACTTCACTATTCCACCATCCTTGAGAGACCGAAACTCCCTCAGTTCTTCCTTTCATCCTGTCATGTGACACGAGCAGCCACTATCAATGTACCATTCTTCGTCAAACTACTCATCACGTATAACCTGTAAAATATCAAGCAGATTTAGGAACCCAAAGTTTCTTGGGTCCTTGTGAGCCTTTTACAGGACAGGGAATAGTAAGAGAAACATCAATCATATAAGTTCTTTTTATTAGAGTTGTTTCATCTTTTCTTTTTATTGTAAAAACTTTGATTTTGTTTGACTTTGATTCATTTGATTTAGACGTAGGATTTGAAATTTTGACGTCTACATCCTTTTGGATCTCTTTCGGGCATTTGTTGTCTTATGGAAAGAGCTTTCCTTTCCCCTTTCAATCTTTTGAAGAATGAGAATTAGAATGAGAATGAGAAAAATAACGTTTAGAAGCAATATTAGATCGTTGATTATTGCTCTTCCTTGGTTGAGAACAGGAACATTCTTCCTTTCGGTTTGTCTGATTGAACCTGGGACTATACTCATCCTTTCGGCTGTTATTATGTTGAGGACCGAAACCTCTCTTTCGTTTGCTTACCTGCTGAGAACCGAAACCCTCCTTTCGGTTGCATTCATTCTGAGGAACGAAACCTACCTTTTGGTTGCTTTCATGTTGAGGACCGAAACCTTCCTTTCGGTTGCTTCTTGGTTCTCCTCGTGACTTATGTGTCTTTTCATACCTTACGTAATGAGGATTCTGAGATCGCCAAAACTGTTTTCTTTCTTAGAGATTCTTCTTGTATCTCAGATTGTGTTGGTGTTTTCGTTCTACCACCTATTTTGGATTTTTATGAATATTGGCCTTTTTCTTCGATACTTAAGCATGGCTTTCGCTCTTTGACGAACACGTCTCACTGGATGTTATCACTGGTTCGCTCGAAGATGTTTTGGTACCACTTGAGCTTGGTACATCATATCTTGTAGGTTCATTAAGTGGTTCCGACACATACCTACCCTTCACTCTCTATGAGGTTTTCTGAGATAGGTCTTTTGTTTCATCAGCTTTATCTATTGGTGCTGACCAGAAGAACTCCTCACATCCATTTGCATCATCTTCCTCTACCATTGCTGTCAATTCGGCTATTTGTTGAGGTGTGACTCCTTGAACTGTGCAGACTTGATTTGGAATGGTTTGAACCTTTTGATATACAACATCCTTTGCCTTGAGGATTTTGGTCTTGTCTGTCGATGAGTGAGCGAACTCAACAGAGTTTTTAGAGATCAGATTTTTATTAGTTTCGGTTTCAGTTTTGACAAATTCAGAACAGTCAACCACGTCCTCTACAGAGATTTCACTCATGTCATCATCCTCATTAAGTTCAGATGCATTTTCAACATCAATTTTATTTTCTGAACTTAATTTGGCATTCAACGAGTCAAATTTTTGTACAGTTTCGGCTCTTAGTTTCAATTTATCATTCTCATCTAACAGATTTTTGAGCATATCCTTATGGTCTTTTGACTTTATGTAAGACTATTTTGTCAAGACCGATTTTATAGGCAGGGGAAATTTCGTCAGAACATACAACATTTTCACAGTTGTAAGCTTCGGCATCGACTTCATCTTCCTTTAGCTCAAGGAAGGGTAAAATCATGCAATGTATCTGCTTGCCTATTTCACAATAGAGATGTAACTGAGTGATATTAAAATATAGTCTTTTCGCAATCAAACAAAAAAAATTCGTTGTTGTAAAAGCTTAAGATTGTCTCGTTGCAAATATATTAACTCATCCCTAGACCTAATTAACTCTTTCTCCTTCTGCTCAATCCAGATCCTCCTCTTCTCACTCTTTGATGATATCCTACTAATTTGATCAGTCAGGTTAGAGTTTGTGACACGAGTTTGGGTAAGACTACTACTTAAACTAGAAAATTTAGATTTTAAGCTATTCAGTTCCTTTTCATAGTTAGTAATAGGAGTTTTCAGAGAAGTGAGAATATTTTGTACCTTCTTAAGTAACTCATCACATTCGTTGATCTTTGCACTGACAGGTTTTGCAGCGAAACACCTGTCCTCTCGCTCCTTCTCATCTTCTAGCCCACCATCTATTGTGTATCCTCACATCTGTGATACACCTTTTGTTACCATCAAACATCTTCCTGCAACATATTCTTCTTTCACCAGCATAGCCTTGCCATGAGTCGGGTTTCTCTCTTCTTCGTCCTCTGAATCTGTGGACCATACCTGCACTCCACCAAATTCATCATTATCAACTGTATCCTGTACAATCAAAGTATTCATGGTGTTATAGTTAGCTGCTGATCTCTTTTTCTTGATTTCCTCCAATCTTCTCAGGAGGTTCGCTTCCTCATCTTCTTCATCAACCTTTTCAACCTTTTTCTTCAGCATGCAGTCTTTAGCAAAGTGATTCTTTCCTCCACAATAATGACAATCAAAACCTGAGTCACCACCAATCTTTAACTCCTTCTTGGATTCTTCTGACTTTGAACTTATCTTCGGTTCCTCCTTCACCTTTTCGGAACTATAACTTCCCTGCCAGTTTCGGTTCTTATTGGCTGGGAACTTTCTTTTGATGAACTTTCTTGGATTGGAAACCATCAGGGAATACTCTTCACCAGTTAGATCATAGTCAGCAAGATCCAATTCTTCTTCTTCTTCACCAGCACCTTTTCCTTTTGAAATAAGAGCTAACGACCCCAAACTGGAAACCACATTCGTTTCCTTTGACATCGCACTTTGATGGGACTTCAGAATTCCCACCAGTTTCGCCAAAGAGTATGACTTGAATTGTTCGTGTGCCTTTACTGTGGACACAACTGCCATCCATTCGGGTCTAAGACCGTTCATGAAGGTAACCTTCTACTCAATAACCTTCCTTTCGATCCCGTGCTTTATCATCTTACTGAGGAGATGATCAAACCGATCAAAGGCCTGAATGAGTTTCTCTTCGGGCTTCTATTTTAAATCACCAAATTCAAAGAGCAACATGGTTTGAATCGAATGTTCCAGATCTTCATCAGTAGAGTACAATTCCTTTAACCTATCCAATATTTCTTTTGCTATAACACATGAACTCACCAATCAAAACGTATCTGATTGTAAAGCAAACCTAATCATCCTTAAGGCTTTAATATTTCACTGATACTTTTCTTTCTCGTCTTCAGGAATGTCTTTCACACCATTCACGAGTTAATTGTACTCCTTTTGAGTTTTGACAATCTTTGAAGTGCTTGAGTGAGCAAACGGTCCAACTGTGATTGCTTCCCAGATCAAGTACGCATTATCCTCTGAGCCGATTACATAATCTTCGAAGTGGTGTCTCCAAACTTCATAATCCTTAGTGTATAAGATTGGAATCCTTGTTGTAGATCAAATACTGTTGGAGATGTTGATTGTATTGGTTTGTGAATCATCCATAGACATTGTGATGATGTTTGATCGATAACCTGTTTAAGATCAGACTTGTAATTTATTGTTAGAGTGAGATCGACAATTAATGAGATACGCCAATATGGAATGACGGCTCAGTTAATATCAATCAATGCGGAAAAACCCTAATAATTTCTTCAACAGAAGAGATGTGTATGAATTACACAGCCTCCTGCTCTGATACCAGTTGATGAGAATAAATCTCTAAATCGTTTAGATCTTTCACAGGTATATTGATAAAGAACAAACAATTCAATCACAATACGATTAAGAGCACGATATGGAATCAATATGAAGCTTATGATTCAAATATAGTCATGCCTCAGCAGAGCTCGATAAAGAACTTCCACTGTAGAGGCAAGCTAGTGTTTACAATACGTTGATGAGAAAATAATAAAAGCATTACTTACTAAGGATGCATGCATGCACCTTAAATACTAAAACCCTAGAATAAAAACAATCACGGTTGGACAGGCCCAAACTGGATATCAAAACTGGGCTAAGGACCGAGCCCAAGACGCAACACTATATAACCCAACACTCCATGATACCCTCCTTGATCGTACCAAAGATCATAGGAGTCTGCTCGAGTACGCTACGGGTAATCTCGGATGAAATTAACTCCCGCATCTAATCACCCAACTGCCCGGCTACATAACCCGATCCTGAACCCTCATCGGCACCAGAACAACTACATGGTCTTCCTCGAAGGGTCGCCATACTGAAAATAGAGCATTCAAACCATCAGAGCACGTGTGTGTGTGTGTGTGTATATATATATATATATATATATATATATATATATATATATATATATATATATATATATATATATATATATATATATATGATTCATTTGACAAGGATGGGTCGAGGTTGGAATATCTTTTTCATTAAAGTCATCTTCATATGGAAGATGAATTATATGTTTCTTTCTTTTCCTAAAAGCATTAGGGTGATCGGAACATGTATTTATAATAAACTTATTTTTTAAAATATTAATTTTTCCATGTAATTTTGGATTTTCTAATTGTTCGTCTATGTTTATTATTAAAATCTCTTCTTTCAAAAAATTTATTTGATTTGTTTTTAAATTTATAAGATCTATCCAACGAGTAAAAGGTTTTGTAATAAATTCAAAAAATACTTCATAATTTTGAAAATTTCCTAGGATGCCTTTCTTATTAACTCCGAATGGTAATATTTTTTGTAAATAAGGGAGTGTCCAAAATAATTTCATTGTAGGACATAATCTTAATTATTGTGAAACTTAGTGGAATATAAACTTTATTATTACAAATCTTTGCATTAGATAATTTATAATTGATATCTAGTTTTTCCCTACCGACGGTACAAATAACATGGGCAGGGACGTAGCCAATATAGGGAAAGAGTATGCCTTGGCCCACCCATGCAAAATAAAGGTTATATATATATATATATATATATATATATATATATGTGTGTGTGTGTGTGTGTGTGTGTGTGTGTATATATATATACACACACACACACACTAGCCGTTTACCCGCACCAAGCGACAGGTGCGAATAGTTTTTTCAGAAATTAGTGGTAGTTAAAAACTCAATCAAGGCAATATTAAAACTCTCATACTCAACCCACTTGGATATACATTCAATGTTCACTAACAATAACTATATATGACTCAATCCATTCAATTCAGGCTCATCCACAACATAATACTATAATTGTTTACTTTAAATAGCAACCCAATTATAATAAACAAAAAATAATGGTTTTTATTTAATAATTCAACATGATACATAGACAACAAATTATAGACCTGCTTGTCTTCTAGTAAAAACTACCAAAGTTGTCTATCACTCGTAAAAACTGCCAAAGTTGTCAATCACTCGATTTTGTATGACTTCTTGCAAAAAATAGAGCTAAGATCAATAGATTCAGAAACTAGAACCAAAAAAACATAGTGTAAACAAAAATTAGTACTAATTTCCATTTTCCCTTTCACTTTCAAAGCTTATAATAATGAATTTTTCACTAAACATCCATTAACAAAAATCCACCCTTTTAATTTATTTCTGACCATTTTTTAATTTTAAAATATTTAAAAAAAACATACAATGTTCTAATAAATAAATCAATGAAACTACATTGTTATTCTTAGCATTTAACCCTTCTAAAAATTGTGACACTTCCTACATATTGTAACTGTAAATAAAAATTGGATAATTTCCAAAAGTAACACTATCCCTTTTTAGTTCACACATTTAGCTTTGTTGCAAAAACTTGTAAATTCGCATCCATGTTGAGAAAACCGGCATTTTGACCTTAAAATTTGATCAAAACTATCTTTCAAAAAGGGACAACATATACACGAAAAGCAAATTTAAAGGCAGACGTATCTTTGCTGGAACATCCAAGTACACATGATGATTTCAAGCTCACGATTTATAAAAATACATTAGTTGAATTTTTTTAGATTAACACTCGTTCAAAAAAAATTAGAATGTATTAGAAAACTATCTATTTTATTCGAAAGATAATTACTCAAACAAAACTTACAAAAAAAAAAAAAACAAAAAAACTAAACAAAAAACTATACAAAACAAAAAAACAAAAACAAAAAGCAAAATATTTTGTACAATTCTCACACAACAATTTGTTTCAATATTTTACCATTTTACCCTTGGGACTATTTTTTACGTGTGAGTTTTGGCTCTATATGGATATTGCCTTTTTGATGTTGGCTTCAAAGTTTTTTTTCCTCTACATCCCAAGCCACCTTTCTTTTATTCTCATTTTATGACCTTTTTGCCCCTAGCACTGACTGGAAGGTTATACGGGCCTAGTTTCTTTTCTTTTTATTCTCCTTTGGAGTCTTGTTGGTGAGACCATTCCCCTCTCATTCCTAACTGGTGTTGTTCTTGCTACCATCTTATCTATGGTCCAGATTTCATGAACATTTTTTCGTTAGGGCCGGGTCGTTTTCTTGTTTCCTACTATGTCTTTTATCTATAGTTTTCCTTGGTGATATTTTGTGTGTTATAGATGCATATATATTAGTCAAATCCATTCGGTTTTCCATTACCACCCGTGAGTATCCGAGTTGTTTATATTAACCCCAGAATTCATAATAAAAACTGTTCATATTCTTATAGATGTACATATATAGGTTTATGTTACAATTCCTTACCAAAGTAATTTACCCTCAGAATGAGCATCATCCTCCACCAGTTATTTTGGTAAAATACATACTTTTTTGTTTCTAATTGGAAAACTATAATGTTAGAAAGTCTAAGCTATTTGCAAACATTAAAGTTTGTGCCATAAGAACTTTGTCTATTGGTTGATAAAACTAACAAATACATGCATTCTACAACCATCATTGCAGTTTGAAGCAACTCTCCGACTTTCTTATCCGATGAAGACCCAACAAACTCACTGAACCTGAAAGTCTATGAAAAATGAAGTTTTGTGATATATATTTACAGAAAACAAAAAGAGGGTCATAGGTTATAGAAATAATAAACTAACTTTATCAATCCCAACACACTCTCGTGGATGCAGAAGGAAGGCTTATCATTTTTTACCAATTTCGTGCATTAATTTGCAAATAAACTTCTTAATAGTAAAATACATGGCATTATCACATCTACCAAACAATAATATTAGCTATTTCCTCTTGTGAATTAAGAACATGTAAGGAAGCTTCTTTTGTGATGTTAAGCATAAGCTTATATTGTGCAATCACATGCAAAAGCACCACAAATATTCTTCAACGTAAATATTTACAAATCTACAGATAAATCTTGATAGATTTAGGTGCACATAACCTAATTTAAGAAAATAAAAAAAAAGGTATTTGATTTTTTTCCTTTTAACCCAAAAAGAACCACACACACACATAAATAATAGGCATTTGAAAATGCAAGAATCACAAACAAAAAAGAGTTTTAATCACATTCAAATCCCAAAACAAAAAATAGAGAAAATCTGAGGTTTTACATACCATATGTGTCGTGTGCAACTTACTTTTTGTCTTGAACTCCTAAAAACATATTAATCAAATAACTGGAATACCCAAAAAGACCCAACATAAAAGCATTTTTTTAATGTAACATTTTCTATGTGTTATCCAGGTTAAAAGATTTTAAATTATAAAAATAAATTGGAATTTGTATTGAGCCAAAAATAGTGTGACTAAAAAATTAAAGGGAATGAAAGAAATGTAAAAGAACAAAGAGATGACATTACATCATCCAATACATTATCATCACACATACACACACAACAACAGACCTTCTCAGAAATAGAAAACAGGAAAGAGATGAAAGAAGAGCTAGAATATAAGACGAACCTATGCATTTCTATCAAGAAATGTTATTCATGTTAGAGGAAATAATGCAACAGAGATGCAGAGTCGTTGCCTTCCCTCTTCCAGATGTAGAAGAAGCCAAATCTTATGTTGTTGATCCACATCCTAGTGTCATAGGAACAAAATGATTTCCATTCTTAGTCTCATTTATAGGTCAAAAGAATAAATTTTATCCCACAAACAACAAATAAGAATTTTAATTAACTAATTTTTATATTTTTCGAGAGTGTAGTTATGTTTCTACATAAAACCTTTATGACAAATTGTCACTTGAGCATACATTCTTGCAAAAGGAAACCACAAAAAGGTAATTGATATTTTTCTTAAATTAATGGATTCTGTTGAATATCTTCTGATAAGTTATTAATTAACTTGATGATCGATTAGATCTTCTCAACAGGTAATGCGATGAAGTAAAAACAGTAAATAACACAAGTATAGATCAAGATGTGTCAAATGATTAGACCAAACAATCCTCAGCAGAGCTCGACTAAGAACTTCCGCTGTAGAGGATTCTAGGGTTACAAGAACGATAACAATAAACTTGCTGAATAATAACTCTCTGATCGTTCTATTCTATCATTACTTTCTAGGAGCATGCAAGCACCTATATATAAACTAAACCCTACTAAACTCACGGATGGACAGGCCCATACCGGAGATACATAATGGACTAGCTAACGAGCCCAATAAACGCAATAAATAACACAAAACATGACCCAACTATCTCCCCCTTTGCATCAAATTGGAGCGAGACTACTTCTTCTTCTTGCTTGGGCCAGCAGCGGGAAGTTTCTTCGTAGTATCAAACAAACATGAGATTAGCGCCAGGATAGTCTGTCTGAACCGAATGTACCATTGAATCATATCATTAAAGTACTTGACATCATCCGCTGTGTTCTGCTTGCATCTGTGGATGATCCCCAAAACGTGCTCTAAACAGGTAGTGGTGTATAGATGTTTGTCTGCCAAGGCGAAAAGACATTTCTGTCCTTCGTTCCTGGTAAACATGACCGAGTTCCTCTTCGAGTCAATCTTCCCCATCTGCATCAGGTTGAGATCATTGGCAGAGCCAACATGAGATATTGTAGGTTTCTTCTTAAATACGCTCGCAATCTCCTGATCCATCAATGCAACTTCCATGATGTAGCACACGAGCATCCTCTTGAAATGGTCGATGATCGGACCGTATTCAGCTTCGTTGGTGAGGAGGATGTTGTGCAAGATAATCCAATCATGGGGATTAAGGTTGGGAAGATCTGCAAGGGAAATAACATGTTTGGTTTTGGCAGATCCCCGAAGTACCTTGAACCGAACGTTGATGAAGTTACCTTCATTGTACGGCTTCAAGACCCGAACGTTGACAATTTTCTGAGCGCTCCAAGTCTGATATTGGGGTTGAGCAGCCTTCAGATAGAAATTGATTAAGTCCCGATCAACCTGTGGATGAGGATGAGGGAACTCTGCAACGTTGGAAAGGCATGAAAGATAAACGCCTTTCGGGTCAGTGGCATGTCGAACTGTGAGTCGACAGTGTTGGAACGATCTAAAGAGATCACAGGTTCCAGCCACAAGATACTTGGTGTGTCGATGGCTTCTTTAATCATCCTCTCAAGAGTCCAGGAAGGAAACAAAGTTTTCCTTCTCTCAAGAAGGTTGTGGGCTTCCTTCTGTTTACGTTCGGCTTCTTCAGCCTCTCTTGCCACACGAGCACTGATGTCAGCCTCGTTGTTTCGACTTTGCCGCTTCAGAATGTCAGCAATTGTCTCTTTATCATCATCTTCACTCTACTCAGCAATGTTTTTGCCTTTGTCTTTCACACCAGAACTGGAGGCTTGGCCTACTGGAGGAGGTTCGGTTGTGTGAGTTGCTCAAGTAGGAGGTGGTTGAGACACTTGTTCTTTTTCTCTCCCTTGTTTTGGAATGGACACGAAATCAAGGAGCCGTTCGATTTTGCTGAGTAGAGCGAGGGCAAAAGCGAGCTTCTCTGCAAGGTCACGCCTCTCAGTGTAGTTGAGAATTGGATCATGTGCTTCTAGGATGTTTGAGATAGCAGAATGGACATCCGAAACACACGATTTTATCACCTCTCTTTCAGATCGAAGAGATTCAATCTCCTGTTGAGAGTTGGAGAGTTGAATGCTCTTGACCTTCAGAGCGGTAGTCTTCCTTGCAAGAATGTCCATGAGAGTGTTCTCGGCAGCCAAATCTTCTTGAAGCTTGGAGAGACACTCTTCGATGGTTGTTCGGAAAGCTGAGTTGTCGTCAGAAATTGTTTGGCGAAAAGAAGTGAAGGACTTCAACTCAGTTGCGACTGATGTTGCCAGCTGGTGGACAATAGGTTCCAGCGTAGTCTTGGCGGCGTTGGCACTCTCCTGTAAAGACTTCAACAGGGAAGAAGCATTAGTAAATAGTTTATCGACTTTTTCGGTCGCAACCTGACAGGCTTTGGTGGAGGCATCTATGGCGGTGGTGGCTGAATCAAGTGAAGCTTGCTGAGCTTTGGAGAAAGCGTCAACAATTTTCTGAACTGCAGCTTCAGATAGGGATGACTGAGAAGTGGAAGAGGAGGCGATGAGTGAGTCAATTTTGTCATGGAGCTTCTGGAGATGCCTTTTGGTGACAGGAGCGTCATCATCGTCATCACTTTGCACTTGAAACGGGCTATAGTAGACCGAGTCAAAAGTCATATTCTCCCCGCCAAGGAGTGGTTCTTCTTCCTCTGATGCGTGACCAGGAGAAGATGGTGGTGGTGAAGCTGGTGGTTCGGCAGTATGGGTAGGTTCGAGTTGGGTTGTTTGTTCGGGTGTAGGTGTGGGTTCGGGTGCTAGGGTGGTTTCGGGTGCTGGGGTGGATTTTGGTGCGTTAGTATGAACCCCCGTATCAGATACGTTGGTTCTAACATCTGCAGTGGTGGTTGTGGTTGCTTCGGTGAATATTGGTGGAGGTAGTAGGATGGAAGTGGGTGGTATTTGAGTAGTGGAAGTTATGGGGGGAATAGAAATAGGAATGGTTGTAGGTGGAGAGGAAATGGGAGAAGTAGAGACATGAACTTCAGGGGTTGAAGATCGTGGTGGAGTGTTACCACGTTGAGAGCCTTCAGAATCAGAACTCTCACCCTCAGACTCTCTTGAGGAGGAAGCGATAACCAGCTTTCGCCTTGGTTGGGTTTTTCTCCTCTTCTACTGTGGAGACTGAGCAGCCCTTGTGGGTTTCCTCTTCTTTGGAGACGGGCCTTTTGCCCCCTTGGCCACCTGTTTTCCCTTATCAGCCTTCTTGCCTCTTGGAGCAGGCTTGTCGGCGTCATGAATTGATTTCAGCATCTCCGGAGTAAGATCCCTCGGACCAGAACGCTTAAACTCCTTGTACGTCCTGATAATCCGGCTATCAGCATAAACATCCCCATACATGGTTTCCGGGATAGACCCGTTGAAGGGAAACTTGGAAGCATCCGACACAATGATCTTCGTGGTATGTAAGGTACCAATCGAAGACATTGGAGTACCAGCGACAATGGGGACGTGGTACTTGTCCATCACCCATTTCGTGATAATGGTCCAGAACCGAGCATACGAGATCTCTAAGTGTCTGGAAGTGGAGGAGAGACTCTGAATGAGTTGTTGCCACAGAACTGACCCGTAGTCCATGTTGATGCCATTGTAGATCCCATACATGATGGAGAGAAATAAACGACTGGCTCCATCAGACCCGGCACTTCGTTCAAATAAACCCTTGAACAAAACAGTGAACATCCCATTCCACTGTGGAGGTAGGCACGACTTCTTGAATTTCGTCACCGTAGTAAGCATCTCCGTGTATCCCATGTTGAACAGATGACCCATGGGGATTGATTCCGGATTGACCCTGGAAGAATCCGCGTCAAACCCTAACAACGAGCAAAACCGCTGCTTTGAAATCGACGCCTTGTGCTGAAAGAAATCGAAGAAGATTCTGTCGACGACCTTGTCGTAGTGAGCGGTGGCAAAGATTTGCGACAGGAATTCCATTGGAACTGTTTCAGCCCTGGTAAGTGTAGGAGCGATTGGAGAAAACTTCAGGCATTCGATGATGGGGAACATGAATGCGTCATACGAATGAGGGGTTAAATTGATGATCAAGCTTTGTTGTGGGCGAATGGGCAAGATGTGGGATGTTGCGTGGACTGAAGAAGAATCTGCCATTGTTTTGAAGAAAGTGGAAAAGATGATTAACAGTGAAGGTTGAAGGATTTCTGGCTCTCTGGAAATATAGGCACGGTAAAGAGGTAAATGGTAGTTTACACTGCCTTTTATAGTGAGGGTAAAGGAGAGAGAAAAATCTTTCCAAATCTTCGATCGAAAAACGAAGAGTTTTCGGAAGTGACTGACGCGTGACAGTTGGCGCTGGCGATGATCACACATGAGAGAGAGAGTGCCAGTCCCTTATTACACGCCTTCCCATCAGGCGCCATTTGGAGATGAAACGGTTCCTATTCACACGCTTTTCCTCTAGCGCCGTTTGAAGTCAAATCGATTGGACTCCCGCCTGAGTCATCATGTCGTCATCTTATCCCTTTAAATTGTAACGGCATCTTTAAAAATTCTCCCACGTGGATTAAAATTCACCACAATCTTTTATAACAACCAAGCCAATTAAAATTCCTTGAAATGAATGAAACCAGAATTTTGGAAAATCAAAAAGATTTTCGTGTTGAGTGTGTAAAAAATAAAAAGAAATAAAACAACACTTTTTGAGGGATTTTGTGATGTCAATAATGACACGAAACAAAAGATCTTGGGCACGAATCTCTTCCTTCAAAGTCAAGAGAGACTTTAAAGTGTTTGTGTGGTTTCCCATTGAATAACGATCAGACACTTATTAAGAAGTGTTGAAAGGCTTCTTTTAATTTAGGCTTATGAGGGTGGCTTTCGCTTCGATTCAAAATTCCTAAGCTTGATATAAGACAGAAATCGAACGAAGTACTTGTGAGACCGGGGTAGTCTGTTGAACAAGTAGGTTGAAGATAATTTAATTTGGCTAGGAAATGTATAAAATCTCAACAAAAATTAAAACTGGCTCCCAAGGGAAGAAATGTTATGGGTGTTAACAATTTCATAGGAATCACTCAAAAGAAAAATAGAGATTTCATGTTGTATGTTCGTCAATTCATTAGTGAAAGCTTGAGCAAATTAATTGTTCACCATCAATTCATATTGGGTATTGAATTTTGGGTTTCACTTAGCGCGTAGTGGCACGACACTAAGATCATAAACGCAGAAATTGTGTAACCATAAACTTCAGTGGTAATTTCTGATAGTCTCAAGGGTTACATTTGTGAATCGAATGTGATGGAAAAATGCAATGTAGATGGTGTAAAGAAACCAAAGTACCTCTGCTGTAAAAATAGGACCAAGTAGAAAACTCCTATCTCATTTGAGAAGAGAGTTAGGTGGCTCATGATTAGAATAAATATGATATCCTAATTGGGAAGACAAGGTTTGTTTATACCAGGTCAGTAAGGCTATTATTCAGAATCAGGTGAGGCTTTGGACACATACAGCAGCATGCTTCTAGGGACATTTAGCTAGTGAAATGATTTACCCACAAGTAGACAAAAAAAATAAAAGCCAAAATAAAAAATAAAAAAAAATTAATAATAAAAAATTAAAATATTTTTGGAGTTTTTGAATTTACGAGAAAAAATATTTTTGGAATGTTTGATAATAAAAAAAAAATAAGACATAAAAAAAAAGGAATACAAAAAAAAGTGTTGAAACCGAACCCGAGCGTTCGGTCTATTTCGGTTGAGAACAACTTTGGAACCGAACCCGAGCGTTCGGTCTATTTCGGGTGAGAAAAATTTTGGAACCGAACCCGAACGTTCGGTTTATTTCGGTTGCCAAAGAAAATAGGTTTGAAAAACAAAATAACTTTGACAATAAGATAAATGAATTTGGAAAAATTATACATAACATCTACAACCAAAAAAAATTACCTTTGAGTGATAAGCGAAGATCAGATGATACAACCGAACCCGAGCGTTCGGTTCATTTCGGTACATGAGCACAAGACCCGAACCCGAACGTTCGGTCTATTTCGCTTCTTACTTTTGATCTTAAGAGGTAATTTTTGGTACTGACTCCGATTTCATCATACCTAGCCCTTGTAGTATTTTGTTAAAAGATGCTTCAGGAAGAGCTTTGTTGAAGATGTCAGCCAGTTGATCAGTGGTTCGAACAAAGTGAATTTCGACATTCCCATCTTCCACATGATCCTTAATGAAGTGATACCTCAGTGCTATGTGCTTAGTCTTCGAGTGTTGCACTGGGTTATGACAGATCCTAATTACACTTTCAGAGTCGCAATATAATGGGATCTTTTTCATATTGAGTCCATAGTCCCAGAGCTGGCTTTGGATCCAAATCACTTGAGATGTATAGGAGGCAGCTGCGATGTATTCTGCTTCAGCGGTAGACAGAGATACACAAGTCTGTTTCTTTGATTGCCAACTAACCAACTTCCCGTCAAGGAATTGGCAGCCTCCAGTGGTTCTTTTCCTGTCTAGTCCACAACCTCCAAGGTCTGCATCTGAATAGGCTTGAACGAAGAAACCTGAGTTGGATGGATACCATAAACCGAGAGAGGTAGTTCGCTTGAGATACCGGAGTAGGTTCTTCACTGCAAGCATGTGAGGTTCACGAGGATTTGCCTGAAATCTAGCACAGTAACAAACATAAAACATTATATCAGACCTACTAGCAGTAAGGTACATTAAAGAACCGATCATTTGGCGATATAGCGTAATATCGACTGCTGGCTTATCCAAGGATGGAGTGAACTTGGTGCCGAACGCCATTGGAACTTTAACCTTTGAGTCTCCCATCGTGCCAAATTTCGCAAGGAGAGTCTTGGTGTACGCTTCCTGGTTAATAAAGATGCCTTCGGGTCCCTTTCTAATATTTAAACCAAGAAAAAATTTAATCGGGCCCATTGAGCTCATTTCAAATTTAGTCTCCATCAGCTTTCTGAATTCAGCCGTTAAGCTAGGATTCGTTGAGCCAAAGATGATATCATCGACATAGATTTGAACAATCATAAGGTGGTTACCTTCCTTCTTACGAAAGAAGGTTGGGTCAACCGAACCTTGTTTGAATTTGGACATCTTTAAAAACATGGTTAGCATTTCATACCAGGCCCTTGGTGCTTGTTTCAGTCCATATACCGCTTTGTCCAGAATATAACAGTGATTGGGATATTTTTCATTGACGAATCCAGGAGGTTGCTCCACGTACACCGTTTCTTCGAGTTCTCCATTTAGAAATGCACACTTTACGTCCATTTGGTAGACCTCAAAGTTCTTGTGTGCAGCATAGGCAAGAAATATTCGAACAGATTCCAGCCTAGCCACAGGAGCAAAAGTTTCCTCATAGTCGATTCCTTCCTCCTGGCAGTATCCTTTCACCACTAGACGAGCTTTGTTTCTTATCACATTGGCTTCCTTGTCCATCTTATTTCTAAAGACCCATTTGAGACCAACAACCGAGGCATCTTGAGGAGTTGGAATGAGGCGCCAAACTTTATTTCTTTCGAATTCATTAAGTTTGTCTTGCATAGCTTGAACCCAATCGGAGTGATCAAGATCAATGTTAACTGTCTTTGGTTCAACTTTTGAGACGAAGGAGTTAAACATACAGAACTCTACTTTTGAAAATAAGGAAGTTTGCTTTGCCTTTAGTTGAGATTGGGTCAGGACCTTTTCAGAGACATTACCGACAACCTGTGAAACAGGATGATCTCTGGTCCATTTGACAAGAGGAGGGTAATTTGGATCATAGGATGGATCCAATTCAGCATTTACCATCTCTTCTAGTTCAGATTGACTATCATCGTCATAAGACACATCGACATTCTCCCCCTCGACAGATGAGCTTTCAGGTGTATCTTGACTTTCCGGAGCTACAGGAGTTTCGGGTGGTGTTGAGCTTTTGGGTGTTGCATTACCTTTGGGTGTTTTTGAGCTTTCGGGTACCACAGGACTTTCGGGTGCATATTTGCTTTCGGGAGCAGCTGAAGAACAGTTCTCCCCCTCAACATGTGAGCCCGGCTGTGTTGAAGAAGGTGGATCCTCCCCCTCAACTAAAGCACCGTGTTGTGGCGGGTCGTTTGGACTTGATCCTCCTTCATTCATTTGCTTGGCAGCATCTTCGATGAGTTGCTTCAGATGATCTACTTTGTTGTCTGTTGCACTAGCTTCTGAGAGAGTAGCCTTCTCTGGTTCATCGAATAACTCAACAAACTTCTCAAACAGATTTGCAATCGAGGCTATGACTTGGCCTGTTTGAGAAAAAATTTCTCCAACTGTGTCTTCACTGGCCTTCAGCTTTTTGACATAGCTATCATCAAAAGTCACATAATAAGTTTCTTCTATCTTCCTCGAACGCTTGTTTAATACTCGATAGGCTTTCGAATTGAAAGAATATCCTAGGAAAATCCCTTCATCGGCTTTGACGTCGAACTTGTTACGATGTTCTTTAGAGTTGAAGATGAAACACTGTGAGCCGAATACGTGGAAGAATTTGACATTTTGCTTCCTGTTGTTGATGATCTCATAAGGAGTGAGATTAAAGTGTTTATTGAGATAGGACCCGTTCTGCGTAAAACATGCTGCAGCAATAGCATTAGCCCAAAAGTATAAAGGTAAAGAAGCAAAACTTAGCATGGTTCGGGCCGCCTCACATAAAGATCGGTTTCGTCTTTCGACAATCCCGTTTTGTTGAGGAGTGTAGGGAGCTGAGAAGTTGTGACTGGTTCCTTTTTCTGCCAAGAAGTCTTCGAATTCTTTATTTTTGAACTCTAGCCCATTGTCGCTTCTGATGTTGCGAGCGACTTTCCTCAGCTGCACTTCAACCTGCTTGATGAACATCTTTAGCTTGAGAGTTGCTTCAGATTTGTGCTTCAAAAAGAACACCCTTATAAAACGTGAAAAGTCATCAACAATAACAAGAATATACTTGCTACCACCCATGCTTTCGATAGATGATGGACCATACAAGTCAATGTGAATTAACTGTAGTGGTTCAACAACTTTAGTGTTTACAATCGATGGGTGACTTTGACGACTCTGCTTCCCCATTCCACACGCAGCACATAAATGTTCGCGATCGAACTTGAGCAACGGAAGACCTCTAACATGACCTCCTGTGACAAGTTTGTTGATATCCTTGAAGTTGAGATGAGAGAGCCTTCGGTGCCACAGCCAGTTTTCGTCAGATTGTGCTTTGGACAAAAGGCAGATAGCTGGATTTCCTTTGATAGGTTTGAGATTAAGAGGAAAAATTTCGCCTTTGCGCTCCGATTTGAGAATCACTCTTTTTGTTTTCTTCTCTATTATTTCCGAACCCTCATCATCAAACGAAACTTTAAGACCGGTACCTCCAACAAGCTGAGATACACTGATGAGGTTATGCTGTAGTCCTTCAACATATGCAACTTTTCTAATCGTGAAGTCTCCATTTGTAATCATCCCATAACCTTTTATTGTGCCGTATGAGTTGTTCCCGAATTTGACATTCCCGCCGTTTGGAAGAGATCGAAATTCCCTCAGTTCTTCCTTCCTCCCTGTCATGTGACGTGAGCAGCCACTGTCAATATATCATTCTTCGTCGAACTGCTCGTCATTGATAACCTGCAAAAATCAAGCAGATTTAGGAACCCAAAGTTTCTTGGGTCCACGTGAGCCTTTCACAGGAATAGGAATAGTAAGAGAGATGTCAACAAGATATGTTCTTTTTATTAAAGTTGTATCATCTTTCTTTTTAATGGTGAAAACTTTAATTTTGTTGGGATTTGTTACAGACGATTTGGGTTCAGGATTTGATGTTTGGGCCTTGGAATGCTTTTGAACATTCTTGACTGAGGAAACCTTCGATTTTCCTTTCAAATCTGCTGAATGTTTTGGATTTTGAGTTTGAACAGAATTGGATTTAGAATGGGGTTGAGAAGAATTAGAATGAGAGAAGTTAGACTGAGAAGTTTTCTTGACTGGTTCTAGGTGCCGCTTTTGTTTTTGGTCATTAGTGGGATCGAACCTTGAACCTTGATTGCTTTTGCTCTCGGAACCGAACCTATGCTTTCGGTAGCTGGTGTTCTCTGAACCGAACCTTTCCCTTCGGTTGTTATGATCCTCAGAACCGAACCTTTCCTTTTGGTTATTATTACTTTCTTGCTGCCTAACAACACTTTTCTCTGACTTTGAGTTTCTGTCATGATAAGAGAAATGGGTGTTTTGAGATCGCCAAAAATGTTTTCGTTCAGAGAGATTTTTCTTGTATCTCTGATTCCTTTGCTGTTTTTGATCCTTTACTTGCTTCGGCTATCGATGGATATTGGCTTTTTGCTTTTGCTTCTTGTCTGCCGGTTCACTTTGAACTGATGATATTTCTCTTGAAGGAGTGACTTTTTCTGCAGGAACTCCTTTTTCTTCAGGAACTTCTTTTGTACCACTAGTACTTGGCACGTTGAAGTTGTCAGGTTTGTTTAGTGGCTCTGGCACATATCTGCCTTTGGTTTTCCAGGACGTCCGCTCCGACAGACCAACGGTTTTGTCAGCATTATCGATAGGAGCGGACCAGAAGAACTCATCACAACCAGTAGCATTATCTTCGTTTACAATGGCTGTGAGTTCAGCTGTCTGATGTTCGGTTACTCCTGTGACCTTATACACTTGATTTGGAGTCGTCCTTACCTTTTGGTATACAACAACCTTTACTTCAAGGATCGGGGACTTTTGTTGGGACAAACGAGCAAACTCCACAGAATTTTCTGAAATAAGATTTTTGTGGTTTTCGGGTTCGCTCTTGACAAACTCAGAACAGTCAACTTCATCCTCTACAGAAATTTCACTCATATCATCATCCTCATTAAGCTCAGTTGCATTTTCAACATCAATTTTATTTTCTGAGCTCAAGTTGGCATTCAATGAGTCAAACTTTTGTATGGTTTCGGTCCTTAGTTTCAGTTTATCATTTTCATCCAAAAGATTTTTCAGCATGTCCTTATGGTCCTTGGACTTTATGAAAGATTCGATTTTGTCTAGACCATACATATAAGTCGGATTTACATCCTCAGACGAAACTACACTTTCGCAATTATATGCTTCAGCGTCAATCTCATCTTCCTTAAACTCAAGGAAGGGAAAAATCATGCGATGAATTTTCTGTCCTATTTCACAGTTAAGATGAAGTTGAGTGATGTTAGAATAAAGACGCTTAGCAATCAAACAAAACACATTTCTTTGTTTCAATAGTTTTAAATTGTCTCTTTGTAAATAAATGTTTTCGTCTTTGGATTTGATCAACTCCGACTCCTTCAGCTCTATCCACATCCTCCGTTCCTCACTCTTTGAAGACACCCTGCTTATTTGGTCAGTTAGGTTAGAATTTGTGACCCGTGTTTGAGTTAAACTGCTGTCTAGATGAGAGATTCTTGAATTTACATTTTTAATTCTTTTTCATATGAATTTTGTGGGACTTTGAATGAAACAAAAATGGATTGTACCTTCTTGATTAATTCATCAAGCTCATTAAACTGCACGCTGAGAGGTTTTGCTGTGAAGCACAAGTCCTCTCGCTCCTTCGTGTCTTCATTCCCACCGTCTGTGTTGTATCCCCTCATTTGAGATACATCCGACACCTTCAAACACTTTCCACCGCTTCCTTCACCTTTCACAACGTAAGCCTTTCCATGAGATGGCTTTCTGACTTCATCATCCTCAGAGTCGGTTGACCAGACCTCCACGCCACCGAAACTCATCATCCGCTACCGAACCCTGCACAATTAAAGCATTCATAGAAGGGTTAGCAGTAGTTTTCTTTCTCTTGATCTCTTCCAGCTTTTTCATCAACACAGCTTCTTCATCTTTTCTTCATCCTTTTCTGCCATTTTCTTTAGGACACAGTCTTTGGCATAGTGGTTCTTTCCTTCACAGTAGTAGCAGTTCACACCTGAATCTCCTTCAGCTTTTGGCTCTTTCTTAGTTTCTTCTGCCTTCGGTTCCTCCCTCACTTTTTCAGAACTATAGCTTCCCTGCCAATTTCTGTTCTTATTGGTAGGAAACCTTTTCTTAATAAACCTCTTTGGATTTGACACCATCATTGCATAATCTTCAGAGGTAAGGTCATAGTCTTCTAAGTTAAGATCTTCATCTTCTACCACACATTTGCTTTTAGACAGAAGGGCCAAGGAAACCAAGCTTGAAACCACATTTTTCTCCTACAAGACAATCTTTTCTTGGGATTTCAAAATCCCTACCAGTTTAGCCAATGAATATGATTTGAATTGCTCATGAGCTTTAACAGTGGAGACAACCGCTCTCCACTCAGATCTAAGACCATTCAAAAACGTAACTTTTTGTTCAATCAACTTCCTTTCAATATCGTGTTTAATCATCTTACTGAGAAGATGATTGAAGCGATCGAATGTCTGAGTAACAGTTTCCTCGGGATTCAGCTTAAATTCGCCAAACTCAGATAAAAGTAAGGTCTGAATGGAATGCTCCAGATCTTCGTCTGTGGAATATAACTCTCGCAGCCTATCCCATATTTCTTTGGCAGTGCTGCATGAACTTACTAGCCTGAAAGTATCCGATTGAAGAGCGAATCTGATTAGTCTCAATGCTTTAATATTGCACTGAAACTTATCCTTTTCGTCTTGAGCAATATCTTTTACGTCCTTCAACAGATCATTATACTCTTTCTGAGTTTTAATGATTTTAGACGTTGCTGAATGAGCGAATGGTCCAGACACGATTGCTTCCCAAATAAGATATCCATTGTCTTCAGATCCAATGACATAATCTTCAAAGTGATGTGCCCAGACTTCGTAATCCTGGGTGTAAAGGATGGGAATCTTCGTCATTGATCCAATGCTGTTTGAGATGTTTATGGGATTTGATTGTGACTCGTCCATGCTTGATCGTATAACCTGTTTGAAAGATCAGACTTGTAATATGTAAGATTAAGGCAAAACAAATAAATGCTGAGTTACGTCAATTATGGGATGACGGCTCAATAAATATTAGTTAATGAGGAATAACCCTAATCGCAACCTTTTTCACAGAAAAGATGTGTATGAATTACACAGCCTCCTACTCTGATACCAAATGATAAGTTATTAATTAACTTGATGATCGATTAGATCTTCTTATCAGGTAATGCGATGAAGTAAAAACAGTAAATAACACAAGTATAGATCAATATGTGTCGAATGATTAGACCAAGCAATCCTCAGCAGAGCTCGACTAAGAACTTCCGCTGTAGAGGATTCTAGGGTTACAAGAACGATAACAATAAACTTGCTGAATAATAACTCTCTGATCGTTCTATTCTATCATTACTTTCTAGGAGCATGCAAGCACCTATATATAAACTAAACCCTACTAAACTCACGGATGGACAGGACCATACCGGAGATACATAATGGACTAGCTAACGAGCCCAATAGACGCAATACATAACACAAAACACGACCCAACATCTTCAAACATCATAAAAACAACAAAAATAAATCCAATTACCTTTTTACCCATGGCAATTTTATCCACATCTTCCATAAGCAAACCATCTCACCTTGAGATGGTATTTAAGTTGCACCCACATCTGTCCCTAATATGTCTTCTTGTTGTCTGCTTTGAGCCACAACAAACATTCTTGATTCCAATTTTAGAGGGGGGACACCAAATCCAGCCAGTTAATAAAAAAGGCATTAGAAAGACAAAATCAGGCTATGCTCAGTAAAGAAAATGCATTAAAAAGTACAAAGAGGAAAAAGTTAAAACACCTTCCAAATAGAATTAAACTTTGGCAAAACATCTACTAAAAATCTTGATTTAAATTCCAAAACTATATCAGATAATCGTATATAATATGACCAAACTAACCTTCTATTTTTCTACATGGTGAATGTACCTAAGAATACAAACAAATTTAAGCTTTCTCTTTTGCTTTAAGATCAACTGAAGTTGTCTTCTTCAAGTAAACCCAGAAAATCAAACCAAACCCCTATAAGCAAATCATTAGAATTTCATATCAAATAAGCATAAATCTATAAAAAAAAAAGTAAAGAAAAACATTATATGAAACATAAAAAATCATAAATCGAGATAGAGAGCTATCAATGGAGGTGTGTATATGTCATTTGTTTACCGGAAGCATGTGGCTTTAGTGGTGCATGGGTTCGGATGGAGCATGTAAAATTTGTATCCAATGTTTGTCTAGAGATGGAGATATTGGTGGCTGATGGAGATAAAGCAGGTGGTGGTTAGCAACGTTGTTGAAAGCGATGATGGTTGGTGAAGTGAGCAGATGCTGTAATAGTGGTGTGGGTGTTGCGTTAGGTATTTGGGGTGATAAATTTGGGTGAAAGCAGTGATGGTAGTATATGGAAGAGATGGTGAGGATGAATAATTCATAAGAAACCGCTTTCTTATCTTCACCTTGGAAATCAGAGAGCTGTAAAGAGTGGTGGGTTTGTAGGAAGAGATGACGTGGCTAACAGTAAGGAGGTAAGGAAGAAGAGAAATCAAACTAACTGAACCTATAGGGCTTTAACAGATCCAATGTTTTAGTACATTGACGCCTCTTCAATTGCCATTGTTTTATACGATTGTTACACTTCCATCAACATTCTAATGAATAACAGAAACAAAAATAGAATGCCCATTTCGAATTTGATGTAAAAATAGGAAAAAAAACAGAAAATCGAACCTTTCTGGTTAGAGGAGACGAAGTTGGGAGATGTTAGAGGAGACGATGGTAAATTTCGTGTCTAGGGTTTTCAAAGAGGGTTAGGGGGTGTTGGAGACGATGGTCTCTAGGGTTTTCAGATGGGCGATGGTTTGGTGGTGGTGGGGTAGAGAGGAGAAGGGAACACCAGTTCATGGTAAGGATTGCAAGAGATACTGGTGGAGGAGGCAAATGTGGATACAAAAACCATAAATGGAAAATGAGGGATATGTTTTAGGGTTCTTATCAGAGTTCAAGGAGAGAAGACATGGAGAAGGGTTCTTCCAAAAGAAATGCCTATTAATTAACTGAGATAAGAGATAATATATAGAGTTTACGGGTAGACCAATTCAATCTGCGGTAAATGAGGGAATACTGAGTCAATTTTGACCAATATTTCCTTAATTTTCTATAATATAGGCACAAAGATAGGGGATAAGAGAAGAAACAATAAAAAGAATTGTAAATTGTTGAATGAGTCTCCCTGTAGATCCATATTAGATAAAGTATTGCATAAACTTGTTGTACATAATGTTTTAAGGGTTGTACCTCTTAAAATTCAGCATTTGAGGCTAAATGCTTATTAAGGTATAAAGATATATATATATATATATATATATATATATATATATATATATATATATATATATATATAAATAAATGGAATTAGGGTTGTGATATGGTATATTCCATTCAGAACGTGAAATTAGTAGAAGAGAATACATTGTTGTATATTTCAATTAGACTTCATTTTAGATTATTTTAATGATGTAAGACAACATCATGTGCAGCTTAAAATAAACAGTGTTGGGTCGTGTTTTGTGTAATGAATTGCGTCTATTGGGCTCGTTAGCTAGTCCATTTTTGTATCTCCGGTATGGGCATGTCCATCCGTGAGTTTAGTAGGGTTGAATATAAATATAGGTGCTTGCATGCATCTTAGGTTAACGATAGAATAGAACGATCAGAGCATTATTCAGAAGTTTATTATTATTGTTCTTGTAACCCTAAATCCTCTACAGCGGAAGTTCTTAGTTGAGCTCTGGTGAGGATTGTTTGATCTAATCATTCGACATATTTTGATCCACTCTTGTCTTATTTATTGTTTTGTGTTCATCGCAATACATGTTACAAAGATCTAATCGATCTTCACGTTTGTTATTATAACCTATCAATTGGTATCAGAGCAGGAGGCTGTGTAATTCATACACATCTTTTCTGTGAAAAAGGTTGCGATTAGGGTTATTTCGCATTAACTAATATTTATTGAGCCCTCATCCCATAATTGACGTAACTCAGCATTTATTCGTTTTGCCCTAATTTAATATATTACAAGTCTGATATTTTAAACAGGTTATTCGATCTAGCATGGACGAGTCACAATCAAATCCCATTAACATCTCAAACAGCATTGGATCAACGACGAAGATTCCCATCCTTTACACCCAGGATTACGAAGTCTGGGCACATCACTTTGAAGATTATGTCATTGGATCTGAGGACAACGGATATCTTATTTGGGAAGCAATCGTGTCTGGACCATTCGCTCATTCAGCAACATCAAGAATCATTAAAACTCAGAAAGAGTATAATGATCTGTTGAAAGATGTAAAAGATATTGCCCAAGACGAAAAAGATAAATTTCAGTGCAATATTAAAGCATTGAGACTAATCAGATTCGCTCTTCAATCTGATACTTTCAGGCTAGTGAGTTCGTGCAGCACTGCTAAAGAAATATGGGATAGGCTGTGAGAGTTATATTCCATAAATGAAGATCTCGAGCATTCCATTCAAACCTTACTTTTTTCCGAGTTTGGTGAATTCAAGCAGAGTCCTGAAGAAACTATAACTCAGACGTTCGATCACTTCAATCATCTTCTTAGTAAGATGATTAAACATGATATTGAAAGGAAGTTGATTGAACAAGAGGTTATGTTTTTAAACGGTCTTAGATCTGAGTGGAGAGCGGTTGTGTCTAGCTGGTAGGGATTTTGAAATCCCAAGAAAAGATTGTCTTGCAGGAGAAAAATGTAGTTTCAAGCTTGGGATCATTGGCCCTTTTGTCCAAAAGCAAAGGTGTGATGGAAGATGAAGACCTTAACTTAGAGGACTATGACCTTACCTCTGAAGACTATGCAATGATGGTGTCAAACCCGAAGAGGTTCATCAAGAAAAGGTTTCCTACCAATAAGAACCGAAATTGGCAGGGAAGTTATAGTTCTGAAAAGGTCAGGGAAGAACCGAAGGCAGAAGAACCAAAGAAGGAACTGAAAGCTGAAGGAGATTCGGGTGTGAACTGCTACTATTGTGGAGGAAAGAACCACTATGCCAAAGACTATGTCCTAAAGAAAATGGCAGAAAAGGATGAGGAGAGAGACGAAGAAGCTATGTTAATGAAAAAGCTGGAAGAGATCAAGAAAAAGAAAGCTGTCACTAACCCTTCAATGAATGCTTTAATTGTGCAGGGTTCGGTAGCAGATGATGAGTTCGGTGGTGTGGAGGTCTGGTCAACCGACTCTGAGGATGATGAAGTAAGGAAACCATCTCATGGAAAGGCTTATGTTGCGAAAGATGAAGGAAGCAGTGGAAAGTGCTTGATGGTGTCGGATGTATCTCAAATGAGGGGATACAACACAGACGGTGGGAATGAAGACACAAAGGAGCGAGAGGACTTGTGCTTCACAGCAAAACCTCTCAGCGTGCAGTTTAACGAGCTTGATGAATTAATCAAGAAGGTACAATCCATTTTTGTTTCATTCAAAGTCCCACAAAGTTCATATGAAAAAGAATTAAAAAATGTAAATTCAAGAATCTCGCATCTAGACAGCAGTTTAACTCAAACACGGGTCACCAATTCTAACCTAACTGACCAATTAAGCAGGGTGTCTTCAAAGAGTGAGGAACGGAGGATGTGGATCGAGCAGAAGGAGTCCGAGTTAATCAAATCCAAGGACGAAAACATTTATTTACAAAGAGACAATTTGAAACTTTTAAAACAGAGCAATGTCTTTTGTTTAATTGCTAAGCGTCTTTACACTAATATCACTCAACTTCATTTGAACTGTGAAATAGGGCCGAAAATTCATCGCATGATATTGCCCTTCCTTGAGTTTAAGGAGGATGAAATCGAAGCTGAAGCATATAATTGTGAAAGTGTAGTTTCGTCTGAGGATGTAAATCCGACTTATATGTATGGACTACACAAAATCGAATCTTTCATAAAGTCCAAGGACCATAAGGACATGCTGAAAAACCTTTTGGATGAAAATGATAAATTGAAACTAAGGACCGAAACCATACAAAAGTTTGACTCATTGAATGCCAACTTGAGCTCAGAAAATAAAATTGATGTTGAATATGCATCTGAGCTTAATGAGGATGATGATATGAGTGAAATTTCTGTAGAGGATGTAGTTGACTATTCTGAGTTTGTCAAAAGCGAACCCGAAAACCACAAAAATCTTATTTCAGAAAATTCTGTGGAGTTTGCTCGTTTGTCCCAACAAAAGTCCCCGATCCTTGAAGTAAAGGTTGTTGTATACCAAAAGGTAAGGACGACTCCAAATCAAGTGTATAAGGTCACAGGAGTAACCGAACATCAGACAGCTGAACTCACAGCCATTGTAAACGAAGATAATGCTACTGGTTGTGATGAGTTCTTCTGGTCCGCTCCTATCGACAATGCTGACGAAACCGTTGGTATGTCTGAACGGACGTCCTGGAAAACCAAAGGCAGATATGTACCAGAGCCTCTGAACAAGCCCGATAACTTTGGCATGCCAAGTACTAGTGGTACAAAAGATGTTCCTGAAGAAAAAGGAGATCCTGCAAAAGAACTCACTCCTTCAAGCGAAACTTCATCAGTTCAGAGTGAACCGGCTGACAAAAAGCAAAAGCAAAAAGCAAATATCCATCGACAGCCGAAGCAAGTGAAGAATCAGAAGCAGCAAAGGAATATGAGATACAAGAAGAATCTCTCAGAACGAAAACAGTTTTGGCAATCTCAAAACTCCCATTTCTCTTATCATGACAGAAATTCAGAGTCAGAGAAAAGTACTGTTAGATCGCAAGAAAGTAATAACAACCGAAGGGAGAGGTTCGGTTCTGAGGGTCATAACAACCGAAAGGATACGTTCGGTTCTGAAAATTATGATAACCGAAGGCAAAGGTTCGGTTCAGAAAACACAAGCTACCGAAAGCATAAGTTCGGTTCTGAGAGCAAAAGCAACCAAAGTTCTAGGTTCGGTACCACTAATGATCAAAAACAAAAGGGTCACTTAGAACCTCAAGTCAAGAAAACATCTCAGTCTAAATTCTCTCGTTCTACTTCTTCTAATTCTTCTAATTCCTCTCAACCTCATTCTAAATCCAATTCTGTTAACACTCAAAATCCAAAATCTTCAACAGATTTGAATGGAAAATCGAAGGTTTCCTCAGTCAAAACCGATCAAAAGCATTCCAATGTCCCAGTGCCTAAACCTGAATCCAAACCGACTGTAACAAATCCCAATAAAATTAAGGTTTTCACCATTAAAAAGAAAGATGAGACAACTTTAATAAAAAGAACATATCTTGTTGACATCTCTCTTACTATTCTTGTTCCTGTGAAAGGCTCACGTGGACCCAAGAAACTTTGGGTTCCTAAATCTGCTTAATTTTTGCAGGTTATCAGTGATGAGCAGTTTGACGAAGAATGGTATATTGACAGTGGCTGCTCGCGTCACATGACAGGAAGGAAGGAAGAGCTGAGGGAATTTCGGTCTCTTTCAAACGGTGGAAATGTCAAGTTCGGAAACAACTCATTCGGCACAATAAAAGGCTATGGAATGATAACAAATGGTGATTTTACGATTAGGAAGGTCGCATACGTTGAAGGACTACAACACAACCTCATCAGTGTATCTCAGCTTGTTGGAGGTACCGGTCTCAAGGTCTCATTCCATGATGAGGGTTCGGAAATAATTGAAAAGAAAACAAAAAGAGTAATTCTCAAATCGGAGCGCAAAGGCGAAATGTTTCCCCTGAACCTCAAACCCATCAAAGGGAATCCAGCTATCTGTCTGTTATCCAAAGCATAATCTGACGAAAGCTGGCTGTGGCACCGAAGGCTCTCTCATCTCAACTTTAAGGATATCAACAAACTTGTCACTGGAGGTCATGTTCGAGGTCTTCCATTGCTCAAGTACAATCGAGAACATTTATGTGCTGCATGTGAAATGGGGAAACAGAGTCGTCAAAGTCACCCATCAATTGTAAACACTAAAGTTGTTGAACCGCTAGAGTTAATTCACGTTGATTTGTGTGGTCCATCATCTATCGAAAGCATTGGCAGTAGCAAGTATATTCTTGTCATTGTTGATGACTTTTCGCGTTTTACATGGGTGTTCTTTCTGAAGCACAAATCTAAAGCGACTCTTAAGCTAAAGATGTTTATCAAGCAGGTTGAAGTACAGCTGAAGAAAGTCGTTCGCAACATCAGGAGCGACAATGGTCTGGAGTTCAAAAATAAAGAATTCGAAGAATTCTTGGCCGAAAAAGGAACCAGTCACAACTTCTCAGCTCCCTACACCCCTCAACAAAACGGGATTGTCGAAAGATGAAACCGATCTTTGTGTGAGGCGGCCCGAACCATGCTAAGTTTTGCTTCTTTACCTTTATATTTTTGGGCTGATGCTATTGCTGCAGCATGCTTTACGCAGAACAGGTCATATCTCAATAAGCGATTCACTCTCACTCCTTATGAGATCATCAACAACAGGAAGCCAAATGTAAAATTTTTCCATGTATTCGGCTCACGGTCTTTCATCTTCAATTTTAAAGAACATCGTAACAAGTTCGATGTCAAATCCGATGAAGGGATATTTCTGGGCTATTCTCTCACTTCTAAAGCCTACAGGGTATTAAACAAGCGCTCGAGGAAAATAGAAGAAACTTATTATGTGACTTTTGATGATAACTATGTCAAAAAGCTAAAGGCCAACGAAGACAAAGTTGGAGAAATCTTTTCTCAAACAGGCCAAGTCACAGCCTCGATTGCAAACCTATTTGAGAAGTTCGTCGAGTTATTCGATGAACTAGAGAAGGCAACTCTCTCGGAAGCTAGTGCAGCAGACAACAAAGTAGATCATCTAAAGCAACTCATCGAAGATGCTGCAAAGCGAATGAATGAAGGAGGATCAAGTTCTAACGAACCTCCACAGCACGATGCTTCAGTTGAGGGGGAGGACCCATCTTCGTCATCACAGCCGAGCTCACATGTTGAGGGGGAGAACAGTTCTCAAGCTACTCCCGAACGCACAGCAGTACCCGAAAGTGCTACAACACCCGAAGGTGCTTCAACACCTGAAAGCTCGACACCACCCGAAACCCCTGTAGCTCCGGAAACTCAAGACACACCTGAAAGCTTATCTGTCGAGGGGGAGAATGCCGATATACTTTATGACGATGACAGTCAATCTGAACTAGATGAGATGGTAAACGCTGAATTGGATCCATCTTATGATCCAAATTACCCTCCTCTTGTCAAATGGACCAGAGATCATCCTGTTTCCTAGGTTGTTGATAATGTCTCTGAAAAGGTCCTGACCCGATCACAACTAAAGGCAAAACAAACTTCCTTATTTTCAAAAGTAGAATTCTGTATGTTTAACTCCTTCGTCTCAAAAGTTGAACCAAAGACAGTTAACACTGCTCTTGATCACTCCGATTGGTGTTCAAGCTATGCAAGACGAACTGAATGAATTCGAAAAGAATAAAGTTTGGCGCCTCATTCCAACTCCTCAAGATGCCTCAGTTGTTGGTCTCAAATGGGTCTTCAGAAGTAAGATGGACAAGGAAGGCAACGAGATATGAAACAAAGCCCGTCTGGTGGTGAAAGGATACTGTCAGGAGGAAGGAATCGACTATGAAGAAACTTTTGCTCCTGTAGCTAGGCTGGAATCCGTTAGAATATTTCTTGCCTATGCTGCACACAAAAACTTTGAGGTCTACCAAATGGATGTCAAGTGCACATTTCTAAATGGAGAACTTGAAGAAACGGTGTACGTGGAGCAACCTCCTGGATTCGTCAATGAAAGGTACCCCAATCACTGTTACATTTTGGACAAAGCCGTATATGGACTGAAAAAAGCTCCGAGGGCCTAGTATGAAACGCTAACCAAGTTTTTAAAGATGTCCAAATTCAAACAAGGTTCGGTTGACCCAACCTTCTTTCGTAAGAAGGAAGGTAACCACCTTATGATTGTTCAAATTTATGTCGATGATATCATCTTTGGCTCAACGAATCCTAGCTTAACGGCTGAATTCAAAAAGTTGATGGAGACTAAATTTGAAATGAACTCAATGGGTCTAATTAACTTTTTCCTTGGTTTAAATATTAGATAGGGACCAGAAGGCATCTTTATTAATCAGGAAGCTTACACGAAGACTCTCCTTGCAAAATTTGGCATGATGGGAGATTCAAAGGTTAAAGTTCCAATGGCGTTCGGCACCAAGCTCACTCCATCATTGGATAAGCCAGCAGTTGATATTACGCTATATCGCCAGATGATCGGTTCTCTGATGTATCTTACTGCCAGCAGGCCTGATATAATGTTCTCTGTTTGTTACTGTGCTAGATTTCAGGCGAATCCACGTGAACCTCATATGCTTGCAGTGAAGAACATACTCCGTTATCTCAAGCGAACTACCTCTTTAGGCCTATGGTATCCATCCAACTCAGGCTTCTTCGTTCAAGCCTACTCAGATGCAGACCTTGGAGGTTGTGGACTAGACAGGAAAAGCACCACGGGAGGCTGCCAATTCCTAGACAGGAAGTTGGTTAGTTGGCAATCAAAGAAACAGACCTGTGTGTCTCTGTCTACCGCTGAAGCAGAATACATCGCAGCTGCCTCCTGTACTTCTCAAGTGATTTGGATCCAAAGCCAACTCCGGGACTATGGACTCAATATGAAAAAGATCCCACTATATTGCGACTCTGAAAGTGAAATTAGGATCTGTCATAACCCAGTGCAAAACTCGAAGACTAAGCACATAGCACTGAGATATCACTTCATTAAGGATCATGTGGAAGATGGGAACGTCGAAATACACTTTGTACGAACCATTGACCAACTGGCTGACATCTTCACCAAAGCTCTTCCTGAAGCATCTTTTAACAAAATACTACAAGGGCTAGGTATGATGGAATCAGAGTCAGTACCAAAAATTACCTCTTAAAGCTCAAAAGCAAGAAGCGAAATAGACCGAACGTTCGGGTTCGGGTCTTGTGCTAACATACCGAAATGAACCGAACGCTCGGGTTTGGTTGCATTATCTGCCATTCGCGCATCACTCAAAGGTAGTTTCCTTGGTTGTAGATCTTATGTATAAATTTTTCAAATTCATTTCTCTTATTGTCAAAGTTATTCTTTTTTTCAAATCTATTTTCTTTGGTGACCGAAATCAACCGAACGTTCGGGTTCGGTTCCAAAATTTTACTCACCCGAAATAGACCGAACGCTCGGGTTCGGTTCCAAAGTTTTTCACAACCGAAATAAACCGAATGCTCGGGTTCGGTTCCAATTTTTTTTCTCTGTATTTTTTTCTTTTGTCTTATTTTTTATTTCACTTTATTTTTTTATTATTATCAAAAATTCCAAAAACATTTTTTTTATAAATTCAAAAACTCCAAAAATATTTCGTTCTTTATTATTTTTTTTTTTTTTTGCCTTCAATTTTATTTGTGTGTTCGTTTATGGGGAAATTGTTGAATTAGCTAAGTGTCCCTAGAAGCATGTTGCTGCATGTGTCCAAAGCCTCACCTGATTCTGAATAATAGCCTTAATGACTTGGTATACACAAACCTTGTCTTCCCAATTAGGCTATCATATTTAACCTAATCATGAGCTACCTAACTCTCCTCTCACATGAGATAAGAGTTTTCTGCTTGGTCCTATTTTTCACAGCAGAGGTACTTTGATTTCTTAAACCATCTAAATTGCATTTCTCCATCACATTCGTTTCACAAACGTAACCCTTGAGACTCTCAGAAATTACCACTGAGGTTTATGGCTGCACAATTTTTGTGTTTATGATCTTAGCTTCGTGTCAGTACGATCTAAGTGAAACCCAAAATTCAATACCCAACACGAATTGACGGTGAACAATTAATTTGCTCTAGTTTTCACTAATGCATTGACGGACGTACCTCCATGAAATCTCAAAATTTTCTTTTGTGTGATTCCTATGAAATTGTTAACACCAATAACATTTCTTCCCTTGGGATCCAGTTTTAAATTTTTGTTGAGAGTTTATATACATATTTCCTAGCCAAATTAAATTATCTTCAACCTACGTGTTTAATAGACTACACCGGTCTCACAAGTACTTTGTTCGCTTTCTATCTTATATCAAGATTAGGAAGTTTGAATCGAAGCGAAAGCCACCCTAATAAGCCTAGTTAAAAGAAGCCTTTCAACACTTCTTCATAAGTGTTTGATCGTTATTCAACGGGAAACCATACAAACACTTTAAGGTCTCTCTTGACTTTGAAGGAAGAGATTCGTGCCCGGGATCATTTGTTTCGTGTCTTTATTGACATCACATATTTCCCCAAAAATATTGCTTTATTTCTTTTCTTTTACACCCTCAGCACGAAAATCTTTGCTTTTCCTAAATTCAGGTTCTATTAATTACAAGGCATTTTACATGGATTGGCGGTTGATTAAAGGTTGTGGTTGATTTTAATCCATGTGGGAGCATTTTTCAAAAGATGTCGTTACAATTTAAAGGGATAAGATGAAGACATGCTGACTCAGGCGGGAGTCTAATCGATTTGATTTCAAACGGCGCTAAAAGGGAAAGCGTGTGAATCTGAACCGTCTCGTCTCCAAACGGCGCCTGATAGGAAGGCGTGTTATTAGGGACCTGACATTCTCTCTCATGCGTGATCATCGACAACCCCAACTTTCACGCATCAGTCAACTCCGAAAAACCCTTCGAAATTCAATCGAAGATTTGGGCAGATCTTTCTCTCTCCTTAACCCCCAGTATAAAAGACAACATATTCCTTCGTTTACTTCTTTACCGCAATTAAAATTCCCAGAGAGCAAAAATTCCTTAATCCTTCCCTGTTCATCATCTTCTCCACTTTCTTCAAGCAATGGCAGATTCATCTTCCGTTCACGCAACATCCCACATTTTGCCCATTCGCCCACAACAAAGCCTAATCATCGATTTAACCCCTCATGCCTACGACGCCTTCATGTTCCCCCATCATCGAGTGTCTGAAGTTTTCTCCGATCGCTCCTGCACTTACCAGGGCTGAAATTGTTCTGATGGAGTTCTTCTCACAGATCTTTGCGACCGCTCACTACGACAAGGTCGTTGACAGAATCTTTTTTGATGTCTTTGAGCACAAGGCGTCAATTTCAAAGCAAAGGTTTTGCTCGCTGTTAGGGTTTGAACCTGATTCTTCGAGGGTTAACCTTGAAACGATTCCAATGGGTCACTTGTTCAACATGTTCTATAACATGGGTTATACGGAGGTGCTTTCTACGGTCATGAAGTTCAAGAAGTCGTGCCTACCTCCACAGTGGAATGGGATGTTCACTATTCTCTTCAAGGGGTTATCCGAGAGAAGTGATGGATCTGATGGTGCCAGCCGTCTATTTCTCTCCATAATGTATGGTATCTACAATGGAATCAACATGGATTATGGGTCTGTTCTATGGCAACAACTCATCCAGAGTCTCTCCTCTACCTCCAGACATTCAGAGATTTCGTATGCTAGGTTCTGGACTCTTATCACGAAATGGGTGATGGACAAGTACCACGTCCCCATTGTCGCTTGTGCTCCAATGTCTTCGATTGGTACCTTCCATACCACGAAGATCATTGTGTTGGACGCTTCAAAGTTTCCGTTCAACGGGTCTATTCCGGAAACCATGTATGGGGATGTTCCTGCTGACAGCCGGATTATCCAGACGTACAAAGGGTTCAAGCGTTCTGGTCCGAGGGATCTTACTCCAGAGATGTTGAAGTCAATACATGACGCCGACAAGCCTGCTCCAAGAGGCAAAAAGGCCGATAAGGGGAAACAGGTGGCAAAAGGAGCAAAAGGCCCATCTCCAAAGAAGAGGAAACCCACCAAGCCTTCTCAGTCTCCACAGCAAAAGAGGAGAAAAACCCAACCACGACGAAAGTTAATTATCGCTTCCTCCTCAAGCGAGTCTGAGGGTGAGAGTTCAGATTCTGATGACTCTCCACGTGGCAATACTCCACCCATACCTCCTACCCCAGAAGTTCATACATCTACTTCTCCAATTTCCTCTCCACCTAAAACCATTCCTATTTCTATTCCCCCATAACTTCCACTACTTCAATACCACCCACTTCCATCCCAATACCAACACCAATATTCACCGACGCAACCATAACATCCACTGCAGATGTTAGAGCCAACGTATCTGATACGGGGGTTCATACTGATGCACCCGAAACCACTCCAGCACCCGAAACCACAAAAGCATCCGAACCTACACCAACACCCGAAACATCCCAACCCGAACCTACCCATACTACTACACCACCAGCTTCACCACCACCACCTTCTCCTGGTCATGCTTCAGAGGGAGAAGAAACATTCCTTGGCGGGGAGGATATGACGTTTGAATCGGTCTACTATAGTCCCTTTCAAGTACAGAGTGATGACGATGACGACGCTCCTGTCACAAAAAGACATCTCAAGGAGCTCCATGACAAGATTGACTTGTTCATCGCCTCCTCTTCCACTTCTCAGTCATCCCTTTCTGAAGATGCAGCTCAGAAGATTGTTGACGCCTTCTCTAAAGCTCAGCAAGATTCCATTGCTTCTGCAACCTCCGCCATAGATGCCTCAACAAAAGCCTGTCAGGTTGCGACCGGAAAAGTCGATAAACTATTTTCTGATGCCTCTTCCCTATTAAAGTCTTTACAGGAGAGTGCAAATGCTGCCAAGACTACGTTGGAACCTATTGTTCACCAGCTAGCAACGTCAGTCTCCAGTGAGTTGAAGTCCTTCGCTTCTTTTCGTCAAATGCTTTCAGACGACAACTCAGCCTTTCGCACAACCATTGATGAGCGTCTCTCGAAGCTACAAGAAGATTTGGCTGCCGAGAACTCTCTTATGGATGTTCTTGCCAGGAAGACCACTGTTCTGAAGGTCAAGAGCGTTCAACTCTCCAACTCTCAACAGGAGATTGACTCTCTTCGGTCCGAAAGAAAGGTGATAAAGTCGTGTGTTTCGGATGTCCACTCTGCCATCTCCAACATCCTCGAATCACATGATCCTATTCTTAACTATACTGTGAGGCGTGACCTTGCAGAGAAGCTCGCTCCCACCCTTGCCCTGCTTAGCAAACTCGAAGAGCTACTTGATTTCGTGTCCATTCCGAAACAAGGGGGAGAGAAGGAATCTATGTTCCAACCACCTCCTACCTCAAAGGCAACTCACACAACCGAACCTCCTCCAGTAGGCCAAGCCTCCGGTTCTGGTGTGAAAGACAAAGGCAAAAAGATTGATGAGGAAGAAGAAGAAGAAGACAAAGAAACAATCGCCGACTTGTTGAAGCATAGAAGTCGACGCAATGAGGCTGACATCAGTGCTCGTGTGGCAAGAGAGGCTGAAGAAGCAGAACAAAAACAGAAGGAAGCCCATGAACTTCTTGAGAGTAGGAAAACTCTTTTTCCTGCCTGGACTCTCGAGAGGATGATAAAAGAAGCCATTGACACACCGAGTATCTTGTGGCTGGAACCTGTAATCTCTCTTGATTGTTCCAACACTGTCGACTCACAGTTCGACATGCCACTGACCCGAAAGGCGTTCATCTTTCATGCCTTCTCCAACGTTGCAGAGTTCCCTCATCCTCATCCACAGGTTGATCGGGACTTAATCAATTTTTATCTGAAGGCTGCTCAACCTTAGTATCAGACTTGGAGCGCTCAGAAAATTGTCAACGTTCGGGTCTTGAAGCCGTATAGTGAAGGGAACTTCATCGACATTCGGTTCAAGGTACTTCGGGGATCTGCCAAAACCGAACATGCTATTTCCCTTGCAGATCTTCCCAACCTTAATCCCCATGATTGGATTATCTTGCACAACATCCTAATCACCAACGAAGATGAATACGGTCCGATCATCGACCATTTCAAGAGGATGCTCGTGTGCTACATCATGGAAGTTGCACTGATGGATCAGGAGATTGCGAGCGTATTTAAGAAGAAACCAACAATATCTCCTGTTGGCTCTGCCAGTGATCTCAACCAAATGCAGATGGGTAAAATTGACTCGAGAAGGAATTCGGTCATGTTCACCAGAAACAAAGGACAGAAATGTCTTCTCGCCTTGGCTGACAAACACCTCTACACCACTGCTTGTTTAGAGCACGTTTTGGGGATCATCCACAGATGCAAGCAGAACACAGTGGATGATGTCAAGTACTTCGATGACATGATTCAATGGTACATTCGGTTCATACAGACTATTCTCGCTCTTATCACACGTCTATTTGATACTGTAAAGAAGGCTCCCGCTGCTGGCCCGAAGAAGAAGTAGTCTCGCTCCAATTTGACGCAAAGGGGGAGGTTGTTGGGTCGTGTTTTGTGTAATGAATTGCGTCTATTGGGCTCGTTAGCTAGTCCATTTTTGTATCTCCGGTATGGGCCTGTCCATCCGTGAGTTTAGTAGGGTTGAATATAAATATAGGTGCTTGCATGCATCTTAGGTTAACGATAGAATAGAACGATCAGAGCATTATTCAGAAGTTTATTATTATCGTTCTTGTAACCCTAAATCCTCTACAGCGGAAGTTCTTAGTCGAGCTCTGTTGAGGATTGTTTGATCTAATCATTCGACATATTTTGATCCACTCTTGTCTTATTTATTGTTTTGTGTTCATCGCAATATCTGTTACAAAGATCTAATCGATCTTCACGTTTGTTATTATAACCTATCAAACAGTTTAGTTAAGAATGCATATATAGTTACATTTTATTATTGTTTGAAGAATTTTGTCACTCGTTCATATTTTATATATTATTTGACCTACCCTAAAACAAAATTCTGGCTCCGCCGTACTTTTTTCAAAATGTATACCAGGAATTAAGCCTTCTTGTATGGAATTTATATCTGCTCCACTATCAACTAGAGCAATAATTGTTTTATGATATTCTCCAATTATTAATTTTATTTTAAAATACCATTTTTGAGATGTGACAAGTTCTATTGCTTATAAGAATTCATTAGTCTCTTGAGTTGAAGTTAATGTATCAATATTATTAGATTGTTTTTCAAGAGTGATGACTCTATGTTCTAACTTATTATGATTACTTTTTGGAAAAGTAATTTCTCTCTTTAAATTATTGATTTCATGGGTGTAATTCATGATTTTAGTATTTAATAAAATATTATTTTTCATTTTTAATCTTTGATCGATTTCTTTTATCAAATAAATTAGTTGATTAACCCAAGTATTTCTTTAATTATTTATTATTTGTGATCTTAATTCAAAATCATTTATATTTTTTTAAATTAGATAAAATATTTTTATCTGAGACCTTTATTTGTAAATTATCCTGAAATTGTGATTGAATATTATATATTTCATCATCACATGAACAAATATTTTTATCTATTGATATTGTCATATTTATACATATTTTTAGGCAATATTAGAATATATATATATATATATATATATATATATATATATATATATATATATATATATATATTGGTTATTTGCAGAGATAAGTGGTATTTATAAGATTAAATTATATTTTGCAGTCAAAAGAAGTCGTCTTGAAAAATAAGGACCAAAACTGACAAGGATCAGAACTTTGGAGGTCAAAAGCTTAAAAGATGAATAATTCAGCAAAAAGACGACTTCACAACGTGAGGAATCATGCCTCATGATGTGAGCATTAAGATTCTAGAAGATAAGCATCCGGAAGCAAGAATCTGTGTCCGATACGGATTAATACTGAACTCACGATGTGAGAGGCCTTTTCTCATGATGTGAGGAGGGTAAATTCGAAAACTATAAATACTCTTGATGATTACGGAATTTAGAGGTTGGCTGGAGACAATAGAGATTCCAAAAGTCGTTTTTTAGAAGAAACGAAATCAGAAACCTAGTAATATCATCCAAGGAAGGATAAGTAGATCATAACCTTATTTTTAGTTTGGTACATTAATATGTTTTTACTTATGAGAATTGTGTGTTTGATTGTTATTATGAGTAGATAAATTTAGCTACTTCTATTTAGCTAGATGAAGCTTGAACTCATGGTTTATATTTATGATTGTAGATTCTTCTTGTTGGTCGAATGCTTGTGTTTGATGTTTAATACTTAGCATGTAAGAATTTAATACTTAGATTGCTTAAACTCATGTTCTGTGTAGCTTAGTGAATATTAAATTGCATGAACTTGACAACTAGGACTTGTTTGACACGAAGCGTTTAGGAGCGTTTGAGAGCTTCTAGCTTCTCGTGTTTGACAAAACGCTCCGTTTTGAATAGAAAGTCTTGTTTGGCACTACAAGATTATAGAGTTTAGTTTAAGCAAAACGCTCCAAATCTAAAAGCTACTTCATGTATCGTTTAACAAAACTCTACAAGCTACAAGCTACCCGCTAGTTTTTGCCGAACACACCCTAGTAATTTAGTGAGCATTGAATTGCTAGAGCTAGGATCCAACTATTCTTAGTTAAGGGATTAAAGTATTAGTTTTGTTTGTGCTAAAGAACATATATTGTGACTATAATATTATGTTTGTCTAATCAATCTTACATAGCTCCAATCATAAATAATAATTGATTATGTGTTAAATTATGTGTGATCATGCATAGCTCTACCTGAATTGATTCAACATTAGTATATTTGGACTCGAATTGCTAATAGTTTAATAACTAGTAAAGAACTTAAATTATTCATATTTAATAACTAACCATTGAGGAAAAGTGGATTCGTACTAAGAAGAAGTGTTTTTCATAATTGATTGAATTTGAATAGTCGAATGTTTAGTTTGTCTGAACTAGCAAAATCAGATAACAACCAATTTACTTTTGTTTTTCTTAGATTAATCATAGTAGATAAATTAATTAGCTAATTCGTTCCCTATGTTCGATACCTGACTGTTTGTGCTATACTATTTGCGAAAGGGTACACTTCCCTGGGTCGAATAGCTAGTATGATAGGAGGTAAAATTAGGTGTAGCATTTCGTCCGCAACAAATTTTGGTGCCGTTGCCGACGAACGACTATTTTAGTTTTTAGTTTAATTGCTCCAGGTTAATCAATCATTTTTGTGGGGTAAAAACCACAAAAAGTTAATTTTCAGCAAAAATTAATTTTTCTGATTTTACTGTTATCATGACGTGATTTTAGTAGTTTCTAGTTTTATTTGTATTGTTTTTAGTTCGTTTTTTATGTATTTTCCAAATCTCGATGTTTTTGACGCTTTTCTTGAGGAAGTGGAATAGGAATTAGAATGAGAAAATGTAACAACGTAAATTTTCAAAACAATTTTTCATTTTTAAATCATATTTTCAATCGTCAAAACAATATCAAACAAATTGTATCCAATGTCATCATAACAAACAAATCCCAGAATCTCAAAAGATCTCAAATACATAAATCCTCTCAGTGTGTACGGATCATGTCGGCGCCTTCTCACGGTCCTCACTAGTACCTGAAACACACAACACAACAACTATAAGCATAAATGCTTAGTGAGTTCCCCAAAATACCACATACAACACATGCGCCTTTCCAGGCCATAACTCTGTGGGACCCTCCGGTCCAAGTGTCTCAGGGGACTTCCGTCCCAAATCCTGGTAGACCTTCCGGTCCTACCCGTATTGACCTTTCGGTCCGTAACCTCCTGACCTTCCGGTCCATGTCCTCTTGACCTTTCGGTCCATATCATCTTGACCTTCCGATCCTTATCATACATAGCATACATAACGCATACATATCACATATCAGCATATAGCACATACATCTCATAGCATATAAGACCTTCCGGTCATACATAGGTAGCCTTCCAGGTACAATATAGTGAGAAGACTCACCTCAGGTATCTCGGATAATCTCTCACACGAGAACACTGATCTAGCCCCCGCCTAATCACATAAACAATACTAATAAAGAATGTCTCTCAAAGGCTAGATTAAATCCATTCCTGCAATCCCACATAAGGGTAAATGACCTTTTTACCCCTCCCTAGCCCAAAAGTCCAAATGTTGACCAAAACCCTAAAAGTCAACGAAAGTCAACCCTCGGGTTACGCTGCGCGTACCAAATCTATACATTGGGCGTACCTGGCGACTTCACAGAATCGGGGAACGCTACCACTTACGCTGCGCGTACTGGGATTATGTCCCGCGTAACTCCCAGTTTGAAACTCCTTTTGATTTTGGGTCTTAAACGGTTAAGACACACGTCTAACTTTCAGATTTGACTGTCCCTAAGCCTTTTATTCCATAAAGTCTATGACTTTAAGCTTTTGCATGGCTGTAAAAGTCACCCACACCCATAACATTCCACTCCCAACACTTAAAAGCCCATAACTCAAGCATGACTCCATAATAACGGCCAAGTTGGGATTTTTATGGATCTACAACACATATATCACTGAAATGGGACAGGTCTAGGTCCATGGAGTACCTTATGCTCATAAAGTCTCCACCTTTGGGACTTTAACCCTAGAAATGGACCATGCAACACCAAACCAAAATAAAGAGGAAAGTTCTGAGCTTTTTACCTCTAAATGAAGCTCCTCCCTCTAAAGAACTTAGATCCAAACTTGAACTTCAAACCCTAGCCTCCACAAGCTCCTCTCCTTCTTCTTCGCTAACACACAAAGGTACTTTTAGCTCGAAACACTCACACTCAAGCTTTAGGATGAAGGAAATGCTCTCTTAGGGTTTCACTCTCTGATATGGTGACTGAGGATAAGGCCTTAGCATTCCTTTTATAGTGCACAAGCCACAATTTAGGGTTTGCATCTGGGCCCGCTACGCCCAGCATAACCCTGGGTACGCCCACCGTACCTAGGCGAGTCCGCGTCCAACTTAAGCGCATGAGTACGCGCAGCATACTCTCCAATACGCCCAGCATACTCATTTGCAACACTTTCCACTCAAGGGCGAATTTTAACAACTTGACAAAAGAGATGGGTTAAATAGTTGTACCTGAATTTCGGGATGTTACAGAAAATGATGGTTATAACTCAAACGAAGATTTGAAGAACTTTGGAAGATGGTTAGACTACATCTTGCCAGATGAACCAGAACAAGCCGAGATACAGGAGCTAGAGATAAAAGAGGAGAAATTTCATCCAGAAAGAAATTTCGAGGAGTTAAAAAGATTGCTAGCAGAATGCTCGGATGAAGAACAAAAACAACCAGACTTTCAAGAACAACATCATGTTATGATCATCACCACAACGCGAGCTCCTGATAGTTCGTTTTGTGTTTCAATGCATGGAGTGACAATTCCATCTTTGAATAAGGTTATGAAGAATGATCCTTTTCTGACAAGCGACCAACAGGGTCCCCACCATTTTTAATTTTCTGGGACTAAAATCACTAAATAGATGCTCTCTCGTTTTGCCACAAATTGAAACTAGAGGTCAAATTTTATAAGTTCGTATGACGAGAGTATTCTATGATACAGATGAATTAATAACAAGTGGATTGATAATTTATTAAGTTGGGAGTCCAGCTCAAGTTTATTTTATTTGAGTTTTTGTCTAGTTTATTTTTGGTGTGTTTGTTTTTTTCATTTTGGTGTTGATTTGGTTGTGTAACAATAATTTAAGATTGTTATGTTTCTTTTCCACTTCTTTTGGTTGTTTATTGACCGAAATTTGTGAGAGTAGACGAAAGAAGATAGAAAATTAGTGATATACGAGAGTATACAAGTTTTAGTCGTGTCATTTAGAGTCAAGAATCGAGACCCACAGTTTTTCATAAGTGTGGGGTTGATCATGAGAGAAACAATATTAGCAATGAGTCATGAGTAAAGCAAACAAAGAGATTTAGAAGAGTCTTAATCATTTAAGACGTTCATATGCATGACATTTTCAGCGAAGAAGTCTCTACAATGTCACATTCTGTGAGACCCAGTTCTCACGACGTGAGGCTTCATATCTCACATAGTGAGCCCATTTCTAATAGTATTTCGCAACGCAATTTCCACGATGCCACATCATGGGCTTGATACCCCACGTCGTGAGTTCTATAAATTCTACAAATTTGGAGCCATTTACTACATATTCATTTAATGGGTCGCTATTATCCTTATCTGAGTTATCATAAACTTTGTTTTTACTCTTTTTCTCACCATGCAATGTGGTGTATGCTTGCCCACATTGGTACTTTGAAGATTTTTCTACACCACATTTATTGACGATTTAAGTCTTAGTTTCACATTTTCATGGCATACTCACGTACTTCTGAAGATCCAAGTTCTATAATTAAAGATGTCCAAATTCAAGACGATCAAGTTATTCGCACTGTTCAAAATTCGATCTCGCCACTTCTATCCCAAGGGAGTATGTTCCTTTTTCTCCCTATCTTGATTTTAAATTATTTTATGCATACAATGAGGGCATTGTATGTAATAAGTGTGGGGTGGGGGGTCGAAAAAGTAAATTGCTAGGAATTTTTAAAAAAATTAATAGGTTTGAGATAATAATCTAAAATTAAATCTAGTCATAATAATTTGAATTTAAGTCGCTAGTATTATAATTTGACATTGTTATAGTATAGTTGTAACACTCTAAAATTTCCAACCAATTTAAACTTTTCAAAAACCACCCAATTTCATAAAGTTATTATAAAACGATTTTCAATACATTTATTATCAGAGTATTTCCCAGAAACCACATCATAAACACATAAAACCCGAGGAGCGGTACGATCATGTCTTTGCCTTGCTACGATCTCCTGAAGTACCTGAAACATTTAAACCACAACTGTAAGCCCGAAAGCTTAGTGAGATACCCCCAAAATACCAACGCCATACAAACATAACCATATCATATAACCGATACAGAACAGCCATGCACTTCGGGTCTACTGTGTGACTAGTCCGCCGCACCGGCCTACAGTCCACCTGGTCCACCCTTCGAGTCTATCCATATACATCGAGTCTACAGTGTGATTGGTCCGCCTGCACCAGTCCTTCAATCCACCTGGTCCACTCTCTGAGTCTACAGTATGACTGGTCCACCCGCACTGGGCCTTCAATCGGTCTGGTCCACTCTCCGAGCCTCGACACGTCTGGTCCGCCCTTGTGGGGCCTACAGCCTATCCGGACCGCTCCCTGGGCCTTCGGGATAACCGGTCCGCCCTGGGTATGTTGGCCTACAACACAAAGCAGGACCCGCCTCAACCCAACCCCAACCCAACAACCATGTGCACATAAACATATAATCATATAACAATCCACATCCAATCAAACCGATCTAACATATCACATAACATAATCTCATCCTAACAAGGATACCGACCTAACCGGTCACTAGCATAGCACCATCCTATATACCAGGATACCGACCTTAACCAGGTCTCTAACATAGCATCATCCTATATACCAGGATACCAACCTTAACCAGGTCTCTAACATATACCATCCTAATTACCAGGATGCAAACATAGCAAAGCAACAACATAACAACAATACCCGGATTATAATCCGATAAAGGGTCAGCCTTGGTGCCTTAGACCCTGTTGATATAGTGAGGATAACTCACCTCGCAACTACTGACTGAAAAGGATAAGATCATGCTGCTCCAATCTCCGACACGAACTCCACCACTGATCAATACCAAAAGACTAAACTCAATAAATACCCATAATTACCAAATTACCCCTGGAAGTCAACTGGTCAACTCTTGGTCAAAGTCAAAGTCCTCAGTCAAAGTCAACCCTCCTAACTGACTCTACTCGCCGAGTCAACCCGCTGACTCGTCGAGACCCCATGCTCTGAAACTTCCATGACACGACTCAACTCGCTGAGTCGCCCCAAGACTCGTCGAGTCCCAAAACTCTGAGTCTAACCGTACTTAACTCACTGAGTCATCCCTTGACTCACTGATTCACAGCATAACCAGAAAAGGTTAGGACCTCATGACCAGACTCGCCGAGTCCAAGAATAGACTCGCCGAGTCCAAGGCTATCTTCAACCAACTCGCCGAGTTGTTCTTCCAACTCGTCGAGTTGCTGCCTCTCTTCATGCAACTCGCCGATTGCACCCATGTGACTTGCTAAGTACCACTAGATCTTAACCCATACAGAGGCTTTCCAAGCCATGCAGGGTCTCAAATCCATAGATCTACTCTTATACAAGCCATCCATCACATAAAGTGGCAAACTTTACATGAATCCAAGGAGATCTAAGCATAAAACACTCTTGGCTAAGGTTTGGGACTAAAAGGTTGTTGGAATAGTGTCTAAGGATGCAACTATATTGGGCAAGTACTTGACCCGGTTGTGCATGGTCCTTTTGGGTTGCCTTCACCATAGCAACTTGATAGGATGATTTAATAAGAGAGAGTAAATATTATTAATATATTATGAGAATAATATAATGGATAATATATTTGTTATTTAATTAATATAAGTCATAGAATTAATTAGAATTAATTTGGTGACTTAAAGAGATTAATTAAATAAAGGGGTATAAACTGTCAATTGTTTGATAGTTAAGCTTTAGACTGTAAATCCATTGGGATATGCTTTGGACGAATTCTAAGAGTGTTAGGATAGCCAAAATCGTCCAAAGGCTTATCTATGGAATGGATTTGGATAGCCTTAAGAGAAGATTATCCAATTAGGGTTTAGGTTGTAACCCTTAAGGAGTCTACAAGTATAAATAGACCCTATGGCATGGGGAATTCGACACCTGACCAAAAGTAAGGAACCTCTGGTCGAAATTCCTCCCCTCTCCTCTCTCCTAAATCATTCTTCTTGCTATTGGTGTTTGTAAGTCATTAGAGGAGTGACATTTGTGACTCTAGAAGCTCCAAGACAACAAGGTCAACAAGGAACTCAAAGGTATGATTCTAGATCTATTTCAATGTTGTTATTTAACCTAATTAGTCATTAGAAGACTTGGATTCAAAGCATGTTTATTAGAAAGCCTAGATCCGAGCATTAGGGTTTTGCATGCGCACATAGGAAAGTTCTTATGGCTAAAACCCATCAGTGGTATCAGAGCCTAGCTTGGTTTTCTTTAAATTGTTGCTTGATTAACTGAAACAAACCTGCAAAATTCGATTTTTAGGTTTCTGAGTCACTGACTCGGCAAGTCCCAAGGTGGACTCGGCGAGTAGGCCTGACTCGGCGAGTCCCCTTGTGCACTCAGCAAGTCCAGGCGTCAGGAATGGCCAGATTCGAGATTTCTTTGTAATTATCTTATCTAAACTTTCCATAATCTAATTAGATCAATGTTAATTCGTTTTTCTGATAAATATAACTGCAATCTTGATCTAATTAAAGATATTTATCATATAATAAAATATTTAATTTCCTTATATGATAATTAATTAATTATTTTGATTATTTTGGTAATTATCTTAAAAGAAATCTTGAATAAATCAAATATAGATAATTAGGATATTAATTGTTAATTGGAATTATTTGTTATTTGATCCTCCATGTTTTTAAATGTTTAAAACTTGCCCTCAAGTTTTGAAATTTATATTTATGATTAAAAGTTTTAATTTAGTCAACTTAAATTTCAAAACCCTAGATTTTAAAAGGTTTAAAATACAACCCTATACTAATATGATATTACTAGTATAATATATATATGTATAACTAAATGCCAGTCTTACCGTTAGTAGGCCTCATTCACGAAGCCGATCTATAAGGTGGGTATAAGGTTGCGGCCTATAAAATGGCGCTTAATGGGTGTACACTCACACCCACCGCTTGCTTGATTGGTGGAGGGTCGTTAGCCGAACGGGTAAGATAGGGCAACCTCTTCCTCTCATTAAAAGTATAATAAGAAATATAAAGTAACTACACATATTTTTAAAATTTCCCAATCCTAGTTACTTTAGGAAAAGTGAATTGATGCAATCCCATGAAATTACACTTTGCACCTTGCTAAGATGTTAGTGGAGCGTGTGTGGTTTAACGGCACACTAATTGGTTCTAAGCGAAGGTGGCAAAGGGTGATTCATTGTTTATCATAGTTCGATGGAGCATGTGTGGTTTACCGGCACATCGAATAGGTGATCGTTACAATGAAGGCACCATGTGAATTTGCATGGTAATTCACACCCGCTTTGTGATCCTCGGCATCCCAGTCACAAACAAGAGGGGCATATCGAGATTTAAACATGCCATTGAATAGTTTCAATGAATCTCATCCGAACCTAGGAATTCTCAAAAACACTTAGGACTAATAGTTTAAGTTTTGTGATGGAGAATTAGTGAATCGTCATTCACTTACCTTCAATTTATTTGCATGTTAGATTACGGCATCCCTTTTCTAGTATGTAAATGTTATTGTTGGATCCTTGCCCTAATTTTTCTTATTGGGTGATAATTAGGGATTCTTATTTTAATCTATCTTTGTCCTTATAGATGTCGAACGCTAACAACGCTGCTGCTAGTTCTTTCAGGTTGATGAGCCTTTGCCAAAAGGTCACCTTCGATGGAACGAACTTTAGTGAATGGATAAGATACATTCGCACCATTGCTCGTTATGAGGACAAGGAGTATGTCCTCGATGAGAAACTCGAGAAAATCAACCCCGAAGTTGCTACTCCAGCCGAAATCACCGCCTTTGAAACTCATGAGCGAGATGCAACGAAGGTACATTGCATCATGATCGCCACCATGAACTCCGAATTCCAAAAGTCCTACGAGGACATGTACCCATACGAGATGCACCAAGACTTATTAGAGAGATACCATCAAAACGCGAGACAAGAGCGTTATGATATTTTCACCAACATGATTTCCGCGAAGATGGGTCATGGAGAATCTCTTACCGTGCACCTGCAAAATATGCAAAGGTATGTCGACCGCCTTCACAAGTTAAATGTTGACTTCGGTGAGGACTTGGCGATCGACATGGTGCTTCACTCTTTGCCTCCGATGTACAACCAATTTAGGATGACCTACCACATGAACAAAGAAGAGGTCACCCTAAGCAAACTCCAAGGTCTCTTGAGGGTCGCTGAGAGCAACTTCAAGGACAAGTCTGTTGCACCCACTCCCAATCCGTCCGCTGCTCCTGTCTTAACTATTGGTCAAGGGAAGGGAAAGAAGAGGAAAGCTTCATCGAAGAACTATCGCAAGGTGAAAGCCCGAGATGGTGCCTCTTCTAGTGGGACCAAAGTTGATCCCGCTAAGCCCTGCTCTAACCCAAAGGAGGCAGAGTGCCACCACTGCCACAAGATAGGACATTGGAAGAGAAGCTGCCCGGATTACCTGCAAGCAATCAAAGAGGGAAAGATCAAGCCATCTTTCGCAGGTATATACACAATCAAATCTAACGATTCTAATCATGCTATTTCTTGGGTTCTTGATACCGGTTGTGGTTATCACATTTGTTCTAATGTGCAGGGACTAAGAAGAAGTAGGGATGTGGAGCAAGGAAGGATCAATCTAATCATGGGGAATAGAAGATCGTCGCCTGTGACCAAGATTGGAGTGTATTCTTTAGTGCTTAGGAATAGTTTGGTTTTAGATTTGAACAATTGTTGCTATTCACCAGAAATGGCTAGAAACATCATTTCATTTCATGGTTTATATAGACAAGGATTTAGATTTTCTTTTAATAATGAGAATGGTTCTATTTTGGCTTATCTAAATGGTGTCTTTTACTTTGAAGCTATACCATGTAATGGAATATATGAAACCGTTATGATTGTTGATAACTTAGGAAATGATGTTTTGAATATTGATTCTTCCACTAGTATGGATAAAGCATCCTTGTGGCATTGTCATCTTGGACAAGTCAACTAGAAACGCATAGCCCAACTCCAAAAGGATGGAGTGTTGGAGTCATTCGACTTTAGGGAAGATGACACATGCGAATCTTGTTTGCTTGGAAAGATGACTAAGTCACCCTTCACGAGTACATGTGAAAGGGGCGAGGGTCTATTGGACCTAATACATACCGATGTATGTGGACCATTTAGATCAACCACGAAGGATGGGAACCGCTTCTATGTGACTTTTACCGATGACTATAGTAGATATGGGTATATCTACTTAATCAAGCAAAAGTCAGATACCTTTGAAAAGTTCAAAGAGTTCAAGAATGAAGTGGAGAATCAATTGGGCAGGAAAATCAAGATGCTTCGATCCGATCGAGGAGGAGAGTACCTAAGTCTTGAATTCCACGATTATCTCAAGGAGTGTGGAATAGTTTCGCAATTGACGCCTCCTAGGACACCGCAGTTGAATGGTGTGGCAGAAAGGCGTAATCGAACCTTATTGGATATGGTTCGCTCTATGATGAATCGTGCTTCACTACCAATCTCTTTTTGGGGGTATGCCTTAGAGACTGCCGCCCATATCCTTAACCGAGTCCCTACTAAGAAGGTTGCCAAAACACCTCACGAGATGTGGACAGGGAAAGCTCCCTCGTTGGCACATATCAAGGTTTGGGGTTGCGAGGCTTTCGTAAGACGAGATACTCACGACAAGCTTGAACCTCGAAGTGAGCGATGTATTTTCATCGGCTACCCGCAGACATCCTTTGGATATCTCTTCTATAGACCGAAGGACAATGTTGTCTTCGTTGCGAGAAGAGGAGTTTTCCGGGAGCGAGAACTCATAAGCCAAGGAGACAGTGGGAGGCAAATCGAACTTGAAGAGATTCAAGAGTCGATAGATGAAGGAACCTCTACCGCTGGCACTCAACCCGAGGAGGAAACTCCGGTTGAACCGATTGACGAATCCTTACCTCTTAGACGTTCCGATAGAGTTAGAGTTCATCCCCAGTTTTATGGCTTTCATATTACTACCGAAGGGGACACGTATATTAGTGATGGTACACTAGTAAATCTTGATGAACCTAATAGCTATAAGGAAGCCATGGCAGGCCCGGAGTCTGTAAAGTGGAAAGAGGCAATGGATAGCGAGATCCAATCCATGTATGATAACCAAGTTTGGAATTTGGTTGATTATGTGCCCGGACGTAAGACCGTTGGGTGCAAATGGATCTTCAAGAAGAAGACCAACGTGGATGGAAACGTGCACACATATAAAGCGCGATTGGTCGCGAAGGGCTTTACTCAAACTCCCGGAGTTGACTATGATGAGACCTTCTCACCAGTTGCGAAGATTAAATCTATTAGAGTGATGTTGGCAATTGCCGCATTTCATGATTATGAGATTTGGCAAATGGATGTCAAGACCGCTTTCCTTAACGGAAAGTTGGCTGAGGATGTTTACATGGCTCAGCCAGAGGGGTTTGTGGATCCGAAGCATCCGGATAGAGTGTGTAAGCTTGAGAAGTCCATTTATGGACTTAAACAAGCGTCTCGCAGATGGAATCTTTGCTTCGATGAGAAAGTCAAAGAGTTTGGGTTTGTACGAAGCGAAGACGAATCTTGTGTATATGTCAAAGCCAGTGGGAGTATAGTAAGCTTCCTCGTTCTATATGTCGATGACATATTACTCATAGGAAACGACATCCCGACTCTATAGGAGGTTAAGTCCTGGCTCGGGAAGTGCTTCGCTATGAAGGACCTCGGAGAGGCTTCTTACATTTTGGGAATAAGGATAGTAAGAGAAAGAAGTAAGAGACTAATTGGACTTAGTCAGAATACTTACTTAGAGAAAGTACTAAAACGTTTTAGTACGGAAAACTCGAAGAAGGGAGAACTACCGATGCAAAGTAATGCCAAATTGAGTAAGACTCAAAGTCCGAGTACCGAAGCTGAGATAGCGGAAATGAGCCGAGTACCATACGCTTCCGCAGTTGGCTCAATCATGTACGCTATGACTTGTACTCGCCCTGATGTAGCCTTCGCTTTAAGCATGGTTAGCAGATATCAAGGGAATCCCGGCAAAGCACATTGGATAGCGGTGAAAAACATCCTTAAGTACCTTCGGAGGACGAAGGAATGGTTCTTAGTCCTCGGAGGGAGTGATGACTTGAAGGTGCGAGGGTATAGTGATGCCAGCTTTCAGACCGACAGGGACAACTACCGTTCGCAGTCAGGCTGGGTCTTTACCCTAAATGGAGGAGCAGTGACATGGAAGAGTTCCAAGCAGGAAACTGTAGCTGATTCAACGTGCGAATCAGAGTACATTGCAGCGAGCGAAGCGTCAAAGGAGGCAATATGGCTAAAGAACTTCATCGGTGATCTTGGAGTTGTACCTGCCATAAAGGAGCCAATGGAGATTTTCTGTGATAACGAAGGAGCGGTTGCCTTGACCAAGGAACCGAGGGATCATGGTAGATCAAGACATATCGACAGAAAATATCACTTCATTAGACATCGTGTAGAAGAGGGACAACTCGTAGTGAAGAGGATATCATCAGAAGATAACCCAGCAGATCCGCTTACGAAGGGACTGAGTAGGGTTAAGCACTTGCAGCATGCTAAGAGTATTGGGCTGAAGGATGATATTAGCATAGATTAGATAGTATTAGAAACATGTAATAGATAAATGTAATTGACATTTGATGATTAAATAAAGGAGTTTTATTTATGAGTAATGTTACTATCTTATGTTAATTGTTTAGCTATTGTTTCACTTTGCATGTTTTGACTTCCAGAATAATTGAGTTTATTAGGAATAATCGAATTGTTCAAATGGTCCACAATCGTTCATATGTTGGGAGTAGATATGAATGAAGATTGTCATGAATTGGTGTGTAGAATGTCTAAATGGTGTTAGACACAACAAAGGATTGCTGCAACATTCATGAGTGCTTATGAACTAGTTTTGAGCATTGGAACAAACCCGCACTTGCTGGGATCACCTTATGGAATACGATATAAAAGGTGATCGCAAGATGATAATATCATATAGTCTTAAAACCTAGATATATGGTTTATTATTTGTTAATTGATTTTACATTGATAATACGAAAACGCATCAGTAACTTGGTGTTATAAAACGTATTGTTGTGTATAGTTGGTTAATGAGTAAGTAAATGCATATAAGTCGAAGTTTATCTGTAAACTTTTATCTAAGAAGGTAAAAGCGATATCTCGGCCGCTCGATGATTTGATTTGACTTATGTGCCGGGCCCGGTCAGAACTGAATTGATGTGTTCGATTAAGTTCTATGTCGAATAAATCAGAGATCGAGAAACCTAAATGCTTGACTAACCATTCCATAGGATTGTCAGCATGATATCTGACAGAGGACTGTACGTTCCCTTATCTAAAGGACAAGATTGATTAGATCAGAGTTGACAACGTCTTTGAGAGCTACGATTGCAAACCGAATTGTACTTGTATAGTTACTAGACTTATCCAAGTGGGAGACTGTTGGAATAGTGTCTAAGGCTGCAACTATATTGGGCAAGTACTTGACCCGGTTGTGCATGGTCCTTCTGGGTTGCCTTCACCATAGCAACTTGATAGGATGATTTAATAAGAGAGAGTAAATATTATTAATATATTATGAGAATAATATAATGGATAATATATTTGTTATTTAATTAATATAAGCCATAGAATTAATTAGAATTAATTTGGTGACTTAAAGAGATTAATTAAATAAAGGGGTATAAACTGTCAATTGTTTGATAGTTAAGCTTTAGACTGTAAATCCATTGGGATATGCTTTGGATGAATTCTAAGAGTGTTAGGATAGCCAAAATCGTCCAAAGGCTTATCTATGGAATGGATTTGGATAGCCTTAAGAGAAGATTATCCAATTAGGGTTTAGGTTGTAACCCTTAAGGAGTCTATAAGTATAAATAGACCCTATGGCATGGGGAATTCGACACCTGACCAAAAGTAAGGAACATCTGGTCGAAATTCCTCCCCTCTCCTCTCTCCTAAATCATTCTTCTTGCTATTGGTGTTTGTAAGCCATTAGAGGAGTGACATTTGTGACTCTAGAAGCTCCAAGACAACAAGGTCAACAAGGAACTCAAAGGTATGATTCTAGATCTATTTCAATGTTGTTATTTAACCTAATTAGTCATTAGAAGACTTGGATTCAAAGCATGTTTATTAGAAAGCCTAGATCCGAGCATTAGGGTTTTGCATGCGCACATAGGAAAGTTCTTATGGCTAAAACCCATCAAAGGCTTCATCAATCAGCTCTTGAACAGGGACTTTATGCTCTTTTGGATCATCACTACTCTAGATCTAAGGTAGCAACCTCAGATCCAACCTCCAAACTCAAGATAGCACTAGATATATTCCCAAAAATCCCACAAATGATAGATCTAGATGGATAACAGCTCAAGCAACGAATCATACCTCCAATGAAGACTCCAACAGAAGAATAAGCCAAAACCTTGAAAAGCCCCTTGCTCCAAGCCTCTTAATCTTCAAAGATTTCTTCAACAAACACTCCTTCAAGATCCAAATGCTCTCTAATTCTCTCTCAAATGAATATTATGGTTTCTGGACTTCAAGGGAGAGCAAAGAGGCTGGGGAGAGGGTATTATGTTCTTTATATATGGATCAATCCCTGGGATTAGGGTTTTCTCCACACAGCACCAACTCGCCGAGTCTAGCCACCGACTCGCCGAGTTGGCCACTTAACACGCGACCAGAATCACGACCCTACTCGCCGAGTCCACCCATGGACTCGCCGAGTTGACCATTCACATTTTCACTTTGAACCCTGAACTTGCACTCCTAAACTCAGGATGTTACAATATTTGTGTGTCACACCCCGCTAAAGCAAAAATACAGGGCGTGACAGTACAAAGGGTTTCATAGCGAAAGATAAAGACAACAAAAACCATAGTATTAAAAAACATTACAAATTTACAATGGGTTTGAACAACTTTTAAAAGAAATTACAATGTGAATTGAAGGACAACACATGCGAATGCTCCTAAAAGTGATGTGTCCCTAAGTGCCACTTACTCGATGATTACTGAAAAGACATGTAAAACGAGTGTCAACTATAAAAATAGTTGGTGAGTACTCACATATTTATAACATAATATAGTTTGAAATCATAATAATCAGAATATTGATAACAGTTTCCATAAACAATGTTCATTTTTTAAATAAGTAAATAAGTTTTCATGAATTGAAGTTTGTTGCTAAAGGGAGTAATAAAGTTTCCATAGATAGAAATACATTGCAAAAATGAGTAAATAAGTTTGCATAAAAAAAGTTCGTTGTCATCATGAGAGATAAAGTATGTTGCCCAAATGAGATGCAACATTCATATCCTCATAGGAAATAGAGTTTCCATAAATAGAAATATATTGCAAAAATGAGTAACTAAGTTTGCATAAAAAAAGTTCGTTGTCAACATGAGAGATAAAGTATGTTGCCCAAATAAGATGCAACATTCATATTCTCATGGGAAATAAAGTTTATGGCTAAAATAAGATAGAAGGTTCGTTGTCATCATGAGAGATAAAGTATGTTGCCCATATGAGATGCAACGTTCATATTCTCATGGGAAATAAAGTTGAATAACCAAAGTTCTTTGTCATCATGAGACATAAAGTTTGTTGCCCAAATGAGATGCAACATTCATATTCTCTTTGGAAATAAATTTTAAATGAATAGACATATATTGCAAAAATAAGTAAATAAGTTTGCATAAACAAAGTTCGTTGTCATCACGAGAGATAAAGTATGTTGCCCAAATGAGACGCAACGTTCATATCCTCATCGGAAATAACGTTTGTTGTTAAAACGAGATAAAAGGTTCGTATGTGCATAATGATTATACCATGAGTTCACAACCCAAGCCTAATGACCGAGGGTGCCCTCTTCTATGTCTATCCCTAACATAGGGAAATATGGTAAAATGCACTCAAGCGAATCATGCGAGTGAGGAGTTGTCTACCTCCTAATAGCGTTATCCATAATGACCATATGCTCAAATGAGTTAATGAGTTGTGTGAACTGATTCCAGCGACTTAAACGCGATAAGGCCTCATGAATTAACAATAGCATACACATACATAGCAACATATAGCAACCAATTTTGATACAAGTCAAAGTAAATACAATGAACAATAAACAGTTTTTGGACATGGTTTTCCACCCCAAAACATAAAAACCTAAAAGAGGGGGAGGCGTGAATACTCACAATGCATTGAGATTATGCAAATGGTGCCTTGAACCACGTTCCACTAGTACCACTACTGATTCCTACAATAATGGTATACACTAGTGAGTCTCTAATTGAAATCTAACACTAGTATATTTACTACTACAATAGAATTATGCCAATATTGCGTCAAAATTTAATATTGTTAAGTTACAAACATTTTTCTGAAATGGTGAAACTTTATAACTCATGTGATTAAGATAATTTTAGATATTATTTTCTAGATTTTTGTAATATTAATTGAGGGTATTTCAATACATTTATGGGTGTTTTAATCTCTTAAAAATCCAAAAATATTATCAAACAGTTTCCAAAATTCATCAAATTTTACATTTTCATTCCAAATACAGTAGAGGTCTTCCAGAAATTTTCCCTTGAATTTTTGATGTGATTAACTATTCTTCCAGATTTTTAAGCCATCATAACAATATAAATTCGTGAAAAATAGTATCCGCATGATAAAAATTTCTACAATTTTTATAATACTGTCATTAAACATACTTAAGCTGAGAAAAATATAAAAAAGTGTTTCTAAACAGTTTAACCCGATTTTATGATTTTTATGTATTTATTCTAACAAAAGTTGAAATAAATAGAATACAATTTTCAAAATTGTCCAATCTTTTTGTAACACTATTATTATACATATAGAAGTTGTGGAATATAAAAGATATTTTCAATTAGTTTTGCTATTTTTCTTTGTTTTATTCTCTTCAATAATCATTATTTGGTGAATAATTATCAAACAGTTAAAGTAAATTACCAAAATTTTTGTAAACTCCAATTACAGTGTACATGATCTGGGAAAAATACCAATGGTGATTTGTATATACTGTAATCCGATTTTGTGGATTTAAGTGTATTTAATCTTAGAAAATAGAATAAAAATAGCATACTGAATAGAAAAATCATCCAAAATTTTATTTAGAGTTCTAATATATTATAAGGTCTTATGGTAAATTTTAATGAATTTTGGATAAGTAAAACTATTTTTCCCATTATTAGTCCATTATAAATATAAAAATTAGGGAAAAATAGGTATGCATTATGAAGAATTCTAAAAATATTTTTCTGAGTACCCCGCATGGGGTACGCTCTGCGAAAAATCTTATATAGCCTTTTCACATTCCTTAATGTGGTTTTATGATATATTTGAATTACACAAAAACAAAATTCAAAACCATACCAAACAATAACAAAAAATCAATGAAACTCATTGAGATGCCATCATTTGCTTTATGGGTCATCTTAAAATTTACCTATGATTTATAGACCTCAGAAAGTATTTTATATGAATTATTTCTTTATTTTCTTGCAATAATTATAATAATTCTAGAAAATGAATTAGTTTCTAAAAATTTGTAGAACTTCTCATTTTGTTGATGGAATGCTGGGAAAATTGGATTTGATCAGAAAAGAAGTTTTAGATATTTATTTGGGAATAAATCCTTTATGAACCTATTTGAAAGCTTTTAACAACAAGCTTTGATCATCTAGCACATGCATGTGGTTTTGAAGGCCATTCATGAGTTTGAAATGGTCAAAAATCATTTTGGAAAGAAAACTTAGGTTCATATTGTGATTTCTCCATGAAAACTAGTATCAAAATGGGTTATTCTAAGTTTGACATAGATTTGGGTCATGGGACTTCACCATTTGCAACATGCATGTTGATTTTGGGTAAAATCCTACCACCATCATCATCAAAACTGAATTTCATGAGCATGCACACAAATTTCCAAATAGAAAGGTGTAGAAAAAGAAGGAAATGCTAGAAAATCCATGAAAACTTGAAGGAAAATGAAGGAAAATCGTGTTCTACCTTAATGAACACCACTAGATGATGAAGATTTTTAGTATCTTGAGTGTTCTTGGACTTATTTTCTGGAAAATTTAGTGGTTCGTATAGAGAGGACGAGAGAAAATATGTGGGGGTTTTAGAGAGAAGAAAAGAGAGAAAAGAGAGATTCTATCTCTTTGGATAGCTCATCTCCCTCGTCATCTTTTTGGGATTATACATAACCAAAATCAGCCACCAAGCTACAGAAGCATATCTAAACTTATGAATAATTTTATGGATAAATCTCTCCCACAAATTGTTCTTCTAAGTTCGTCATTTCTAGAGAGAAGTAGGAGAGAAGTTTTTAGAGAGAGAAGTGTGAGGTGGAGTGTGTGAGAGAGTGAAAATGATTATGTGTGTGTTAAGAAGAGTATCGACGACTTTAGGTGAGAGAGGAGGGGCATTTTATCCTCTTTTATTCATTTAAATAATTTCCCTCTTATTTTTATAAACCGTTTTCCAGATTTTTATAAAATATACACCTTAATATAGCCTTTACTCATAAAATATTGATTTTTGACTTATAAATTAAGGGTAAATGTTAATGACTTAAATTTTTATTTTCCTTGATTATATTTCGCTGAATTTAATTAATTTAAGATAATATTATAAGTTTCATAACTATTTTAATTGAATTTTAGAGGTCAAATTTTATAAATTTAGGTTTTTAGGGCATTTAGGGTTTTTGAGAGTTTGTAAATCTTTGGATATCAAAATAAACAAAATCTTTGAGACTTCAAATTATCTTATAGTATTATAACTCTTTTATAGTTATAAATAATATTTGTAACTTATTTTATCGGTTTATTGGCATTTTATGTAGTGGTTCCAAGATTCAAGCGAAATGGAGGAACCAAGTATACTAGTCATAGTTTTCAACATTAACTTAAGTTCCTACGAGACTCAGACCTAATTTATACCACTAGGTCAAATGAATGATGTGTGTATATGATTCTTGAAAAGGTGTTCAAGTCAAAGAGTGACCCTGATATGGATAGTCATTATAGTTAAGTAGTTGTAGAATTCACATACCAATGTGAAATCCAAGTACACTATCATTCGATTCTACTTGTTTCCAAGTTTCTAGTAGGTTATAACTTAGCTTCTAGTTACTAAGTCTAGTATGTGTCATGACTACATGTGGAACTAAGTTTATTCAAATCTAGAATTGACTCAAATTTTGACGGTTGTCATATTGTGGCTTCCCAAGTCTTAGTGAAAAGTCATGAGATATGAAAGGTAATCTGGTAGTTTATATGGCATAATACGCTTTGCAGCCTAAACCTAAAATCTATCCAGGAGAGCTTATGTAGTCATTGCACATAGACTAATACCTTTAACCAATAAGGGTTGAAGTGCTCCCTTGCTTAAGAATGTAGGATTTGAGCGAAAAAGTGAGTTATATATTTAAAAAAGAGAGAGAAATTACCAAAAAGTTGTAAGAATTTTGGAGCTATCAAAGTATGAAGATCAAAAGATCATAATTCTGAAGAATCAAAAAGTTGAAGATACCAAAAATCAAACAAAAAGGTGGTGAATTCAAAGAAAACAAAGATCAATTATTCAAAAAATGAAGAATTCAAAGATCTCTATTGTGGTATCAAAAGTTGTAATTTTTCTAGATTATGTATGTTTGGGTAGCTTAAAAAAATAACTTGAGGTCAAGAAAGATTTTTAAGGATTGATTCGGAATGTTGTAGAAATGAGTGACGTATAAACTAAGGGGTGAAGGTTCATAAGGATTGTGAGTATTTAGGATTGGGAGGTTGTTAGGATTGTAGACATAAATATGCACATTGCGGTCTTGGTATAATGGCTGAGTTCAAAATGTGTTGTTCTATGTGATGTTGGTGATGAAAGTTTGAATTAAAAATAATTAGTTTTTCTTGAGGGCAAGCAAAGGATAAGTGTTTGGTATTTGATATTGCCATATCTATACAAAAACAATTATTTTCTTCTTTATTAGAACTACTTGAAGATGTGTAAATTTCTTCATCAAAATTTATATATTTATTTCATTGTCAAAAGATGATTCTTCTGAGGTATTTAAAAGAATTTCTTTTAATTTTTCTTTCATATTATCATCTAGATTTAAATTATTTATCTTTTTCTTCATTTTACATTTATTGGCAAAATGACCAACTCTACCATATTTATAACAAGTTGGCGGATTTTCTTTTTTCTTTTTATTATGTTTTTCTTTTCTTAATGATTTTCTTTTGGTTCTATATTGTTTTTGATTTTCGCTATTTTTGATATTTTTTCAGGGTATATTCCTTTTTAGATTTCTTCCTATTTTTAGAAGTATCAATATCAAATTATTCACAAAAATGACCTAATTGTCGTCTTTCAGTAAGATGTTGTTTTTCAATTTGTTGATTTAATTTTATTTCATTACATAAGGCTAAGGCTTCTTGAGTACAAATTCCTATAAGTTTTCCATATGAATAATTTTCATAAGGAACTTGATTATGATTTCTTTGTAATTGTTTCCTAACTCTTTCCACAAAGAGTGTTGGAAGACTATCATTAATTTTTTTTCCAATAATTCAAATTACAATCATCTAATTCTAATACTTCACTCATTAAAGTATCTTTATTCCACCAAAATGAAGTAAAACTTTTACATTTCATACCATTTAGTAAAGTTCTAGTATTATAGGAATTATTTGACCATTTACCATAAAAGTGTTCAACTATACTCAAAAGGAGTGTAGAAACTAAATCTTGAATTATTGTTTGTTCAAGAGTTGAAGTACCATCTTTATTTTTAATTTGGTGTGTAATTATTTTGGTAGAATTGTAAATTTGAATTTTATCTTACTCATGTAGATAATTATCCTACCGACCTGTTAATTGGCCAATAATGTAACGCCCCGATTCTCAGGTATTGAGTTAATATAAGAATTTTCTTGTTTTCAAGGTGTAGTCGACGAGTTGGTTGCCCTACTCGTCGAGTAGCAGTGGGTTGATCCGTGTTTTTAGTGACCTACTCGCCGAGTCCATTAAGGGACTCGACGAGTAGGAGCTGGCAGATGAAACCCTAAAATCCGGGGATTTGCACCCTATTTAAGGACCACTTATTCTCCCTAGCCTCTCTTATTGCATCCCTCGAATTCAGAAACCCTAATGTGTGCTTTCCCTCTATTTTTGTGTGCTTCTTATCTTGAAAGAAGATTCGTGGAGTAAAGGGCTTGGAGTTCAAGAGGTGTGCAACAAGGGGTTGTTGTAGATTCAGAATCTTCTCTGTCTTGGCATCGTTTTGAAGGTAACAAGTTGTTACCTTGACTCCCCTTTGGTTAGATCTTTTCATTTATGGGTTTAGAGCCCTTTTGGGGTTTTGGGGTGGTTATCAGATTTGGGTCAAGATCTGAGGTTGCAATCTCATATTTAGACTCCTTTAGCCCCTCTTTGTCATAAAGTTCCAGTCTTTGTTGATCTATGTCCTTTCCCTTACCTTAATCCACTCCTTTAGCTTGTTTTGGGCCATTATCCTCTTGCATGCACGTAAAGTTTACAACTTTACGTGATAAACATGCCCTAGGAGCTCAGATATGCAGTATGGATTCTTTGCAAGGTTTGAAAAGCATATGTATGGATGAAGGATTGAAGGGACTCAGCGAGTCACAAGGTCGACTCGGATAGTCATATGAAGATGGTCATGAACTCGACGAGTTGATGAACAACTCGGCGAGTCCGATGGAGATTGCCTTGGACTCGACGAGTTGGCTAGGGTTTTCCCAACCTTTGGACACGCACGAACTCGGCAAGTTATAGGGAAACTAGATGAGTCAACCATGGATTTCACGACTTCTCGAGTTGAGGAAGGACTCGACGAGTCAGTGAACTACACTCGACGAGTCGGGTCAGCATGGACTGTTGACTTTGACCAAGGGTTGACCAGTTGACCTCTGGGGGTATTTTGGTAAATTGTAAATTTATGGAAAAGAGTTTTATGGTGATTATAGGAGGTGGAGTTCGTGTTGGTGATTCAAGAGTTTGAGCCTATCACTTCAGTGCGACATCGTGAAGTGAGTTCTCCTCACTATATCAACAGGGTCTACGGCACCAAGGCCAGGCCTTTATGATTTACATCCTGGTTTAGGATGATTGCTATGTTAGATTACATCCTGGTTTAGGATGGTTGCTATGCTAGTAGTCTGTTAGATTGATATCCTGATTGTAGGATGGTTGTTATGTTAGAGATCGGTTAGATCTGTTTGACTATCTGTTATTGCATGCTAGTGTATGATATTTATGTGCACATGTTTATTGGTTTGGGGAAAGGGTTGAGGCAGGTCCTGCTGTGTGCAGTAGGCCAAGACACCCTGGGCGGACCGGGTAGACTGCAGGCCCAGGCCGGGCAAATCTAGTCAGGCTGAAGGCCCAACGAGTGGTCCGGATAGGCTAAAGGCCCTGAGGAGGGCGGTCTAGACATGCCGAGGGCTCGGAGAGCGGTCCAAATAGACTGAGGACCAGGATTCGGTCCAGTCAGACTGATGGCTCGTTATGCATGTTATATATGTTTGCTTGTATGTTTATATGATATGGTTATATCTGTATGGCGTTGGTATTTTGGGGGTAACTCACTAAGCCTTCGAGCTTACATTTATCGATTATTGTTTCAGGTACTTCTGATGATCGCGGGAAGGAGAAGGCATGATCGTACCGCTCCTCATCTTTTATGATTTCATGATTTGATTATGGGATACTTTGACAATATTCTAGTTTGAAAACAAGTTTTGTAATAACCACGTGTTTTGAAATGTTTTAAAAAGTTTAAATTTGGCATAATTTTTTTGGGTGTTACAAGTAAAACCTGCTATTATCATTTGAGCAACTGTTTTGTGCTAGTAGCATACAAAGTCATTCTTTGTTTTGCGCTAGTAGCATACAAAGTCATTCTTTGGGTTAACAAATATATTTGTCTTTCTACAAAAACCATCTAAATTCATTCATAGACGTTTGTACCATTATAACTATTATCTTGAATAAATTCCTACTCTTCAAATAGAACATCTTGAGGAGTAGGTCTATTGTAATAATATTTAGATTGGACGGGTTTTCTAGCAAATTTGTCGTCATAACTTTAATATTTTATTTTATTAATACTATATGATCTATCTTGTTCAGATTCAAAATCAGTATTATAATCTGATTCTTTAGTTTTGTTTAAAGTATTTATACTTAAATTTCCAAGTTGTTTTAAATTTTCTAAAATTTGATCTAATTTAGTTTCATTTTTAAATTTAAAATCTTTTATTTTGTAACACCCCAATTTTTTGGTAAGTATGCTTTTTCCCCTTCATTTATCGCGTTTTGTACTTTTGGCCCTTAAGCTAGTACGTTCAGTGTACTGGCTAGTGATGGACTGGGACAAACGGGTGCGTACTCTGGGCGTACGCTATGGTACGTTAGGCATACGTGGATCTTCCAGAACCCCTAATATAGGGTATTGCACCCTATATATTCATCCTTAACCTTTTAGGGTTGGCCTCATCTTATGTCCCTCAACCTCCAGAAAACCCTAATCATCCCCTTAGCCTCCACTTTGCATCTTTGAGCTTTTGTAGTGAAATTTGTGTGTTTTGAGTCCATCTTTGAAGAATCAAGAAGAGAGTGAAGTTCATAGCTTGGTGGGAGATTTGAGATCCAGAACTCTCCACCACATTTCAAGCTTCTGAAGGTATAAAGCTCAAACCTTGACTTGTCAATGTCTAGTTTCCTTTATGGGTTGATTTGGTTCACTTTGGTCCCTTTCTTTTCATGGATTTATGGTCTGGATCGACTTGATGGATCATTTCTCCAGATCTAACCTTGTTAGAGGTTTCCTTGGCACAAAGGTGCAAACTTTATGGGGTTTTGGCCATCTTTCATGCATTAAGCCATTCCTTAAGTCATTGCTAAGCTAAATAGCTTCATGTAGCCATGCGTGAACGTTAAGTTAGCAACTTTATGTGTTATTTTAGCTCATGGAAGTCAAATCTATGTTTTGGGACCTTATCTTAAGGTATTATGTGCTTAATGGGACTTTTGGCTTAATATAGGAGTACGGTAGTTGTACAAGCTAGTATGCACAGCGTATAAGCCCCTATGCGTGTAAGCTCAGGGTACATTTGAGTACGCCCCACGTACTTGGTCTGTGGGCTTTACGGTTTTGGATTTCGAGTTTGGGCCACCTTTTTGGGCTTAGATGCTTGGGTACTCCTTGGCCCATCTGAGTGTTGATGTTTTGGGTCAGGTGTTGGTTTAGGCCTTGGGGAAAAGCCCAAGATAGAGTTGGGCCTAATTTGGAAAATTAGGCCAATAATGGGCCTTTGATGGTTAATTAATGGTTGGGCCTTTTGGATCAATATTTGGGCCTGGGTCTTAGCCCAAATAAGGGAAAAAGGGGTAAAGTAGCCATTTTTACCCTAATTTTGGACTATCAACTTAGATTGTAATCCCAATATTGATTGGATGATTTTATGTTGTATTAGTGGGGGATTTTTGTGAGCTAGCATCTAGAGACTTTCGGTATGATTTCAGTAGTGTGAGGTGAGTTCTCCTCACTATACCAATAGGGTCTAAGGCACCAAGGTCGGCCCTTTGGACTAACTTCTGATTTAGTGTATGATGTTATGTCTAGTGATATGTTGATCTATATGATTATTTGTGCATGCTATCTAGTGTCTGATATGATTTATGTTGATGTGTGATTGTGGGTGGGTTGAGGCGGTCTTGCTTTGTGCTAAAGGCCAACAGACCCAGGTTGTCCCGGATAAACTGCAGGCCAGTGGGGCGTACCAGTCAGGCCAAAGGCCCAGATAACGTTCCAGATAGGCTGAAGGCCCAATGGGGTGTACCAGTGATGTTGAAGGTTCTATGAGCGTACCAGATAGACTGCAGGTCGCTAGGGCGTCCCAGTCAGACTGAAGGATCTTTTGTTGGGTTTTGTATACTACAACATCCTATGGTGCACATACAACCTATGTTTTCGCTAATTATACACGTAATGGTATTTCCAAGCATTAATCCTATACCTAGCATGCAATTGACATAATCCATATGAAATACTAGTTAGGATGACATACCTTTTATGTAGCTAGAAACCTTGTAGTATTTGGCCTTAAAGAGCTTAGCCCCAATAGTGTGGAAGCCTCAAATGGAATCACAACACACCATGTACAAAGGTGGACATTTGAGAGAGAATCTTCATACACTAAAACCATCCATATGAACTCCAAGAACATTAGCAGTGTTTTTGGCTATGGAGTAACCTATTTATATGTAGGATTCCAAGGGTCATGGGTATAACCCGAATCCATACCCATGGGTTTTATGATCGATGGTTCATGTGGCCCAACTCTTTATGTATCCATACATAAACTTGGTCCAACATGGATCATAAGCCTAACACATATAAATATAACTAATTACCATAATTAGTCCCTATAGATTTAATTAGTCTCTTTTGATCACTAAATTAATTCCAAATTAATTCTTGATCAATACTAATTAAAACATATGATTTCATATTAATATATTATAACTTATAATATATTAATAAATCATATATAACCTCTTCTCAAGAGTTCATCCTAACAAATTGTCCTGAGGATATGCAACCCAAATGGACCATGTTACTCTCGGGTCAAGTACATACCAATTGTAGTTATGGGCTTAGACATCTAATCCAATAGTCTCCCACTTGGATAAGTTAATAACTATTATTTCAAGTGCGACTCCAAAATCCCGACTAGCAATCGTTGCTCTTAAAAGCCACTGTCGAACTCTGACCTAGTCAATGACATGTCCATTAGATAAGGGATCATATATTCCTCCATTCTAGATATCATACGGACTGAGACAGGAACATTACCCTAAGTTGTTTTTGAACTTATAAACTTGTTTTTGATGTGGTAATGTTCATGCTAATCCAATTTCAAAGATAATTGTCAATAGATTCATGTTTTGAATTAGTTTAGTGATTAGGCTAATTACATGAAAAAGTTTGATTTGAATTATCTTGTTCTTATGAGTTGCTTAGATTAATACAAAAGTTAATTGATTAAGTGTTTTCAATCCAAATTAATCTAAGAGTTGATTCTAAAATGTGTTTTTGTAACTTGTCCTCAAGTTATATGAAAAGTCACATTTAAGTTTCATAAAACTCATAATAATTGGCAAAAGTTACAAAAATGAAGAGTCTAGTTCTAATTAAATGGGTTTATGACTTCATAACTTGTCCTCAAGTTATGGAGGACCAAGAGTCTCTTCATTAAATAATAAATAAATAAAAGTGTAACCTTAATTAATTCCATAAGTTATAAAATAAAGAAAAGTTAATTCTTTTATTAGTTTAAAGTCTTCCATAACTTGTCCTCAAGTTATGGAACTTGAAGAGTTTTTGGATTAAAACTACTTTAAACACATAAGTTATGGAATTAATTAGTTTTGAATAGTTTCAAAACTTGCCCTCAAGTTTTGGAATTTGAAAAGTTTTCACTTATGAATACTTTAATTCCAAGTTAGCCCTTAGAATTTTAAAGAGTTAAAATTCAACCCTTATACTTTATAATATTATAAGTTAATAATATATATATATATATATATATATATATATATATATGTATAAGAGTAAAGTCAGTCTTACTGCTAGTACGCCTCATTCACGAAGCCGGTCTATAAGGTGGGTATAAGGTTGTTGCCTATAAAATGGCAACTTAATGGGTGTCCACTCTCACCCACCGCTTGCTTGACTGGTGGAGGGTCGTTAGCCGAACGAGGTAGGCAAAGGGTAACTTAATGTTTATCATAGTATCGATGGAGCGTGTGTGGTTAACCGGCACATCGATTGAGGGGTAAACACTTAAGGGTACCAAGTAATTTGCATGGTTACTTCACACCTTGTTTTGTGATCCTCGACATCCCAGTCACAAAACTTGAAGGGCACACTCGAGATTGAAACATGCCATTGAACAGTTCAATGAATCTCAAAGATCTAGGAGTTTCAAAAACCAATTAAAACCTAATAATACATTTCGTTTATCTTGGTGGAAATTGGTGAATCGTCATTCACCTACCTTCAAATATTTTATAGCTTGGATTACGGCATACCTCTTCTAAGTTATAAAATAGTTTGTTGGGTCCTAGCCTTAATATTTCATATTGGGTGTCATATTAAGGACTTTAAAATCAACAATCTTGAATATCTCCCAAAAGATGTCTGGTTTAGACATTTATGATCTTCCCAGATCTCTTGAAACAAGCTTTCCTAAATGAAGATGATGTCCCATGGAAATCATACTTCTTTCACCTCCTCCATTTATTCTCCCTAACCCACAAGTTCAAGGTCACTCAAGCCCTATTGGCAAGGCAAGGTCTAGGAGTGATCACATCTTGGAGATGTAGTCACATATTGACAAGCCGGGAGAGTTAGGTGTCAAAGTCTTGAGAAAGTTGGTGGTTCAACTACTTTCTAAGTTACATAGTGAGTTCTTTTGGAACACCTATGAAACAGACTATGACAAGACCCTTAATGATCTTATCTATTTCATAAGATCAACTCCCTAAAACTTTATGGACATTGACAATGATGACATTGGATATCTAGTAAAGCTCTGTCTTCCCAGTGGAAAGGGATCGGCCATAGTCAACTGGGTTGACCAAATGGTAAAGAGAAAAGCTAAGTCTGTGATAGTTCCGTGTACCATTATCAAAGGGTCCATATGTTTATATTGGCAAAGAAAGGGGCATTGGTTGCGAAGCTGCCAAAATTTACCTAAGGATGTTAAAGTCAATAAGTTTGACTCTACTTCAGGTAAAGTCCACTATCTAACTCTGTTAAGTTTCTATTATGAGATTCTTGGTACATGATGTGACTGGGTCACATGGTGATGTTTTAAGAATCAAAGAAAAGTAAAGGAACTTAAAGAAAGAATATGATGAATCTGATCGCGTAGATGGATTTCTATCGCATAGTTTGAAGATCGGATTCTTGAGCTACTTCTTAGGAGTTATGAGATATTGCTTAGGAATAGGTAACAACAAGTTTTCATATGGATTGTAAGGATAAGTTTTCCGCAAAGTTTAAAATAAAAGGAAAATTTTGATTTTATTTATTTTAAAATATCCTTACAATGGCATTTGAGGAAAAATTGTTGCTTATAAGATTCCATTAATAGCAAGAGTGGAAATATGAAATTGATTCTTTCATTTGTTGTAATGTCTAAATTTACCAAATAAGGAAAGATACTCATCACCTAAGTTTCAGTTGGATAGAAACTTGGAATCATGCAAGTTGTATAGCATGATGAATGAGAACTTTCAAGTATTGGAAAAATTAAGACTAATTACTCGGTCACTTGGATGTGTGAGTCAAGTAAAGGACTAAGGGATTGAGTACACATTCTTGTGCACTGGTCAAGTCCTCCACAAAAGTTCGATAAGACTATTCGTCATAGTTTACTAAAGCTCGGTAAATATGATTATACTTACAAGCTTAAGTGTAACTCTAAGACATTGGAAAAGGTTCCAACGTATGGCAGAGCGAATAAGAAGAATCAAATTAGGCAGAAACATAAATGTTTCTCAAATCTGAAAAGATGGGAGAGTACTTTAGTATCAGTTTTTTATGATCATCTTAATGATTTAGAGACCTAATCACAATTCATCCTCTAAGTGCATTCTGATAGCTAAGAAGAGGAGCTATAAATTGTTGAAGTGGTTAAATAAAGAAGATGAGTCATACTTCGTTCCAATACAAGTCTTAGAGTCATACTCCAAGATTGTAACTTGAGTGACATGTCTCAAAGAAGGTTTAAAACACTTGTCAAACGTAAGAGTAAAATTTTTCTACTCTTGTACATTTGAAGTTGGTAAGTTGTGATGTTTTGGATAAAACAAAGACCAACTTAGGCCAATTGTGTGAAGTGTTTGTCTTGATAAAGAATCCGCACTATCCCTTGAATATTTGACAAGAAAGTTTTATATGTCAAAGGGACAGTGTGAGTCTTAAAGGTCTTGAAAGTCTCAAGAACTAATCAAGAATAAAACCTGAAGTTCTTCACTAGCACACGATTTGAGGTTTATAACCTATCGTGTTGACATATTTTGTGCCCATTCCCGTTAAAGTTGGCTTTGCATATGATTTATTAGAGTTCTCAATGTGTTGCACAACAACTTGGAAGCAATGGCAGGCCCTTGAGCTGCCAGGTGGCAAGAAATTAAGATTGAGTTCAATCCATATGAGTGTGGATTTGTCATTATCCTTGTCTTGTGTCTATGGTTTTGACAATTCACATGGATAAGAACACATACACCATTAAATCTATGTGTCATAAGGTTTCTCTCCGATTCATGAAAATGATGGTGAGGAAACACTTTCACTAAGTAGATTTTAGCTAGATAGCAATTGTGATATTTGAATTCTCAAAGTCATTAGTGGAGCGTGTGTGGTTTACCGGCACACTAACCTGGACTTGTGAGAAGTGGCAAAAAGGTCTAACCATTATGATTACGGCATCCCTCTTCATAATTGTTTAGACAGACAAGTGTGCTATCTAAGGGAAGGTGTATGTTTTTGATAAAGTTTTATCAAAACAATCTAGTATCAGAAATCTGAACTTTGGTAAGAAAGTCAGCTGATTTCTGAGTACATGTCAAAGCTAGTGGGAGCATAAGTGTTATGTTAATAATCATCATGTTAGTGGGAGCATGATAATTATGATAAGTATTGCAAGCAAGCAATGTTAATTATAGAAAACAAAAGTTTCAATTGGGAAAGAGTTGTTTTGCTATAATTAAGGGAGAGGAAATTATACTTCATCTCAAATCTATAAGCTTAGATCGTGAGGTTTTAATCATTTAGTCAAGGATATATATATGAATTTCATGTTGGAATGGCTCAACATAAGGAAATTCTGTATATGGGTCCATTATTTGCGTTCTAAAATTCAATTATGATTACGGCATCCGTTTTCATAATCTCAATTATGAGAACTTGGCAAATTGAAATGGAAATATTATAGCAGAAGACTGGTTTAGTCTTATGTGAGACATCATAAATCGTGTCCCATATGCTTCGGATATAGGATCGATTACATGTGCTATATTCATCCTTTCTAAAATTTTCCAAATGCCTGGGGCATTAAGAAGTGAAAAGGTTTAGAACTGGATATGACTAAAAGGATTAAACAATTGTCGAGGACAATCTAAGGTTTACCAAAGATTGGTTGCTCAAGGACAGTTGGAAGTATAGTGATAATTTTGGAAGGACCATATTGACATAATCTGTAAGGAGGCAACTCATGTTCAGAAGTGATCGTCAAAATGGAATATGGAAAGTTTCAAAGTTAGAAATTATTCAATCTGTGTAAGATTAGGAAACTTAATGCAAGAAGGATGTTTCCAAGGAGCTGATCTCCTTTGGAATACTCTGTAATGATTGTTGTCAAGTCTTTCTGACTTTGTGCATAATCATTACAAGAGGCTCAATGCATATAAGTTTAGAATCTAACAGATTTCAGTAAATGGCATGAATTTGGAATTCTTGCATTTGCAGTAAGGATTTGGGAGTGTGAAAAGAGAATCATTGAAGTTCTGTTCAATTGATCTAGTTCGCAAAGTAAAGATCATAGACAAACATAGTATGGATACTTGGTGTGTGGCATGACTTGTGTTTAGAAAGCATAGTGTACATGCTTGGAGCATGGGACAACTATTATTTTAAATTCAAGAATAAAGTTGATAGCTGAAAAAGTATACAATGAATAATGTGTAATCATATGGTGATAAATAAAAGGTGTTTTATTTATGTTCATAGGTTTTGATACCATATTGGATTCAATTATTATTGTGTTTCACTTTGCATGTTTTGACTTCCCGAATAAACTAGGTTATTCTTCCGGAATGACTAAGTTATTCAAACCATCCATAGTCAGTCATATGTTGGAAGTAGATATGAATTAAGACTATCATGGGTTGGCTTGTAGAGGTCTATGGTGTTGGACAAAGGGCTACAACACTCATGAGTGCTCATAAGTTCTGAGTATTGGGTTCAACCCGCGCTCATTGGAATCACTTCATGGATTTTATCACGAGTGATCATGAGACGATAATATCTTATATTCTTCAAACCTAGAGATATGAGTTGTTACTATGAGTTGGTTGTACATTGATTGCACGAAAACGCATTTGGTAACTCGGTGCTATAAAACGTGTCTTTGTGTATGATTCAACAAGTAGTAGAACAAGTCATATGAGTCGAAGTTTATCCATTCATTTTACCTTCGGGATAAAAGCAATATCTGTGGGCCCCTCGATGATTTGATGATGAAAAATGGAAGTGCTCGGCCAGGCCAGGACTGATTTGATTTGTTCAAATAGTCAGTCGTCATAAATCGGAAATCGGGAAACAACAAATGGACAGAGAGAATGATTATAATCCATGTCTCAGTCCATATGATATCTAGAATGGAGGAATATATGATCCCTTATCTAATGGACAAGTCACTGACAAAGGTCAGAGTTCATCTACAAGGTCAGAGTTCGACTGAAGCTTTTGAGAGCTACGATTGCCAGTCGGTTCCTGAAGTCATACGCAATAATATTTTTAGACTTATCCAAGTGGGAGACTGTTGGATTAATGTCTAAGTCCATAACTATAATTGGTAAGACTTGACCCGACCCGGCATGGTCCATTTGGGTTGCATGGCATCATGCACTTGGATAGACTATAATGAGAGAAATAAGACACTTATGGTTATTAATATATTATAAGTTCTAGTATATTAATAATAAGAATAATAAGATTATTTAATTAGTATTTATCAAGAATTAATCTAGGATTAATTAAGTGATCAAAAGAAGACTAATTAAATATATGGGTTGATTGTGCAAATCATCCATACTTATATAGTGGGCTAATGCTCCATGGATTATCTATTTGGGCTAAAACCCAAATGATGCTCCATGGATGCTCCATGGTGTATTTGTACCCATGGATCATGGAAATGAAAGGCCGTGTCAATTAGGGTTTACATGGTGTAACCCTAACTATATAAGCATCTTATTCTTGACCAAAATCGGCCACTAGTGAGAGTAAGAAAGGGCTAGCCGATTTTCATAAGTGTAGAATTCTCTCAAGTTATTCCAAGTGTATTTGGTGTTGTGTGAACCATTTGAGGTGTCACACTTGGGGCACTTGGCACTCAAGCTTCATGAAGACTTTCTACATGAAAGAGGTATGTATTCTATCTTGTTATATTCATTATTTTATATGCTAGATTAGGATAATACCTTGGAAAGTTCTTATTTGCATGTATAATAGAAAAAACATAGATCCAAGTTATTTAGGGTTGTATGTACACTTAGGAGTGTTAGAATGCTCAAAACCCAACATTATCAATGTGCAACCAACTTATAGACTGCAACTCATATCTCTCCGTTTGAAGAATATAAGATATTATCGTCTCATGATCACTCTTGATAAAATCCATGAAGTGATTCAAATGAGTGTGGGTTTAATCTAATACTCGAATCTTATTCCAGGAGCACTCATGAATACTGCAGCTATGTCTAAATGTCTAAAACACCTAGACAAACTACAGACCCATTCATGACAGTCTTCCTCAATACCTACTTCCAAAGTATGATCGACTGTGGATGGTTTGAATAACCTAGTTATTCAGGAAGTCAAAACTAGCAAAGTGAAACACAAGAATAATACTAATCCTATATGCTCCCAAAACTTTTGAGTCATATTGATTACTCATTATTCATTGTATAATGTTTCGGATAATCAACTTAATACTTAAATTAAAACAATATTAATGCCATGCTCCAAGCATTCACACTATGTTTTCCTATGGTCTTTTCTTAGTGAAATAGATCAATAGACAACATTTCAATGATGCTCATTTCACAATTCCAAATCCTTATCGTAAATGTAAGAATACCAAATTCTTGCCATTTACTGGAATCTGTTAGATTCTAAACTTATATGCAATGATCCCCTTGTAATGAATATACACTAAAGTCACAAAGACTTGGCAACAGACATTACAGAGTATTCCAGTGCAGAGTAATTCCATGGAAAACGAAGTCTCATATTCAAAGTACATTCCTTTGAACATCCTTCTAGCATTAAGTTTCCTAATCTTACACAGATTTAATGAAAAACTTTCAACTATGGAAGACTTTCCATATTCCCATTTTGACTACCACTTCTGAACAAGAGTTGCCTCTTTTCATAATATTTCAATATGGTCCTTCCAGAAATTTACATTATACTTCCAACTGTCCATGAGCAACCGATATTTGGAAAATCTCAAATTGTCCTCAACAATTGATTAATCATTTTAGTCATATACAATTCTGGTCCTTTTTCCTTCTTAATACCCTAGGCATTTGGAAAATTCTGAACACATAGAAATATTGTAGCATATGCAATCGATCCTATACCCAAAGCATATGGGATACGATTCATAATGTCTCACATAAAGACATGATACTTGACCAGTCTTTTGCTATAATGTTTCTATTTGCCATGTTCTCACAATTCAGACTATGAAGAGGGATGTTGTAATCATAATCGAAATTTGAGAACGCAGTTAACATTTCCATATTTAGAATTTCCTTATGTTTAACCATTCCAACATAAAATTCATATATATACTTTACTAAATTTGATTAAAATATCAATCTAAGCTTTTAGAATTGGAATGAAGTATAATTTCCTCTCCCTTAATTATAGCAAAACAACTTTTCAAACCCTGCAACCCAGCAAATTGAAACTTTTGTTTTCTATAACTAACATTGCTAACTTGCAATACTCAAGATAAATGATTATGCTCCCACTAGCATAATAATTATTTCCATACTAGCATAACACTTATGCTCCCACTAGCTTTGACATGTACTCAGAAATCAGCTGGACATCTCGAAATCAATACTTTATTGCTTTCATTACCAAAGTTCAGATCTCTGATATGAGATGCTTCGATAAGACTTTATCTAGGCCTCTCAAAATCATACACCTTGCCTTATATAGTTCACATGTGTGTCTAAACAATTATGAAGAGGGATGCCATAATCATAATGTTTAGACCTTTTTCCATTTCTCATAATTCGAACTATGAAAAGGGATGTCGTAATCATAAACGAAATTGAGAAATGCAAATATCACAATTGATAACTATTTAAAATCTACTTAGTGAAAGCATTTCCTCACCATCATTTTCATGAATCGGAGAGAAACCTCATGACACTTAGATTTTATGGTGTATGTGTTCCTCTCCATGTGAATTTGTCTTAACCATAATCACAAGACAAGGTTAGTGACAATTCCAAGCTCATATGGACTGAACTTATTTAATCTTAATTTCTTGTCACTTGGTAACACGAGGGTCTACCATGTTTTCCAAGTTGTTATGCAAACAATTGAGAACTCATAGATCTCACATGCATAGTCAACTTTCACTTGAATGGGAACAAAAATAAGAATGTGTCAACACGATAGGTTACAAACCTCAAGTCGTGTGCTAGTGATTAACAATAGGTTTACTTTTGATTAGTTCTTGAAACTATACCAAGATCTTTAAGACTCCCACTGACCTCTTGACATATAAGATTCTCTTTTAAATAACCATTCCATGACAAAAAAAATATATTCAAGAGTTAGTGCAGATTCTTATCAAGATAAACACTTCAAACAATTGGTCTTAGTTGGTCTTTGTCTTATCCAAGACATCACAACTTACCAACTTCAAATGTACAAGAGTAGAAAACATTTTACTCTACATTTGACAAGTGTTATAAACCTTCCTTAAGATTATGTCACTCAAGTTACAATCTTGGAGTATAACTCTAAGACATAATTTTGGAACGAAGTATGATTCACCTTTTGATTTAACCATTCAACAATTCACGACTCCTCTTCTTAGTCATACAAATGCACTAAGATATCCTTAGAGGATCAATTGTGATATAGTTTCATAATCACTAAGATAATCATAAAACGTGATACTTCAAGTGCTCTCCCATCTTTTCAGATTGGAGAAACTTTTATCTTCCTGCCTAATTTGATTCTTTTTATCCGTTCTTCCATACATTGAAACTTTTCCAATGTTTCAGAATTACACTTAAACTTTTAAGCATAACCATATTTACTAAACTTTAGTAAATCATGACGAATTGTCTTATTGTTCTTTGTGGTGGATCTAACCAGTGCACAACCAAGTGTACCCGATCCCTTAGTCCTTTACTTGACTCACATATACATGTGAACAAGTAATTAGTCTTAATTTCCCAAAATATGAAAATTCTCATTCATCACACAATACTAGTTTTATGATTCCAAGTTTCTATCCAACTGAAACTTGGGTGATGAGAATCTTTCCTTATTTGGAAAATTATGACACTACCACAAACGAAAGAATCAAATCTGTTTTCCAATATTGCTATCAATGGAAACATATAAACAACAATTTTTCACAAATGCCATTGTAAGGAAACTTAAAATAAGATAAAATAAAAAACCTTTTCTTTAGTTATAAAATATTTTTCAGAAAAACTTTTCCTTACAACGCAATTTCAAACAAAAAACATGTTATTTATTCCTAAGAAATCTTTCATGACTCTTAAGCAGTAGCTCAAAATTCTGATCATCGAACCATGTGATCGAAATCCATTTCTTCACGATCAGAATCAACATACTCTTCTTTTAAGCTTCCTTTGATTCTTCAAAACATCAAAATATAATTACATAACATCATGTATTAAGAATCTCCAAATAGGAACTTAATTGAGTTAGATAGTGGACTTTATTTGAAGTAGAGTCAAACATTTTGACTTTACTATCCTTATGGACTTTCAGGTAAATCAGGCAGCTTCGCAACTAATGCCCCTTCTCTTGGCAAATGAAACATATGGACACTTTGGGAATGGTACACGAGACTATCTCAGACTTAGCCTTTCTCTTTACCATTGGGTCAAATGACTTGACCATGGACGATCCCTTTCCATTGGGAAAAGAAAGCTTTTCTGGACTTCCAATGTTACCATTTTCAATGTCCCTGGAAGTTTGGGAGGTAGATCTTCCAATCAAATTTGCTTTACCAGTGCTCCAAATCATTGTTGATTCAGCAGCAATAAGCAAATAGGTAAGATCGATAAGGGTCATGTCGTGATCTGTCATCAGGGAGTGACTAAAGAACCCAGTCAACAGCCAACTTCCTCGAGACTTCGACACCCAGCTCTCCCAGCTTGTCAATATGCGACTTCATCTCCAAGATGTGAGCACATATATACATTACTTGCCAATAAGGATTAAGTGACCTTGAACTTTTCAAGACTTGGAACTTGTGGGTTAGGGAGAATTATTAGAGGAGGTAGAGGAAGTGAAGTATGATTTCCAGTCCCATTAATGCACAACAAAAGGGATTAATCTTTCACCTTCATCGCCATGTGGGATATCATCTTCATTAGGAAAGCCTTATCCAAAAGGATAAGTAGGACCATAGTTTTTATAACTAGACATCCATGAAGGAGAAATTCAAGAAAGTTGATTTAAGTACTTAATATAACACCCAATATGAAATATTAAGGCTAGGACCCAGCACAATATTTTATAACTTGGAAGAGGGATGTCGTAATCCAAGCTACAAAATATTTGAAGGTAGGTAAATGACAATTTACCAATTTCCACCATGAAAAATGAAATTTAACATTAGGTTTTAAATGAACTGAAATTCCTAGATCCTTTAAGATTCATTGAACTATTCAATGACATGTTTAAATCTCGATTGTGCCGTTCAATTTTGTGACTGAGATGCCGAGGATCATAAACAAGGATTGAATAACCATGCAAATTAGCTTGGTACACTTAATGTTACAACCACCTAATCAATGTGTCGGTTGACCACACATGCTCCATTGATCTATGATTTACATCAAGCTACCTTTTTCCATGCATTGTCAGTCCCAGATTAGTGTGTCGGTTAACCATTAACGACTTAACAAGGTACAAAGTGCAATTTCATGGGTTAGCACCAAATTCACATTTTCCTAAAGTAACTAAGACTGGGTATTTAATAAAATTTTAGTTACTCTATATTTATCAGTATACTTTTAATGAAGGGAGATTTGGAGTCCTATCCTACCCGTTCGGCAAACGACCCTCCACCAGTCAAGGAAGCGGTGGGTAAAAGTGGACACCCATTAAACTGCCATTTTATAGGCAATAACCTTATACCCCCTTATAGACCGGCTTCGTGAATGAGGCCTACTAATGGTAAGACAGACTTACTCTTATATATATATATATATATATATATATATATATATATATATATATATATACTATTTATATTATAATAGTATAAGGGTTGAATTTTAACTTTTAAAATTCTAAGGGTTGGAATTAAAGTATACATGGGGGCAACTTTACAAATTCCAAAAGTTGAGGACAAGTTTTGAACAATTCAAAAACTTTTGGTTTCCATAACTTACGAGTTTAATACGGTTTTTATGGAAGACTTTTCAAGTTCCATAACATGAGGACAAGTTATGGAAGACATAAAACTATTTTATGAAAACATTAAAATTAAGAGACTCTTCCATTTTCATAACCTATGAAACTTAATTTGCTTTTAAATGAAAAACTCTTCATATTCCATAACTTGAGGACAAGTTATGGAGTTCATAAAAACCATTAAGATCAAACTACCAATTAACACAATAATCAGGTAATTTTTCTTTGAACAAGATCAAACTCATAAGCAAAGATAATTCACGTCAACAATTTTCAAGAACTTAGCTAATCACATAAACTAATACAAATCTTGAAACTTTGACAATTATCCTTTATTTGGATGATAATAAACATTACCATAGCATCAAAATCAAATTTTATGAACAAAAACACTTTGTGGTAATGATTTTAATTCAAAACAGGCCAAAAAAACTCAAAAATCTGCATCCATGACATCCAACTTGTCGAGTGCATGAGCTGACTCGTCGAGTTTGTCAAATATGTGAGTGAACTCAGCGAGTCACTCATCCGACTCATCGAGTCCAAGGCTATATTTATGCAACTCGACGAGTTAAGCATTGAACTCGGCGAGTCACGCTTACAGATAACATCAAGTATAACAGAAAAACAACCTATGTCTCTGATACCACTGTTGGGTTTTGTATACTACAACATACTATGGTGCACATACAACCCTAAATGCCTTGGATCTATGTTTTCTCTAATTATACATTTAATGGTATCTCCAAGCATTAATCCTATAACTAGCATGCAATTGACATAATCCAGATGAAATGGAAGTTTTACCTTTGAAAACCAATATAACATCAAGTATAACAGAAAAACAACCCATGTCTCTGATACTACTGTTGGGTTTTGTATACTACAACATCCTATGGTGCACATACAACCCTAAATGCCTTGGATCTATGTTTTCTCTAATTATACATGTAATGGTATCTCCAAGCATTAATCCTATAACTAGCATGCAATTGACATAATCCATATGAAATACTAGTTAGGATGACATACCTTTTATGTAGATAGAAACCTTGTAGTATTTGGCCTTAAAGAGCTTAGCCCCAATAGTGTGGAAGCCTCAAATGGAATCACAACACACCATAGACAAAGGTGGACATTTGAGAGAGAATCTTCATACACCAAAAACCATCCATATAAACTCCAAGAACATTAGTGGTCTTTTTGGCTATGGAGTAACCTATTTATATGTAGGATTCCAAGGGTCATGGGTATAACCCAAATCCATACCCATGGGTTTTATGATCCATGGTTCATGTGGCCCAACTCTTTATGTATCCATACATAAACTTGGTCCAACATGGATCATAAGCCCAACACATATAAATATAACTAATTACCATAATTAGTCCCCATAGATTTAATTAGTCACTTTTGATCACTAAATTAATTCCAAATCAATTCTTGATCAATACTAATTAAAACATATGATTTCATATTAATATATTATAACTTATAATATATTAATAAATCATATATAACCTCTTCTCAAGAGTCCATCCTAACAAATTGACCTGATGATATGCAGCCCAAATGGACCCTACTACTCTCGGGTCAAGTACATACTAATTATAGTTATGGGCTTAGACATCTAATCCAACATCATTATGCATTTTGTTTATGATTATTGTACTGGTTTTGTTTTGGGTTGGTATTTTGGGGAAACTCACTAAGCTTTGGGCTTACGGTTTTTGGTTGTATCTCAGGTACCTCAGATGATCGCGGGAAGGAGAAGTCGTGATCTTTCATCTCCTCATGTTTTATTTTATCTTTAGGAAAAACTCTTACAATAATTATGTTTGAAAACTATTTAGTAAATCGTGGTGTTTTATGGAATTGTTTCAAAAGTTTTAAAATTTTTCTGAAATTTTATGGATGTTACAAGTTGGTTTCAGAGCCTTGGTTTGAGTGAACTGGAGGAACACTCATTTGAATCCAGTCTCAAATTAAGGAAAAAGATTTTCAAAATGATTTTTTTTTCAAAATAGTTTTCGAAAATAATCAAGGAGGATGCGATGTGTACGATCAGTCGGAGCGAGTAAGTAGACCCCAAAATACCATACTGTTATTTTGATGCTATAATATGTTAGAACAACATGCTAGCGATAGGCTAGGGATCTTCAGGAATTGCATGATAGAATTGTCTTATTATATGATGCCTAATAACCTAGGACCTTTTTGTTTATGGAATTGACATCATTATTGTAGTTGCTTAGTGTATGCATTCTGGTTATACAAAACTAAGATCTTATAGCTTGAGAAGGTTTGGTTTGGCCTTATTTCTTGTTCTTGTTTGATGAAGGGCTTAGGGTAGGATCAGATATTTGACTGTGTATAGGGTCCATTGTTATGTATGGCTAGCATACACGAGTGTTATAGGGTTGGTGGAAGTTTCATGGATGTGTTGCGCAGGATTAGTCGGCCGGTCTCGAGATGTTCGTCTAGGGAGTGAGGATGGAGAGTCTATTATTGCTAATGTATATTTTTAGGGTTGTTATGATGATATCAGAGACAAATACAGGTAGGTGTGGAAGGTAGTATGGGCTCATACTACTGAAGAACAGGACCTATATGTGTGTTATCACAACCCTTAGGGTTTTTGGGGAGTTGGTTCACCTATTATATTATAAGTATTCTTTGATATCTCCCTGGTGTATTTTCAGTATGGTGACTACGAGGCGAGTTGAGACCAGATCCGGATCGGGATCAGGAGTTGGCAGACAGTTTGGACCAGAGGAGTTAGATGCTAGGATTCGAGAGGTTCTCCATGTAGAGGTTGTGGATATTGTTAGGATCCAGATACTTGATTTATTTGGGTCTATTAAGACCACGATGATGGAGTTCTTTGATGACAGTTGTTGCTGAGACTGCCACTGTTGCAGCCTCCGCAGCTGTTGCAACTGCAGGTGTTGGGTCAGGTTGAGCTTTTCAGTATCAGGACTTCGACAATACAAAGCCCCCTACTTTCGATGGATTTCAGGACCCAATTGTAGCCATTATGTGGCAGTTTGATGTCGAGGTGTTGGGTCAGGTCAGCTGCGCTTTGAACGTCTTGAGGTCTGAAGCGAAGGATTGGTGGAGGCTTGTTATGGGATCATATTCTACTGAGCAAAAGGCGGATATATCTTGGGATCAGTTCATGGATATGTTTCATACTCGTTATGTACCGCAGGTAGAGCAAGAGAGCTTGGCCGATGAGTTTTTGGATCTGAGACAAGGATCGGAGTCGGTGACGGAGATTACCCAGATGTTTACTAAGAAGGCCATGTTTTGCCCTGAGTTTGCTTCAAATCAGGGTCAGATGACCTGTTTTTTGAGCATGCTCAAGGCGGATATCAGGAAATTTGTTTCCACCGAGCAGTATAGTTCTTTGTTGGAGATGCATGAGGCCGCCAGGAGGCATGAGATCGAGCAGAGACCAGCCCCGATGCAGTCGCAACGAGCGCTAAAGTGGTTCAAGGCCGTTGATTCTAGATATGGGGGTCTACGAGGCTGCACTTGTGGGAAGTGCAGAAAGTTTCATGACAGGGCATCCCAGATAGATTGCAGGCCAATGGGGTGTACCAGTCATGCTGAAGGCTCTATGAGTGTACCAGATACACTGCAGGCTGGTGGGGCGTCCCAGTCAAACTGAAGGCTCTTTATGCATGTTGTTTATGATTATTGTATTGGTTTTGTTTTGGGTTGGTATTTTAGGGAAACTCACTAAGTTTTGGGCTTAAAGTTTTGGGTTGTGTTTCAGGTACCTCAGATGATCACAGGAAGGCAAAGGGGTGATCGTGTATCTCCCCATGTTTTATTTTATGATCTTTGGGGAAAACTATGATAATAATAATAATGTTCGAAAATGTAACATCTCGAAAATTAAGGGTAAAAAATTCATTTTTTATTATAATCAAAACACAAATGTAACTTCATTCAAACATTTAAAAGCATTGCAAAATAAAACAATTATCAGAGTTCATTCCTAAAATCGCTTGTTGCGGAAAACACGGGTGTATGCGCTATGATCAAGTCGGGCCCTTCCCTTTCGAACCGGAAGTACCTAAAACCATAAACCACAAACTATAAGCACGAAGCTTAGTGAGTTACCCAAATTCCACATACCAAACATATCAAACGAGCCATACATATCATATATATCCAATCAATTAATAAAAGTGCTATGTACCAACCATTGTCTTGCCATTATACCATGAGCCAGCTCGTGGTCCTCCTTGCTAGGACGGGGCCAAAACCCTGGTTCTTATAGAGAAGTACCAGGAGCCACCTCCAGGTCTTCCATGCAACCATCACAAAGACAACTAGCATACAACCTACAACTACTTAACTAATAATTGCCAGAGTTTAGACTCTGGTCTTGGATACAGTTTGTCAGGGGCTGCCTTCTGGTCTTTTATACATAGTGCCAAGGGCTACCCGCGGGTCTTCCTAAAATACATAAACCAAATGGGCCAACATTTGTGCCTTTGACCCATAGAACAGTGAGGAGACTCACCTCGAATGCAGAAGCTCACTGAAAGAAATCCCTGGCTGTTGTCCAGACGACTCCCCGAGCTATCAATACCAAAATAACACCCAATTAGCAATTAGGTTCCAAACCATGATCCATAATCCATACTTGGGGTAAAATGACCATTTTACCCCTGACCCAATATGAACCAAACTGAGGCCCAAGCCCAAAACCAAAAGGCCCAAAACTACAAGATCCATAAAAGCCCACTAATGACCCAATTTTCCAAATTGGGCCCAACCCCATATGGGCCTTATCCTAAAGCGCAATAGTTCCTTAGCCAACAATGAATCTCAGCTAGGCCAAAAGGCCCAAAGCAACAAACTGACCCAATGGATGCGAAGCCCAAAACGCAACAACCCAAAACCCATCTGATTGATGAACGTGGGCTGTACGATCAGCTTCGCTGGGTGTACTCGACGTAATCTGGATCGCGACCAAAAGAAGGTACGCTGGTCGTACCATCAGTTACGCGGGGCGTAACTGGAACTTCTCCAAAATTTAAAATACGACTTAATCCTTCAATTCCTCACTTCAAAACCTCAGAAGACCTTCTAATCAAGATCTTAATGCATAAAGTCGGTATCTTTATGCATTTACATGACTTAAAGGGAACCAAAAACCAACTTAATCCATTAAGACCCAACATAATCCAACTAGAGCATGCACGGACCATTTCTAAACATCAAGCACGCATTTTAATGGACTAACAACATCAAGAGAGGCAATATCTATCAGTCCAAGCTCCTACAGTGGCTCAAACTCACAAGGAGAACTTAACACACCATAAAAACCCTTAATCTTGCCCTGAACTCAAACTTACACAATAAGAAATCAAGATGAGAACTTTATACCTTAAATGAGCTGGAAATGAAGCCAAAAGTCTAGATCTAAAAGCTTTCCTTTAAACCACAAGCTAGCACCAAGCACCCTTCTCTTTAGAATGAGCAAAAACACACCAAAATGCACACTTAAACCTCTCAAACGCTCAAAATGAGGTTAGGATTTCCGAAATCAAACTTGGAGGAAATGGAGGCTGAGAAATGAAAGATCATTGAGCTCATAAAAGTGTTTAAATAGTGCCCAAACCCTAAAAATTAGGGTTTGGCACTCTGGTCGATACGTTGGGCGTACCCAGCCAGGCATGTGCCCTCCCCCATGCACACATGGAACCAACTTGTCAACTTTTTCCATTGAGGGTCAATCTGCCAAAATCTTCAAAATTCCATAACTTCCTCATCTTAGGTCCGTTTCCAACGAACCTTATATCCACAGAAAGGTGGACAGAAGCCTTACACTTCTAACAACACACAAGCGTTAAAACCTCCCAACAAAACCCAAAATCCATAAAAGACTGACTTATCAAATTATGATTATACCCTTGACCTCCGAAGAGACAATCAAACACTTGGAAAACTTAAAACTTGAGACCCACATCCGAAATGGGCCAAATCCTTCCTTTCCCCAAGGCCCTAAGCCTCATGACAACTGATGATTGGGCCGCAGTCCCGAATCATGAAGCAAATCCAAAACCGAGTGTTACAGAAAACTATTTTGTAAACCGTGGTGTTTTGTGCAATTGTTTCATCAGTTTTAAAAATTTTGTGAATTTTTACGGATGTTACATATTTCTAGAGGAGGTTGAAAAGTTGTAATTATTTTTTCCTTAATTGATTTCATTTTCTCAATTTGAGACTCTTCAATTAATCTATATATATTTTCTACCTTTTCTTCTAAAGAAAGAATTTTTTTTCTCCAAGAATTATAGACTATAAATTTGTAAAGTTATTTTGCTATCTTAGTTGGTTAATATGTTCAACGGTTATTTGTAAAGTATTACTTTCAACTAATTTTTTATACGTAGAAAATTTTAAGCTTATATTTTCTTTAAAATTTTGAAAACTTTGTTGAGGTGGAAAAAATGATTTTTGTATATTTCCATTTGTAAGAATATATTCTCTTTCTAATGGATTTAAATAATTAACTATATATTTGTTAAAAAACCATGGAACAAAGTATATAATTTTGTTGATTTTTGACAAATAAGAATAAAATTCATCTTCCTTCAGAATAACCAAGTTTTAAAAGGCGTTCATTTTTCTATATTGAATTCATTATAAATTTTTGTTATCCCGGACTAAAATTTCTTATTTCTTCTTTATCCATTAAATTGGAAAATTCATTTCTGAGACAGTAGGATACTCTTCAAAGGCACCATGGACTATATTTTCTTTTATTTTTAATTGATTTACTTTCTTATCTAATTGAGACGTAGAACACCTAGAAGGAGTTTCTACATTATATTCTAAAGGTGATATATGAGAATATAGAGATATAGTTGATCTACTTCTTCTTAATAAAGGTATATATTCATTATCATTATCGAATTCTATTTGAATTCTTCCTTCAGAATTTTGTATAGTTTCTGTAATCTTATTATTTATTTTCGGTTGAGGAGGAACCGCTCCTTCCCAAACCCAATTTTTGGAAAATCTATTTCAACCCACTTAATAGCTTTTCTAGTGGTTATTTTAGATATATCAAAATTACTTTCTATTAAAATAGTTTCATTATTAGGTTTATTAGTCCTTTTACACATAGGATTCTTTGTTTTTTGTAAAGTCCCAAATTTGTTTGATGTATCAATCAGCAATTGTAAGAACCGAATCTGGAACCAACTAGTGATCAAACAATGAATCAAGCTTAGATCAATCAATGAAGAACATGAATGGAGTAGAAAAAGGAAATAATCAAGCAATGCACACGTTTCATACCTAAGTCGTGAACATTTGGTACACCTTGAATCACACACACGCAACGTCAGTGTTCACAGACAGGAAATACACTATTTATAGGGAAACATGACCGCAAAAGGGTTCATATCCGTGAACACCCATACCACCGTGAACAGTAAAAACATGACCAAAACCCTATCAGGACCTATACAAGATAATCGCCTAGCCCAAACCACTAAATTATGACCTAACAATCTCCCCCTTGGTTTGAGGCTAGCATGAGCTCATTTCTTCTCAATCAACAGCACATCCAACTTTCCCATAGCCCCAAGCCACATCTTGTTCTCAATGATTGTGGAGATCATGCTTGTGAATTCTTTAGCGACCGGCTCCATAAGCTCTGTCTTGCAGACAATTTGTTGTTGAGAAAAGGTGTGGATGTCCCGTTCTCCAAATTTAAGAAGATCTTTTGAGAAAAGGTGTGGATGTCTCGTCAAATACCCAGTATTTCATATTGTCCAGTGATCCATCGCGTAAGTGTTGGAAAATAGTAATTTCTTTCATTTTCTTCGTTGGAGGCCACATCACAATCTTCATCGGCACGTTGGTTTTGGGGTCAATCACATCTCTATCTCTCCTTATAAAGGATTCTGCATTCTTCATTCCGTCAAACTTTCTCTTTACTTGATTTTCCAAGAATAATGTGAAGTCAGTAGCTTGAGGATCGTGAGACAGATTATGGAATGGAGCATTGGAGAGTTCTGTGAGGTCAACTTTTGTCCAAGAACAAAAGTCATGTTTGTCTTTGTAGTACTACGGCTTACCAATTCTTCTTTTCACCACCCAGACATTGAGTTTTTCGTGAAAGCCCCACATCAAAATTCCCGATCAATTCCGATACTTGTCACCAAACCTCCTCTTTTCAAGATCAGACACCGTTAGCTTTGGCTGGTCCACACGAAGATTTTCGTCGGAACTCTTCATGAAAAGCCATTTCTTTTTACTCTTCTTCGTGGACTTCGGTTTCTAAATTCTTTTCAATGTTACCCTTGGAGGAGCTTGAGCTAGTTCATGTTCGAATCGATCAACAACTCGAGTGGTTCTAACAGTAGACGAATTTTCCAATGGATCTTGCTGGGATGGTTGGACTAGGGCATGGAGAGAAGTCATGTCTTCACTTGATTCTCCGACAGATGATCTGAATTTGTATCCAAATTTAGTTGCTAGTTTGTTCTTTAAATCAAAGTAATAGGTGGTTAAAGCTCCAAGGTGAGTATGTAAATCAGAAATCTATTTTGACTTTGATTGATTGTCTTCTTCAAGTTCGGAAACTTGGATGTCAAGTTTTCCAATCAAAACATCTTTCTGCTTCAATACATCAATCTCTACCTTGAGCTCTGAAATAGATGGGTCTGCATCTCCTGAACTTCCTTCACAAATTGATATTCCTTTGCTACGTGGTGAAGGGTTTGTGTCATGTTGTGCCAAGAACCTGGCAAGCCTTTCAGAATTGGCATCATAAGCAGGTCTTGGTAGAGAGAGACCCCCAGGAGCTGAAGAGCTCCCGGCTCTATACGAGGATCTAATATCACTGGGTCCTTCTTGGGTTGGTATGGTTGGTGTAACACCCGCAGATCCGGGATAGTCAATTTAGAGACAATGAGCGTCAAAATTAAAGTGTGATATAAGCCCGATATCTTTAAATAAAGTTGTAGTGGTCGAAACAAGGATTTCGGGGATATAAAGAACACCTAAATCCGAGTTATAACGAAAAAGTTATGACCCGTCGAAGTTTCGCGACGGAACCGGCACGACAACGGGAGGCGTAAATAGTGAATCTACGATAGAGCGACTTTTAGCCTTAGTGATCTAAATGAAAGTCGTCGAATATGTTAAACCGAGAGCATTCATAAAAAGAACGCCCAAATCTAACTTCGTATGAAGAAGTTATGATTTTTCGAAGTTTCGGCCTAGCGGTGTACAACCCGAAGTTTGAATATTAGACCGAGCGTTTTTTAGCCAACACAACCTAAACGAGAATCGAATATCTCGTTAATAGTAGCGTAACGATAAAAAGACAGACGAAAACGGATGTTGGATGAAGAAGTTATGAATTTTTAATGGACCAATCCTGTCTCGGTCTGTTAATAATATAACTTTTAAAATAAAGTCAAAATTAGCCGACGGAGTCTAAACGAAAGTTGTAGAGTACGTTCCTGCCTATGCGTGGATATAAAGAACGTCGAAAATAGATCTTGTATGAGGAAGATACAAAGTTTTGAAGTTAGAACTCGGATTTACGAAGCTGTTGATGACGTGGCCAAATCCCAGCCGTCCGATGAAGCCGCTTCAGATGATGACACATCGCCCGTCGCCTACGCCCAGCGTCCGAAGTTCAGTACGCCTCGTGTACTCTTGCTTCCCTCAGTCCAAAAAAGCCCACGTCGACCCAGCCTCCTCGCAGCACGTGTCTCGTACGAAGACTAGCTGGCACCCTTATCCGAAGTTACGCCCAACGTAACCAAAGGCTACGCCCAGCGTAGTCCGAAGGTGGAGGCCTATAAATAGAAGGTCAAGGCTGCCTTCTTTCTCACCCCAAAAACTCACTCACTCACTCTCTCTCTCTCTAACTTCTTTCTCTCTCTAAAGGTTCTTAACCCCCATAAGCCTAGGTAAACCCCCCCCCCCCAGCACCCGAAGGAAGCCCCGAGGCTCCCGGAGTCCCGAGAAAAAGGGTCTTTCGGTTTAGGAACGCTGCACCAACGAAACCCGGTTTTGCAAAAAACCCACTGTAAGTGAGCTAAGCCTACCCTATCGTTAGTATATCTTATGTTTTAATATAGTGATGTTATTAGGACCTTATAATAAGTATTTGGGCTATTATTATGAGTTATATAAGTGTCGTTATAATATCTTTTAACCACTCGCGGTTCGGGGACTCTGGTTTAAAGGGATGCATAGGGTTCTGGATTCAGAAGTGCATATATGCCAAAATGATCCTACCCTTCGGTGTTCCATGTCTGGCCTCGTCTTTATATAGTGGGTGAAAAGTATTATGTCGCACTTATATAATAGTAATAATAATTTGACTATTAATTAGTCGCGGTTAACGTTAGACTAAACCCTAGTTATGTTGATACTAGGTTTTGTCAAAGGAAAATTATTTTGAGATAACGAAGCGTTGTTTGAGTGCAGAGTCACCACCTTTCAGGTGAGTGCATAGTCCCTTTCATCTTACACATAGATATGAAGTATTTTTTATATAATTTATGTGTTGTGTGCATATTGCCTGAATACTTGTTGTCTATGTTTGATGAAAGATTTTTATACATGTTTTAAATTTTTTAAGCTGTATATGTATTTTATATCTACAAAATGTGTTGGGTAAAACATGGTTAGATATAATAGTTGTTGTGTGACAAAATAAAATAATGAGAGGCCTCGTTATAGATGTTATTGATGATCCAGTCATCTAGCAGAGTATAGATGATGACCACAGACTATTCTAGACAGTCTAGTGGAACGCTAGCAGGCTCGTAACCTGTAGGTGTTTATTTGAACTGTGTGTTTACTAGTAGTACTCCATCCCCCACATGGTTGCCTTATTTGACATGAATTGCTAAGGAATCCCCGAAGCATGTGTTGTCACCCCGATGAAAGTCCTTAGACTAGGTCCCTTGTGTTAGATGTTTTAGGGACGTAAAGTGAGGATAATGGGAACGAGTAATCGGGTTTGTTTGGTTTGATAAAGTTAATAAACTTATTTATTGTGAGTTGAAAACCCTATGAACTCACCAGGTTTCCCAACCTAACCCACTCAGTTTATTTATATCATAGGTGTTGATATGAAGTCACATTACACTGAGAGATTAAGGATATACAAATCACTAGTGATAATGAATGTAAGTTATGTTTATGATTATGTTTCTGTATTGACGATGACATCCCAAATGTTTTAAAATGAATAAAAATACTTTTCTTCGGAAATGCTTTGATAATGTATTTATCATGTTTTACTGGGAACAAATTCTGCAACATTTTTATTAAAAGAGGTACTCTGACTTTTATAAAGCATAAACAAAATCGGTATTTTTTGGCCGTGAAAATGGGGATGTCACAGTTGGTGTAGCAGCGGAAGTGGTTGGTTGCACAGGTGGATCTTGTTCCTGAATGAGCACTCCCGGCCTCGGATCAGCTCTGCTTCTTTTCAACGGAGGCTGGGAGGCTTGTGTCATGATTATATCACTCTGAGATGGCAAAGAAGTTGGAATAGCAACATGAAGGGGAGGAATCCTTGAAGTTGTATTCGTATTAACTGAAGCACCGACCATCTGATCACTCGTTGGAGGTGTCACCTTGAGCACATCATCAACTCCCCCTGTCTCCGTTTCCGGTTGTGCAACTTCATGGACATTGTCAAAGAAAGAGTTGAGATCCTCAATACTTGGGCTATACTCATCATGCTCAAAATTGAAAAAAAATGTCATCATTTTCAAAGCCAGATAAATCACCACCTAAACCCGTATCATATTCATAATCACCATCTTTATCATTATCATCATCATCTGCAACATCACCATCATTCTCTTCATTTGCTTCTTCATTTGATACCGGTACATGCTCCTCGACAATGGCAATTGGAATAACGGGATCCTCTTCGTGTTCAGAAGCAGTGATGACCTCATCCTCAGTATCTTCATTCCTTAAGGCACTTTCGGATTCTGATGCATCACTGACTTCAACAAATTTGCCAAATTTCACCAATGGGTATTTCCCTTTAAACATGAATTTTTCTTTACGGTTTTACTTCATGAGCCCGAAGGTGGTGGAACCAAGGGACTTCAAGTCAAGTGTTTCTCCTCTTTTATCAAGCTCCGGGTATTTGCTATTGAAGATCATCTGAAGAAACCTCGGAAACATGAGAAATTTATCTCTCTTCTTCCCATAGGAGGATCCAAGGGGATCCCGGGGTAGATCGGGATACCCCTCAAATTTTTTTCGGTAGTGTAATTTTTGTTTACAGATTCTTGAATTTTTTTCGGTATAATGTATATATATGTATCCCTTCAGTTATAAACACAAATAAATAGTAGAGCTATTGGTTAAGGCGTTGCCTTTTCAAAGTAAAGCTCTCAAGTTCAATTCTTGCTCCTTGCATATTCTTTGTTTATTTTTGTTTTATAGCTATTCTATCCCACATCGCCAAACATATGTAAACTCAACCATTTTTGTCTATTATATAAGCCTGTTATCCTCATACTTCATTTAATATCTATTTTGAATCCCACATTGATTCAAGTATCAAAATATACTTCAACTTCATGTTTATATAACAAGACTTGAGGTTAGTTAAGGATTCAATTAAGGTTTGGGTTTAAAACCGAAATTGAACCGGGGAAACCTAAGTACCCCGGAAAAAATATTGGGTTACCCTAAAAATAAAATTGGGATACCCCATACTTTGATCCTGGCTCCGCCACTGCTTCTTCCCTTCCGCATTACCAACCATTTCATTCAAGATGTATCTCAAAAAACTCAAGTCTAGACCAGAAACAAGAGCAGCAATGGCACCAGTGTTGTGCAACGAGACCACATCTGCACCGGCTCTCCTTCCATAGATGCAGCTCACGAACACATGGACGAGGAATCTCCAGTAGGGTGGCAATAGTTTCTTGATTGTTGGAGGAAATACACTCGCATAGCCCATACGTACAATGATCTCCTCAGTCTGGTCCATAGAGATCTCGGTTGGAAATCCAGGTTGGTCATTGATCTGTAGTACCTCGCGAATGACCTGCTCAGTTACTGTGATCTTCCTTCCATTGACAGTTGCATCTATAGAGACTACAACATCATGTTCTTTGCACACTGCAGCTGTGTTCCAAAACTGCTTCACAAGTCCTTGATAAATGACTGGACTTGATGTGAGGGCATAAGTGAGGCAACTGATGGGTTTTATGCATAAGAACAATCCTATGTGCTCATACAAACCCTAATGCTTGGATCTAGGTTTCTCTATTGTACATGCAATGAATCCAAGACTTACAAACCTAAGTACCCCGGAAAAAATATTAGGTTACCCTAAAAATAAAATTGGGATACCCCATACTTTGATCCTGGCTCCACCACTGCTTCTTCCCTTCCGCATTACCAACCATTTCATTCAAGATGTATCTCGAAAAATTCAAGTCTAGACCAGCAGCAAGAGCAGCAATGGCACCAGTGCTGTGCAACAAGACCTCATCTACACCGGCTCTCCTTCCATAGATGCAGCTCACGAACACATGGACGAGGAATCTCCAGTAGGGTGGAAATAGTTTCTTGATTGTTGGAGGAAATACACTCTCATAGCCCATACGTACAATGATCTCCTCAGTCTGGTCCATAGAGATCTCGGTTGGAAATCCAAGTTGGTCATTGATCTGTAGTACCTCGCGAATGACCTGCTCAGTTACTGTGATCTTCCTTCCATTGATAGTTGCATCTATAGAGACTACAACATCATCTTCTTTGCGCACTGCAGTTGTGTTCTAGAACTGCTTCACAAGTCCTTGATAAATGACTGGACTTGATGTGAGGGCATAAGTGAGGCAACTGATGGGTTTTATGCATAAGAACAATCCTATGTGCTCATACAAACCCTAATGCTTGGATCTAGGTTTCTCTATTGTACATGCAATGAATCCAAGACTTACAAACCCTAATCTAGCATACATAATTTCGAAATTAACGTATAACATCAGATCTAGATGTTTACCTCTTCAATGGAAGCTTGAATCTTCTTTCTTGGAGCTTAAAGTCACAATTGTAACTCCTCTAATGGCTTACAAACAGCACAAGCAAGAAGGAAACTATGAGAGAGGAGGAAGGATGCTTAATTTCGGCCTAGGGTTTCTCTTGGGAAGCAAGTGACTGAAAATTGAAGGCTAGATGTTATTTATACTGTAGGTTGTTAGGGTTTCAATCTAAACCCTAATGGACAGCTTAATGACCAAGCAGCTCAAGGAACCTTCTTAAATAGGGCCTTGGACGAAAATATGATGATCCTTCATCATAATTTCGTTCCCCCTTAGTCCATTAGGTTTCCAAGCCCAAAACTCAACTATCACACATTTGACAGTTTATGCCCTTTTATTTAATTAATCTCTTTTAGTCACCAAATTAATTCCTAATTAATTTATGACTAATACTAATTAAATAAATATGATTTCTCCTTTAATATATTATTCTTATAATATATTAATAAACCATAATATCCTCTCTCTCTCTCTCCTTAAATTATCTTGTCAAGTTGCTTTGGTGAAGGCAACCCAAAAGGACCATGCATAACCAGGTCAAGTACATACCAAATATAGTTACGGGCTTAGACACTATTCCAATAGCAACACCTCTTCAGTCCATGAATCATGGACTTGAAATCACTGTGTGAGGTTGGTGGATCAACCAAAAAGATAGCAAGGTTGTGGATGTCAGCAAGCTTCAAATCAGCCATTGTTGATCTGCACCAACCGAACCAAGTGAGAAAAACAAAAAAAAAATAAACAATTTAGCTTAGGTTTTCTCAATAATCAGTTAATTAAGCTTTATTTTTAACTGATTTAACAATTGAGTTCATGTCCAAAATGGGGTTCATGGCCATGAATGCTTCAACGGTCGTGAACCGTTCATGGGCCGTGAACGATTCAAAGTGCCGTGAACGGCTCAACAGGTTCCAACAGTCCAATTTTCTTCAATAATCCTACTAAGCACAGTTATTTCTTGATAAGTTTTGCACGAATGAAGTCGCCTTGGGCATACCTACACAAATCAATAAGCAATTTCAACAGAAAACACGAAATAGAGACGAATCGAGAATTTGTGTGTGTGTGTGTGTGTGTGAGAGAGAGAGAGAGAGAGAGAACACGGTCTTGGGGTTCACGACCGCAAACGCAGAATGAAGGTAAAGAGGTAAACGGCCGATAACCCTTGATTATATACTTGGACCCTTTTCTCGGCCCATAACCCATGGATAGCAAACCCAAAAAGGCTTCAAATCCAATACCCAATACATCCAATTTAATTAATAAAACATTTTTTATGTGAATTAAACTCTAGATCGATTAGATCTTTCATAGATAAGAATATGAAAATCAAACAAGACAATCACATTAAGAGTATGAACACTGAATAGAATCAAATATGTGCTTATGATTCAACAAAGTCATGCCTCAGCAGAGCTCGATGAAGAACTTCCGTTGTAGAGGCCAGCTAGGGTTTTACAAAACTCAGTAAGTAAAATAATAAAAGCGTTTTTAACTCCTAAGACTGCATGCATGCAGCTTATATACTAAACCCTAGAAAAAAAACATGCACGGTTGGACAGGCCCAATACCGGCAATCAAAATTGGGCTAAGGACGGAGCCCATGACGCAACATAATAATCCCAACAATCTCCCCCTTTGCATCAAATGAGGCGAGAGATTATTTCTTCTATGTTGGCTTCACGGTCTTTATTAATTTGAACAGCCGAGGAATTATTGCAAGAAGTGTCTGCCGAAGTTGGATATACCACCTCAGCATATCAGTGAACAACTTCTTGTCAGTTGCACTATTCTGATCACACCTCTAAATGATCTCCAGGATATTCTCCAGGCAAGAAGTTGAGAAGAGGTGTTTGTCAACGAGAGCGAACAGGCATTTCTGACCTTCGCCTCTGATGAACAAAACAGTGTGGTACTTTGAATCAATCTTCCCCTTGACCATTGTGTTGACATTGCCTACTTTTCCCATAGTCTTGATCGTGGTTCGTTTGTGAATGGCAGAGGCAATCTCCTGGTCCATCTTCGCTACCTTGTGAATGTAGCACACAAGCATTCGCTTGACATGATCAATTATTGGCTGGTACTCCCATGGATTTTACAGTAGAATATTGTTGAGGAGTATCCAGTCATGAGGATTAAGGTTCGGTAGATCAGCAAGGGTGAAGTTGTGAACTGAGCCTTTGGTGCCTCGAGTCACTTTGAATTTAACATTGATAAACTTCCCTGCTGAGTAGGGCTTCAAAATCTTGACAGTAGTAATCTTCTTCGAACTCCAGGTTAAGTACTGGGGTTGAGCAAACTCCAAGTAGAATTCCAGCAGATCCCTATCTACCTTCGGGTCTGGGGAAGGAATAGCAGCAGTCGAATTAAAGTAGTGAAAGATGAATGCCTTTCGTGTGATTGGCATGTCGAACTGTCCATCCTTGGAGTTCTCGAGCCCAAATGACATCATTGGCTCAAGCCAAAGTATGCTAGGCTCATCGATAGCACACCTTTGAAGTGAATCTTTAGTCCAGACAAGAAACATGGACTTCTTCTTTTCTAGGAGCTCCGCCTCCTTTCGCTTTTACTCGAGCTCAGCTTGTTATTTCTTGTAGTTTCCTTCCATTTCTTTTTCAGAGGGCTTTACCTTCTGAAAAGGGTTTTTAGGATTCTCAGCATAGACATCATCCTCATTGTCTGTGTCATCCTCCCCAATTTTCTTCTTCTTTTTCTCCTTGTTACTGTTCTAAGCTTCATTACCCTTCGGTTCAGTAGACGGTTTCAGTCCAGGAGGAGGTTGAGTTGTTACCTTCTCTCCCTCTTGTTTCGGCTCGACACGAGTCACTGGAACACCCTCAATACGACTAAGGATGTCCAATGCTGATCGGAGCTTGTCAGCCAGATGGCGCCTGATAGTTATGGTGATGATAGGATCATGCGCTTCAATGAGATGATGGAGGATGGAGTGAACATCAGCAGCAGAACTCCGAATGACCTCCCTTTTTTACTTCAGGTCGTTGACCTCAGCAGTAGCAGTATGCAGCTTGTAATTTTGCATTTTCGGCTGTGAGGTTCTCCTGTCTAGCTCATCCATGATACGATTCTCTACAGCTAACTCAACCTCTAGTTGAGTCAATCGTTCATTGACGTTAGCATGCAAAGTTTCGTTGGCAGCTTCAATTGTCTGGCGTGCAGCTTCAAGGTTGGAACTTCAGATTGAAGAGAACGTTGAAGATTATCCATCGAAGCATTTATTGTTTGAGCATTCTTCTTAGCTGCCGCCTGCAAAGAATCTAAAAAGAGGTGAGCTTGAGAAACTATTTTATCAACTTTTGCAGTCACTTCCTTGCACTCCTTGGTAGAAGCCTCAACAGAAAGAGAGGCTTGCTGGCATTGAGAAGTGGATGCTTCAATGGCTTTAGTTGCAGCAGAGAGTGAGGCACTATGTTCTTGAACAACAGTTGAGAATAAAGCCTTTAATGCAGCTTCAGAGTAAGCTCCAGAGGAAGAGGATGAGAGCAGTTGATCAAGCTTTTGGTTCACTGCCTTGAGATGATGCTTTGTTATAGGCTCATCATCATCATCGTCACTCTGTACACGGTAAGGACTGAAATACGTGGAATCAAATTCCATGTCCTCACCGCCTAGAATAGGGGTTGTTTCCGTGCACAGAGTGAAAAAGATAAAGAAATAAAGCAAAATTTTCGTGATAATTTGTGATGTCTTAAAAAGACATAAAACAATTGATTTTGGGCACGAATCACTTCCTTCAAAGTCAAGAGAGACATTAAAGTGCTTGCTTGGTTTCCCACTAAATAACGATCAATAACTTGTTAAGAAGTATTGAAAGGCATCTTTTTGAAGGTTATAAGGGGTGGCTTTCGCTTCAATTCATGATGTCGATACTTAATATAAGATCGAAATTGAATGAAGTACTTGTGAGATCAATGTGATATGTTGAACAAGTAGGTGGGATATATATTATAGTGACAAAAGAAAGTAAAGAAATCTCAAATGAATAAACTGGATCTTTAGGGTAAGAAAAGCCTTGGTTTTAGACAAATTCATAAAAGATGATTTGTATATATTACAACCTGGATTGGGAAAACATGATTTGTATATATCATGTTATTAAGGCTTCACTCAAAATATTTTGAGGCTTTAGTCAACATACAACAACATGCTTCTAGGGACGCCTAACTAAAAAAATTACCTACCTTAGCTGCGCCATTGAGAATCACACTTAGACAAAAGGAAAAACATTAGATAAAAAGAAAAATAAAAAAAATAAAAATAAAAAAAATAAAAATAAAAATATTTTTGTATTTTGTGAGAATTGACCAATTGAACGAAAGAGAAAAATATTTTTGGATTTTATAAGTAGAAAAGAAGTATTTAAAAAGTGTACAAAAGAATACAGTCAAAATGCCTTGATAAGAAAAAGAAGTGAACGAGTTCAGAAGGACCGAACCCGAAATACACCGAACGTTCGGTTCATGGTCGAACTTCACCCGACATAGACCGAACGTTCGATTCAATTCGGTTCCCTCTATTTCGCTTGTTACCTTTATTGAAGCGAAGGCGATTTTGGTACATATTCGGCTTGCATCATTCCTAGGCCTTGTAGAATCTTATTGAAGCTCGCTTCAGGTAAAGCCTTAGTGAACATGTCTGCCAGTTGATCGGTTGTCCTAACGAAGTGAATTTCTACGTTACCATATTCGACGTGATCCTTGATAAAGTGGTACCTTAGTGCTATATGTTTAGTCTTTGAGTGTTGCATTGGGTTGTGACAAATCCTAATTGCGCTTTCAGAGTCGCAATATAGTGGGATTTTCCTCATGTTTAGCCCGTAATCCCTAAGCTGACTTTGTATCCATATGACTTGAGATGTGCATGATGTTGCAGCGATGTATTCAGCTTCTGCAGTGGAGAGGGAGACACAAGTTTGTTTCTTCGATTGCCAGCTAACCAATTTGCCATCTAGAAATTGGCATCCTCCAGTGGTGCTTTTACGATCTAATCCACAGCCACCTAAGTCAGCATCTAAGAATGCTTGAACAAAGAATCCTAATGTCACACCCCCGAACCAGACGGCGGAAACGTCCGAGGGGCTGTTGTGACTCAATTGAATACCATCACAATGAATATACATGAAACATAACATCATTCATCACCAAGCATTTGAATATTACAACTGATAGTGTTTACATCCATTACATTGTTCCAAAATATTACATGCCCAAAAATAAATTGTTCATTGTTAATTAAACAACCGCAAAACATCATAGAGTACAATTCTTCCTTCACTTTACCTGTTACCTGAGAATACAAGTATTTTGAAAAACGTCAACATATGAAATGTTGGTGAGTTCATAAGTAATGTTTGAAATCCAATGTGTTGTAATGTTTTGAAAACCACCAGAAAATCCGATATTTTCTGAAAATAGTATAGTGTAAAAAGTGTGAAGATCCGTAAGTATGCTTGTTTGTTTTCTATAGATGTAAGCGTACGATTTGTAAAACTCGGTATGTAGTTCGTAGGTGTATTAGTTAAAAACCCTAGGAAAACCCGACGTTTTCCTATCACTTTGCTTTAATTAGTTTATGTGTTGTTATTTCGTTACAATAGAGGTATTCGTTGAGCTTCGGAGACATTGGATTAACAGTGGGTTGTGAATTGTTGTAACGTACGTTAATGAAAATGACCAGTTGACAACAGTACAAACGATCCCTTAGGCGTCGCTCGCACTTATTCACATAACCCAACCCCCCAGACTCATGTAGCCCCACGACCGAGGGGAAAAAGAAGGTGTGAAGCCCCCGGTAATTCCCTACGTCGTTCAAGGCTATAGTGAATGCGAAGGGCCCGTAGCCCAACTCGCATTGGTGAATTCTCGACTTTGCTAGCAGTACCGAAGGACCCTTGGGGACCAGCAGCACGTTGCCATTGAAAGTCCTTTTACGCTGTGTTGGATCATGTAAGACCCAACAACTCGTAAGGTTGATGTCTTCGGGCCTAAAGATCAGGTCATTGGGCTAGCTAGGCCCAACAAACAAGATTTTACACTTTTGGGCCCAAATATGGTGTATCGACGTCTGTGCGCTCTCACGTGTGTATTGAATTCCCAAATTTTTCGTGTATGAATCGAGTTGTCGTTGTGTTAGTAGTTTCGGATTTGTTATTGATTCGAGACCGAATCAATTCGTTTGATAACGATTTTTGGTGTTGTGTATTGTAATTCGTTGGTAGTCGCAGTGTCAATATTTGATCACAACAGATGTATTGAATTAACATTGAAATTTTTCTGTTTACAGCCCCTCTTTATTTTGTAAATTTACTTTTTCAACCCTTTGAATAAATTAATTTCCGGTTTAGTCCTTAAACCATTTTTCTTGGCATTCTAACACCAAAACTTATTGAAATTGATATTTTTCAGCACATTTTTAGTTGAAAACAGTTTTAGTCCCTCAAAATACAGTTTTCTCGGCTGTAACCTCTCTTTTTCGAAATTTTTACACTTTTGGCCCAAATTGGAAAAAATTTGCAACTTTGGTCCTTTTTAATTATGAAAAGCATTTTTAACCTTTGAAAAGGACTTGGAACACTAGTAGTCCACTGTTTTACGGAAAAACACAGTTTCAGCCACTCAAATTGGAAAATTTCGCATATTGGGCCCTATTGGGCCGAAAATGTCATTTTTAGCCCATTAAGCTTGAAATTTATATTTTTAATCCTCCAAAAGAGTATATTTCCAGAAAATACTTTATTGAAACTGTTTTGACTCATCTCACCCATCAGAATTCGTAATATGTCATTTTGGGCCCTTTAACTTTATATTTTTAACATTTTGTGTCCAAAAATGAGTTTTTAGCCCAAAGAAGATGTTATTAAGCCACTTAGCTATTTTTCTTGGAATACTTTGTATGTAGAAATATAATTGATGCTAGTATCATTTAACATAAAGTATATCTCGATTTTTAGGGGCTTATGACTAGATCCAACATCATAATCACACAAAAACACACATATAAGCATAGAAATCATACAAAGCATACAAATACATATAGATCTACACTTTCACTTGTATTCCTCCCCCCCCCCCCCCACAAAACTTATAAAACAGAAAAATAGGGAGTATGAAGCTCACCTTAGGGTGTGGTTTCGGTTTTTGGAGAAAAGATGGAAGAAATGAAGTGATTTTTGGCCTTAGCACCCTTTTCTTGAAGATCTCGAGTTTGAGGGGTTCTAAGACACAAGTTTATGATTTCATGAGAGTTAAGAAGAGATTTTAGATAGATCAAGGAAACTAGATCATAGAATTTAGTATAACCTTACCTTGGATGGTGATTTTTGTGAAAAATCTCCTTGGAATGCACTTAAACCTCAAAAATTTTAGGAGAGGGAAGGAGGAGATGTTCTTCACAACTTAGGGAGGATGAAATGAATTTTGTGAGTGTATGTGTGTGTGTTTGGCCGAGAATGAGAGAGAGGAAGATGAAGAGACCTTGAGGTGATGTATGCATGGAAGTATGAGACATGTTGCATGGAGAACCAAGAGGTAATAATGAGGTGGAATGATGAAGTCAACTCTTCATCTTTGGTCTTGGGCTTTTGGGCCGAAATTTTAAAAGGAAAGGAAAGTTTTGGGCTTTAATGCCCCTAAGCCCAATATTAGAGTTAGTTTGGATGATTATAAGATATAAGTGTGAATTTTTTTTATACTTTGTTGGGCTAGTTTAAGTTAATTATGGCCCATAATGTTTCATGAAGTTGATTTATTCCATTCTAGGCCTAATGTGGCCCAAATTGTTGGAATAAATGAAAGTAGGTTCAATTAGAGCCCATTAAAAGGTTCTACACCCATGATAGTCAAATTGGAAGCTTATTGGTCCATTGAGTCCAATAAGGAAGTCCTAGTCCAAAATGGACCTAAACAAGAACTTCTAGGGTTTCCAATTGCTTGTTGACTATTTGGAGTGCTTGTATGGTGTATTAGATTGCAATTTTTGATGTCATAAAGTAAGCATCATACATGCTCTATAGTGTTTGATTCAACATTTTACTTGAGTATAGTGATTACAAGACACAAAATTTCTAGTTGTGACACCTAAGTTGGCTGGATACCACAGACCGAGAGAGGAGGTTCGCTTCAGATAGCGAAAGATGTTTTTCATGGCTTGTAGATGAGGTTCACGTGGGTTAGCTTGAAATCTTGCACAATAACAAACTAAAAACATGATGTCAGGTCTACTAGCTGTGAGATACATCAGAGACCCAATCATTTGACGATAGAGCGTCATATCAGCAGCTAGTTTCTCCAATGAGGGTGTAAGCTTTGTTCCAAAGGCCATAGGCACTTTCACTTTGGAGTCACCCATCACCCCAAACTTGGTCAATAGTGTCTCGGTGTATGCCTCCTGATTAATACAAATGCCTTCGGGTCCTTGTTTAATGTTTAATCCAAGGAAAAAGTTAATTAGACCCATTGAGCTCATCTCAAATTTAGTTTCCATCAACTTTCTGAATTCAGTTGTTAAGCTAGGATTCGTGGAGCCAAAGATGATGTCATCAACATAAATTTGGACTATCATAAGGTGGTTACCTTCTCTCTTGCGAAAGAAGGTTGGGTCAACCGAACCTTGTTTGAATTTAGACATTTTTAAGAATCGAGTTAGAGTTTTATACCATGCTTTGGCAGCCTATTTTAGGCCATATACCGCTTTGTCAAGGACATAACAATGATCTGGATACTTCTCGCTCACGAAGCCTGGTGGTTGCTCAACATACACAGTTTCTTCAAGCTCACCGTTGAGAAATGCACATTTGATGTCCATTTGATAGACTTCAAAGTTCTTGTGAGCTGAATAGGCAAGAAATATACGAACAGACTCTAATCTTGCAACTGGAGCGAAGGTCTCTTCATAATCGATGCCTTCTTCCTGACAGTAGCCTTTGACAAACAATCGAGCTTTGTTGCGAATGACATTTCCCTCCTTATTCATCCTGTTTCTGAATACCCATTTGAGACTGACAACCGAGCCATCCTTGGGAGTTAGAATAAGTCACCATACTTTGTTTCTTTGAAACTCATTTAACTCATCTTGCATCGCTTGAACCTGGTCTGAATGATCAAGGGTAGAATTAATAGTCTTCGGTTCAACTTTGGAAACAAAGGAGTTGAACATGCAAAACTCTACTTGTGAAAAGAGTGCAGCTTGTTTTGCTTTGATTTGAGATCGAGTAAGCACCTTTTCTGAAGATTCCCCTATAATTTGACTTTGAGGGTGATCTTTGGTCCATTTGATAAGCGATGGGAAATTAGGATCATAATTGGGATCCAATTCAGCATTGAACTCTTCTTCCAATTCTGACATTATGTCATCATCATTGACTATGGTGTTCTCCCCCTCGAAGGATGACGTATGTTCAGCACTTGGATTGGTATCACCTCCTTCGATTGGATTCTCTGAAGAACTAGAAGAATGTGACGGTAAGCCCTCCCCCTGGAACGAAGAACCTTGATCATGATGAAGAGATGGACCCTCCCCCTGGACATTAGGACGGTCAGTCGAAGGTTCGCTTGCCTCCGACCTTTCGGTTTCTTTGGGTTAATCATCATCCATCTTTTGAGCAGCGTCATCGATAATTTGTTTTGGATTATCAACTTTGTTGTCTTTTGCAGTTGATTCAGAGTCAATCGCCTTTTGAGGTTCATCAAACAGAAGTAAATATTGGTCGAAAAGATTTGAAATAGAGGTAGTAACTTGACCATTCTTTGAAAGATTTCCTATGTTGCATCTTCCGTCGATTTCATCTTCTTAACATAACTATCGTCAAAGGTGACATAGTATGTTTCTTCAATCTTCTTTGAGCACTTATTGAGAACTCTATACGCCTTGGAGTTCAGAGGGTAACCTAAGAATATTCCTTCATCAGCCTTAGCATCAAACTTATTTCAATTCTCTCTGGAGTTGAAGATGAATCATCTTGAACCGAACACATGAAAGAATTTCAAATTCGGTTTACGATTATTCAAAATCTCGTAAGGTGTAATAGAGAATCGCTTGTTCAAATATGATATGTTTTAAGTATAACAAGCAGCAGCAATTCCATCAGCCCAAAAATACAGAGGTAAGGACGCGAAGCATAGCATTGTTCGAGCTGCTTCACATAGAGATCGGTTTTGTCTTTCAACGATTCCGTTTTGCTGCGGAGTGTATGGGGCTGAGAAATTGTGAGTCGTTCCCTTTTCAGCAAGAAAGTCTTCAAAATCTTTGTTCTTGAATTCCAAGCCATTGTCGCTTCTCACGTTACGAACGACTTTCCTTAGTTGTGTCTCTATCTGTTTTATAAAGAGCTTGAGCTTTGGAGTGGCTTCAGACTTTTGCTTCAGGAAGAATACCCATGTAAATCGAGAGAAATCATCCACTATACCCAAAATGTATTTGTTTCCCCCAATGCTTTCAATGGACGAGGGTCCACATAATTCAATATGTAACAGCTCCAATGGTTCTATCAACTTAGTATTGATAATAGAAGGATGACTTTGCCTACTCTGCTCTCCCATTTCACATGCTGCACAAAGATGTTCTTTATCAAATTTTAGAACTGGAAGACCTCGAACATGATCGCCCAAAACCAACTTGTTGATATCCGTGAAATTCAGAGGAGAGAGTCTTCGATGCCATAACCAGCTTCCATCAGAGTGAGCCTTTGTGAGTAAGCAAACTACTGGTTTACCTCGAATTGGGTTGAGGTTCAAAGGATACATTTCCCCCTTTTGCTTTGACTTCAACAGAACGTTATTATATTTCTTCTCGACAATCTCTGAGCCTTCCTCGTCAAACAATACCTTCAATCCAGTGCCAACTACCAGCTGTGAAACGCTGATAAGGTTGTGTTGGAGCCCTTCAACATACACCACTTTTCTTATAGAGAAATCACCATTAGTGATCATTCCATAGCCTTTGATAGTACCATATGAGTTGTTGCCGTACTTCACAATACCACCATCCTTGAAAGACTGAAACTCCTTCAATTCTTCCTTCCTCCCTATCATGTGACGTGAGCAGCCACTATCAATGTACCATTCTTCGTCAAACTACTCGTCATGTATAACCTACAAAATATTAAGCAGATTTAGGAACCCAAAGTTTCTTGGGTCCTTGTGAGCCTTTTACAGGACATGGAATAGTAAGAGAAATATCAACCAAGTAAGTGCATTTAATTAAAGTTGTTTCATCTTTTCTTTTTATGGTGAAAACTTTAATTTTGGTTGGTTTAGTAGGATTGAGATTTGTGGTGTTGACGTCGGCATTCTTTTGGATGACTTTTGGAAGTCTGTTATCTTCTAGAAAGAGTTTTCCTTTTCCCTTTAAGTCAATAGAAGGACGAGAATTGGAATGTGAAGTGTTGGGTCCGGAAGCGTCATAGGGTCTTCTGTGTGTCTGATTGGACTTGTAGGGATGGGGACCAAAACTGCTCTTTCGGTTGCAGTTGGGTGGAGAGCCGAGACCGCTCTTTCGGTTGATATTGCTTCGAGGACCGAAACTCTCCTTTCGGTTCCTTTCGGTCGAGGGGCCGAAACTCTCCTTTCGGTTCCTTTCGGTAGAGGGACCGAAAATACCCTTTCGGTTGGTGTTGTTCTGAGGACCAAAATTACTCTTTCGGTGCATTTCGGTCGTGGGACCGAAACTCTCCTTTCGGTTCCTTGATTCCTCTTGCGATTTGTGCTTCCTATCTATCCTTAAAAAATGAGGATTTTGTGATTTCCAAAACTATTTTCTTTCTGAGAGATTCTTCTTGTATCTCAGATTTCTTTGGTGTTTTCGATCAGCCACCTATTTTGGATTTCTGTGAATGTTGGCCTTTCTCTTTGAAGCATGAGCACAACATTCACTTTTTGCTGAGGATGTTTCACTAGTGGTTTGCACATGTTCGCCTAATGAGGTTTTGGTTCCAATTTTGTTTGGCACATCATATCTTGAAGGCTCATTTAGTGGTTCGGGTATATATCTACCTTTCACTCTCCATGAGGTCTTCTGAGATAGGCCCTTCGTCTCATCAACGTTGTCTATTGGTGCTGACCAGAAGAACTCGTCACATCCGTCAGCATTATCTTCTTCCACCATAGCTGTCAATTATGCAGTTTGGTGTGGAGTGACACCTGGTACCATGTAGACTTGATTTGGAGTGGTTTGTACCTTTTGGTACACAACAGATTTTGCTTTGAGAACTTTGATCTTGTCAGTAGACGAGCGAGTAAACTCAACAGAGTTTTCAGAAATCAAGTTTTTACGTGACTTAGGTTCGCTTTTGACAAATTCTGAACAATCAACCACATCCTCTACAGAGATTTCACTCAGATCATCATCCTCATTAAGTTCAGATGCATTTTCAACATCAATTTTATTTTCTGAACTTAATTTGGCATTCAAAGAGTCAAATTTATGTACGGTTTCGGCTCTTAATTTCAACCTATCATTCTCGTCTAACAGATTTTTAAGCATGTCCTTGTGGTCTTTGGACTTAATGTAGGATTCAATTTTGTCCAGACCTTGTAGGAGAGACCTCGTCAGAAGATACAACGCTTTCACAGTTGTAGGCTTCAGAATCTATATCATCCTCCTTTAATTCAAGGAAGGGTAAAATCATGCGATGTATCTTCTTTCCTATTTCACAATCAAGATGCAGCTGAGTGATGTTAAAATATAGTCTTTTAGCAATTAAACAAAACACATTTCACTATTTAAGAAGTTTAAGATTGTCTCTTTGCAAATAAATTGAATCATCCTTAGACCTAATCAACTCCTTCTCCTTCTGCTCGATCCACATTCTCCTTTCCTCACTCTTTGATGAAATCCTGCTAATTTGATCAGTTAGGTTAGAATTTGTGACACGGGTTTGGGTGATGTGACATCCCCAAAATCACGGCCAGAAAAGACCGATTTTGTTTATGCTTTTTAAAAATCAGAGTACTTCATTTTATAAAAATGTTGCGGAATTTGTTCCCAGAAAAACACGATAAATACGTTATTAAAACATTTTCGAAGAAACGTATTTATTTCCTTTTAAAACGTTTGGGATGTCATCGTTAATACCGAAACATAAGCATAAACAGAACTTACAATGATTTACACTAGTGATCTATATCTCTTTAAATCTCTCAGTGTAATGTCACTTCACTTCGTCACTTGTGATATACATAAACTGAGTGGGTCAGGTTGGGAAACCTGGTGAGTACAGAGGGTTTTCAACCCACAATAATATAATTATTATGTTCAATCAAACAATCAACCCAATTACCCATCCCCATTATCTTCTTTACTCTTTAAGGATTTAACCTAAGAGTCATCTATCCTGCATTCGTTTATTCCGAAGTCCCTTACTTCCAGGGTTATAGGACTGGCACTAAATCCATAGCTGCCAATGTTCGTTCATAAAGCACTAATTCCATAGCTGCTATAGTCTATTCATCGGGTACTAAATCCATAGCTACCAGTCTTTATCTAATAGGTACTAAGTCCATAGCTACCAATGTTCAACAGGTACTAAATCCTTAGCTACCAGCGTCTAACTAATAGGTACTAAGTCCATAGCTACCAATTCCCAACAGGTACTAAATCCATAGCTACCAACGTCTAAAAGGTACTAAGTCCATAGCTACCGGTGTTCGTCTCATAGGCACTAAGTCTATAGCTGCCAATATATACTCACGTCATCTTCTATCTCTCATCATTCATCTACCCATCTCGTACCCAACATATTCGTATATATAACATACGTATACAGTTTAAATCCTTTAAAACATGTATAAAACGTTCATCCAACATAGACAGCATGTATTCAGATAATATGTACACATAGCACGTAGTTTATATAAAATACTTCATATCTATGTGTAAGATGAAAGGGACTATGCACTCACCTGAGTAGGTGGTGACTCAGTACTCGGACAGCGCTTCGATACTCTCAAAACGATATTCCTTCGATAAAACCTAGTATCGATACCACTAGGGTTTAGTTTAACGATAACCGCGACAAATTAATTAGTCTGACTATTATTAAGCGTTAATAACGCTCAATATAACTCATAATAATAGCCCAAATAATTATTTTAAGGACCTAATAACATTCCTATAATTATTTGAAAGCTATATAAAAAAATTGTGTAAGCGTAGCACACTTACAGCGAATTTTATCGAAAACCGGGACCTAATTGGAGCAGCGTTTCGAAACCGAAAAACTCCTTTTTCTCGGGACTCCGGGAGCCTCGGGGCTTCCCTAGGGTGCTAAGGGTTTTACCTAGGGCTTAGGAGGGTTTAGATGAGCTAGAGAGAGAGAAACTAGTGAGAGAAAGAAGAGGTTTTGGGGTGAAGAGAAATGGCAGCCTCGCACCTTAATTTATAGGGTCTGGCTTCGGACATTACGTTGGGCGTACCGAGGGTACGCTGGGCGTACTCCTCGGATAAGATTGCCAGCCTCGGACCAGCTGTCTTGCACTCCATCGGACGGATAAGAACCGAAGTACGCGGGGCGTACTTGGCCTCGGACGCGGGGCGTTCTTTGGACGCTAGGCGTATCCTCGCTACGCTGGGCGTAACCCTCGCACCAGGTGTCACCATCCGAAGCGATTTCATCCGACGGCTGGGAGTTCGGCCACGTCATCCTTTCATGCATCAGTTTCGCAAGTTTACTTTCCAACTTTAAAAATTCGTAACTTTCTCATACGAACTCCGTTTTTGACGTTCTTTATATCCACGCGAAGGTGGGAACGTACTCTACAACTTTCGTTTAGACTTCGTCGGCTAATTTTGGCTCGATTTTAAATTTTATATTATTAACGGGCCGGGACATGATTGGTCCGTTAAATCCTCATAACTTCTTCATCCGACATCTGTTTTCGCCCATCTTTTTCTCGTTATGCTACTCTCAACGAGATCTTCGATTCTCGTTTAGGTTGCGTCGGCTAAAAATCGCTCGATCTAATATTCGAATTTCGGGCTGTACACTGCTATTCCGAAACTTCGAAAAATCATAACTTCTTCATACGAAGTCAGATTTGGGCGTTCTTTTTACCGAAGTTCTTAGTTTAACATATTCTATGACTTTCGTTTAGATTTCTAAAGCTAAATCTCACTCTATCGTAAATTCACTATTTACGCTTCCCGGTATTGTGCCGGTTCCGTCGCGAAACTTCAACGGGCCATAACTTCTTCGTTATAACTCGGATTTCGGCGTTCTTTATATGTACGGAAACCTTGTGACGTATTCCACAACTTGGTTAATATTATTTATTCTAAATAATCTTTTGTCGAAAAGTCGTTTTCGACCCCTATTGCCTCTAATTTGACTAGCCCGGATCTACGGGCGTTACAATTATCTCCCCCTTAGGATGATTACGTCCCGGAATCATCAACGAAACATGGTCGTATAATGACTCTATACGTCATCTCTTCATCCTAGATAATAATTATAACTTCTACATTCCTTCAAGTCTATCTCTTAAACTCATTGGCTGTAAGAGTACTCGATCGTGCACCTGCTCTCTACCTCAGGCTAGACTCCAAATTATGACCTTCAAGTCACAATCTCGATCCTTGCTGGATACAGACTTGAGATAAGTTCTTTTATTACTACTATAGATCGATGTGTCATATTCTAATGACCTATCATCGTATGTTGCAACACTTAGACTTAGGTCTCTTAGAGTTAAATTCTAAAACAGACTATGCCTTCCTTCATGTTCTAATGTGATATAATCACACTTTAACATTAGGCATTTCTAGCTGCCAACTTCTTTAACAACGAGTGCGATACTTCTATTGATCGCTTTGATTTCAATCGTTTGGTTTAATTCGGACGCTACATCAAACTTGGTTCTCTGAACCACACAACATACTCATCGTAGTCGGACTCGTTTCGATATGGCCACTAGGGTCGGAATATCAACAATCTTCTTAGTCATTACCGAAACGATGGTAACAACACACTTGAATAAAACGAAATCAATTACTAGCTTCTTGGTAACCTTGTGACTTTCCCTGATCCAAGTGTGAGTCCTGTGCTTCCGGTAGTATAGGCCTCTACTACCATTCACACCTACTCATACTCGTCCCAAGTACTGTCCCGCAGTTTTCCAAGTCACCACACAAGAAGATCACATAGTAGCTTAACACATCAAATATCAAAACGAAGGTTTTATTACTCCTTGAAACTATTACATAGGTGTTCAAGTTCACCCTAGACTATGCCTCTAATAGGCCACATCATACAATACTATGGCTACTGCATAACTTGATCTTCGGATATGAAGTCCTCATCCTTGATTCCTCGCACGGTTTTCTGCTTCGTCGAGGATCATGTGAAATGCCCTTGGCCTTGGTGGCGTTTCTGGTCTTACTGCTTTATTTTTCTTTGGGCAGTTTCTGGACATATGCCCCTTGCCTCCACATCCGTAGCATACTTTATCATCATGTGTGCAGTCTTTGGAATACTGACCAGTCCTCCCACACTTGTAGCAAGTCACTTCACCATCGCATCTTCCAAAGTGCTTCTTCTTGCACTTCTCACACCACTTGGCTTCATTCCTTCGGTCGTCCAGGTTAGACTTCGAGAACTTTCCCTTATTATCAGGTCTTGAGGATCCTTCCAACTTCCTCTTCTCACCAACTCCAACTTTCTCCAGACCCTTTTCTCTTATTTGGGTCTCAACATTCTTGGCTGCCCAGATGGCGGCTTTCAAAGTGGTTGCTTGTTTGACCATTGGACCAAAGTCTGCTGGTAATCCATGGGCAAACTTATTGACCTTGGAGAGTTCAGTTGGAACTAGATAAGGAACAAGCTTCATTTTCTCCGTAAAACTTGCAGCATACTTGATGACACTCATCTTTCCCTTCTTTAGATTCTGAAACTCGTTGTTGATTTCCAGAAGATCCTGTTCAGAGCAGTACTGCATTTTTAGCTGCACCAGAAAATCCTCCCATGACATCTTGCTCGCTTCTCCTTTGGGCATCGAATCAGCTAGTAGCTTCCACCAGCTTAGTACTCCAGATTTCAACAGAGGAACCGCGAGAGCGGTCTTTTGCCTGTTGCTACACTCACAACTCTCAAACATCGTCTCCATCTCGGAGATCCAGTTTATGACTTCCACCGATGTCGGGCTTCCAGATAGACTCGGTGGTTTGGACGCCATGAAATCCTTGTATTTGCATCCACGTCCATCATTTCCTCCATCCTGGTGGTTTTGCCTAACTATTGGTGGGTTGGCTTGACCAACAGTCCCACTGTAGTTTCCCTCCTCAGTCTGCCCCTCGTTCAACTCGGGCCGTTCGATCTGAATGGTCGCTTCCTCTCGATTTTGCTGGAGCAAACGCCTGGTTTCCTCCATTTGACGATCCAACATCGCTTGGATCATCGCTTGCACTCCGGCCATTGTGACTAGCTCAGCAGTGGCTTCCATCACCGGTATTTGCTCAATCACTGGGGGCTGATCTCGGTTCCCATTTGCATTCACGTTTCCGCTACGTGTTCTTACCATCTTGATCTATACACCTAATGAGGTGAATCTAGACCTTTACTTAGGATTGACGTTTAAATCATCCTTATCACTCCGAAACGTTTACATGCTAGTTCTAATACCGTAGTCGTACGTTTAGAATCCTAAACACATAAGGTTTCCAGATCCGGTCGGCAACAGACCATAGATCCGAACAATTAACAACATATAATGCACAAAGCATTTAGCACATAAAAGCAATTTAGGCATCATTCCTAAAATAAGCTAGTGCTCACACCTCACAATCATCGCTTAGCATTCTAAGTTTAAGTCTAGAAATAAATCCATATTCCTAGTTCGCTTAAACTAATGCTCTGATACCAACTGTGACATCCCCAAAATCACGGCCAGAAAAGACCGATTTTGTTTATGCTTTATAAAAATCAGAGTACTTCATTTTATAAAAATGTTGCGGAATTTGTTCCCAGAAAAACACGATAAATACGTTATTAAAACATTTTCGAAGAAACGTATTTATTTCCTTTTAAAACGTTTGGGATGTCATCGTTAATACCGAAACATAAGCATAAACAGAACTTACAATGATTTACACTAGTGATCTATATCTCTTTAAATCTCTCAGTGTAATGTCACTTCACTTCGTCACTTGTGATATACATAAACTGAGTGGGTCAGGTTGGGAAACCTGGTGAGTACAGAGGGTTTTCAACCCACAATAATATAATTATTATGTTCAATCAAACAATCAACCCAATTACCCATCCCCATTATCTTCTTTACTCTTTAAGGATTTAACCTAAGAGTCATCTATCCTGCATTCGTTTATTCCGAAGTCCCTTACTTCCAGGGTTATAGGACTGGCACTAAATCCATAGCTGCCAATGTTCGTTCATAAAGCACTAATTCCATAGTTGCTATAGTCTATTCATCGGGTACTAAATCCATAGCTACCAGTCTTTATCTAATAGGTACTAAGTCCATAGCTACCAATGTTCAACAGGTACTAAATCCTTAGCTACCAGCGTCTAACTAATAGGTACTAAGTCCATAGCTACCAATTCCCAACAGGTACTAAATCCATAGCTACCAACGTCTAAAAGGTACTAAGTCCATAGCTATCGGTGTTCGTCTCATAGGCACTAAGTCTATAGCTGCCAATATATACTCACGTCATCTTCTATCTCTCATCATTCATCTACCCATCTCGTACCCAACATATTCGTATATATAACATACGTATACAGTTTAAATCCTTTAAAACATGTATAAAATGTTCATCCAACATAGACAGCATGTATTCAGATAATATGTACACATAGCACGTAGTTTATATAAAATACTTCATATCTATGTGTAAGATGAAAGGGACTATGCACTCACCTGAGTAGGTGGTGACTCAGTACTCGGACAGCGCTTCGATACTCTCAAAACGATATTCCTTCGATAAAACCTAGTATCGATACCACTAGGGTTTAGTTTAACGATAACCGCGACAAATTAATTAGTCTGACTATTATTAAGCGTTAATAACGCTCAATATAACTCATAATAATAGCCCAAATAATTATTTTAAGGACCTAATAACATTCCTATAATTATTTGAAAGCTATATAAAAAAATTGCGTAAGCGTAGCACACTTACTGCGAATTTTATCGAAAACCGGGACCTAATTGGAGCAGCGTTTCGAAACCGAAAAACTCCTTTTTCTCGGGACTCCGGGAGCCTCGGGGCTTCCCTAAGGTGCTAAGGGTTTTACCTAGGGCTTAGGAGGGTTTAGATGAGCTAGAGAGAGAGAAACTAGTGAGAGAAAGAAGAGGTTTTGGGGTGAAGAGAAATGGCAGCCTCGCACCTTAATTTATAGGGTCTGGCTTCGGACATTACGTTGGGCGTACCGAGGGTACGCTGGGCGTACTCCTCGGATAAGATTGCCAGCCTCGGACCAGCTGTCTTGCACTCCATCGGACGGATAAGAACCGAAGTACGCGGGGCGTACTTGGCCTCGGACGTGGGGCGTTCTTTGGACGCTAGGCGTATCCTCGCTACGCTGGGCGTAACCCTCGCACCAGGTGTCACCATCCGAAGCGATTTCATCCGACGGCTGGGAGTTCGGCCACGTCATCCTTTCATGCATCAGTTTCGCAAGTTTACTTTCCAACTTTAAAAATTCGTAACTTTCTCATACGAACTCCGTTTTTGACGTTCTTTATATCCACGCGAAGGTGGGAACGTACTCTAAAACTTTCGTTTAGACTTCGTCGGCTAATTTTGGCTCGATTTTAAATTTTATATTATTAACGGGCCGGGACATGATTGGTCCGTTAAATCCTCATAACTTCTTCATCCGACATCCGTTTTCGCCCATCTTTTTCTCGTTATGCTACTCTCAACGAGATCTTCGATTCTCGTTTAGGTTGCGTCGGCTAAAAATCGCTCGATCTAATATTCAAATTTCGGGCTGTACACTGCTATTCCGAAACTTCGAAAAATCATAACTTCTTCATACGAAGTCAGATTTGGGCGTTCTTTTTACCGAAGTTCTTAGTTTAACATATTCTATGACTTTCGTTTAGATTGCTAAAGCTAAATCTCACTCTATCGTAAATTCACTATTTACGCTTCCCGGTATTGTGCCGGTTCCGTTGCGAAACTTCAACGGGCCATAACTTCTTCGTTATAACTCGGATTTCGGCGTTCTTTATATGTACGGAAACCTTGTGACGTATTCCACAACTTGGTTAAGATTATTTATTCTAAATAATCTTTTGTCGAAAAGTCGTTTTCGACCCCTATTGCCTCTAATTTGACTAGCCCGGATCTACGGGCGTTACAGGTGAGACTGCTACTTATGCTTGAAAATTTAGATTTTAAGTTATTTAATTCCTTTTCATAGTTAGTAACAAGTATTTTTAGAGAAGCAAGAATATTTTGTACCTTCTTGATCAACTCATCACATTCGTTGATCTGTGCACTGACAGGTTTGGCAGCAAAACACCTGTCCTCTCGCTCCTTCTCGTCTTCTATTCCCCCATTGGTTGTATATCCTCTCATTTGAGACACACCTTCGGTCACCACAAAGCACCTTCCTGTTACAGGTTCTTCATTCACCAGCATAGCCTTCCCATGAGTGGGCTTCCTCACTTCTTCATCCTCTGAATCTGTGGACCAAACTTCCACACCACCAAATTCATCATGGTTGTCTATATCCTGCACAATTAAAGCATTCATAGTAGTATTGTTAGCAGCCGACTTTCTTTTCTTGATTTCCTCCAGTCTTCTCAGGAGGCTCGCTTCCTCATCTTCATCATTTATCTTTTCTTCTTTCTTTTTCAACATACAATCTTTTGCAAAATGGTTCTTGCCTCCACAGTAATGGCAATCAAATCCTGAGTCTCCACCAACTTTCGCTTCTCTCTTTGACTCTTCAGACTTTGACCACATCTTCGGTTCCTCCTTGATCTTTTCGGCACTGTAACTTCCCTGCCAGTTTCGGTTCATGTTGGCTGGGAATTTCTTCTTAATGAATTTTCTGGGATTGGATACCATCATGGCATATTCTTCACCGGTTAGATCATAATTGGCAAGATCCAATTCCTCTTCTTCTTCAACTGAGCTTTTACCTTTAGAGACAAGAGCTAAAGAACCTAAACTGGAAATCACATTCGTTTCCTTAGACAGTGCACTTTCATGGGATTTCAAAATGCCCACTAGTTTCACCAGAGAATATGACTTGAACTGTTCATGAGCTTTAACTGTAGATACAACAGCTATCCATTCGGATCTAAGACCGTTCATGAAAGTAACTTTTTGTTCAATAACTTTCCTTTCAATCCCATGCTTTATCATCTTGCTTAAAAGATGATTGAAGCGATCAAAAGTTTGAACAAGTTTCTCTTCAGGCTTCTGCTTAAAGTCTCCAAATTCAGAGAGCAAGAGAGCTTGAATTGAATGTTCCAAGTCTTCGTCAGTGGAATACAATTCTTTTAATCTGTCCCAGATCTCTTTAGTCGTGGCACAAGAACTTACCAAACGAAACGTATCTAACTGCAAAGCAAACCTTATCATCCTCAGGGCCTTGATGTTGCATTGAAACTTTTCCTTCTCGTCTTGAGGAATATCTTTAACATCGTTAACAAGCTGATTGTACTCCTTCTGAGTTTTGACAATCTTAGAGGTGCTTGAGTGAGCGAATGGGCCAATAGTGATTGCTTCCTAGATTAAATATCCATTATCCTCCAATCCAATCACATAATCTTCAAAGTGATGCGTCCAAACTTCATAGTCTTGAGTATAAAAGATTGGAATCCTTGTCGTAGAACCAATGTTGTTGGAGATGTTGATTGGATTGGTTTGTGAATCATCCATGGACATTGTAATGACTTTTGATCGATTACCTGTAAAACATCAGACTTGTAATATTTCGTTAGGGTTAGATCAACTATTAATGAGATACGTCAATATGGAATGACAGCTCAATTAATATCAATCAATGCGGAATTAAAAACCCTAATAATTTCTTCGACAGAAGAGATGTGTATGAATTACGCAGTCTCCTGCTCTGATACCAATTGATGAGAATTAAACTCTAGATCGATTAGATCTTTCACAGATAAGAATATGAAAATCAAACAAGACAATCACAGTAAGAGTATGAACACTAAATAGAATCAAATATGTGCTTATGATTCAACAAAGTCATGCCTCAGCAGAGCTCGATGAAGAACTTCTGCTGTAGAGGCGAGCTAGGGTTTTACAAAACTCAATAAGTAAAATAATAAAAGCGTTTTTAATTCCTAAGACTACATGCATGTAGCTTATATACTAAACCCTAGAACAAAAACATGCACGGTTGGACAGGCCCAATACCAGCAATCAAAACTAGGCTAAGGACCGAGCCCATGACGCAACATAATAATCCCAACAATTTTGAAGACTAAAAAATTAAAATTAAAATTAAAATAAAATCTAAAAATTTAAACTAAAATAATTTTTAATTTTTGAATTTTAGAAATTTAAAATAAAAAATAAAAATAAAATAAAATGTATTAACACTAATTTCTCTTTCACCAATGCTAATATTATTTTTGTGATATTAGGATCAAAGTTTTTAGACAGCCTCAATCTGTTTATCGGTACTTCCCCCTTTATGAATAGATCTGGTCAATCACCGTTATTGTGATCCACTTAAACACGAAAGATTGTGATAGATTTAGGACATCCTACAATTGACAAGACATTGTGACCTTATGTTTCTAGATAAAATTCCTAAGGACCATTCAGCTGACGACGACCAAGGATATTATTCTCCACCTAAATTGAGCAGCGAGATCTACAGACAACCTATTAAGTGTTCAAATTAGATGTACTAGAACATGTTTCCCGCTTCCTGATATACCCCAATAATCAGGGACTTCCAAAATACTCCTTACTTTAGATGAGCAGACAATTATTATTGGAGAAGTCAGATTTACAATGCATATGTTGTACACCCAGGTCGGATCTCTTCCAATCATACATAGGGATTAACATATGACTAACCAGATTTAGAGGGATTGAGAAGTAGAATGGTGCATATGTTGTGTACCAGGTTAGATGTATTTGAATCACGCAAAGGAGACAACATATTACTAACAAGTAGAAAGAATTGCATAGATAAAAAGATGCAGAGAGATAAAATTGCATATGTTGCAGTCCAGGTCGGATCTTTCAATCACGCAGAGGAGGAAACATACGAATAACAGAAAGAAAGCAAAAAAAATAATCTTCTACAGACCTAATTTATCGGAATTCCCCAGTCGCCCCGTCAATACCAGAATTATAAGACAGAGTTCGTTCATCGAGGAAAAGTTAAACCACAATTCTAGATACATTATTTAGTGTAATCTGCAGATTCCTATGTATATCTCCCTGTTCAACCTACCCGAGCATCGTATTGTCAGGCTAAATGGATCTATCTAGGTCAGGATCTGTAAAGTCATTTGATTTCTTAAGTTCATCTATGCCTAGTCAAGTCCATATAAATCTTTCATGCCTACCAGCGCATTGAACACAGAACCTAGAGAATTCAACTTTGGTACCTTACACAGACCAAAATTCCCTGTTATCACATGTTGATATAACTTCCCATCACAACACCTGCAGACAAACTACCATGAGATTATATTTTTGGGTTTTTCTGATTTTTCATTGATTTTGAATTTTTTGAATTTTCTAATTTTTGTTTTGTTTTTATTTCTCCCCCTAAATTTGTGCATAGGAGAGAAAGGAAATTAAATGTGAAAATTTAAACTACCTATAAACAAAAATTAGTCTTCAAAACGAATCATTCTCAGAAAACCAACAAGCACATTGAATCCAGCTTTGTTAAACGATTTTGTGAACAAATCCGCCACATTGTTATTAGTGTAGATCTGTTCCAACCGAATGAGTGAACGCCCATAACAATCTCTGATAAAATGCATTTTGATGTCGATGTGCTTGGTTTTTGAATGTTGGATTGGATATTTGGCAATTTGGATTGCAGCGTCATTGTCATGGAAAATGGGAGTATCCAGAAAATTCAAACTGTAGTCCAGCAATTGATGTTGAATCCATATGAATTGAGAACAACAGGCGGAAGCAGCAACATATTTTGCCCCAGTTGTTGAGGTTGAGACGGTTTTTTGTTTCTTGCACTGCCAGGACACCAGACGGTCACCCAAAAATTGACATCCCCCAGAAGTTGATTTCCTGTCAAGTTCACAACCTCCATAATTGCTGTCAGCGAAAGCATATAAATCAAAATCAGAAATTTTTGGGTACCAAAGACCCAATTTTGGACTACCTTTGAGATACTGAAAAATTCTTTTGACTATAATTAAGTGAGAGAGTTTAGGGTTAGCCTGATATCGAGCGCATTAACAAACTGCGAACATGATGTCTGGCCTGCTCGCAGTCAGATACATCAGGGATCCGATCATCAATCTATATTAAGTATGATCTACAGATTCACCTTCTGGATCTGGAGTCAACAGGGGTCATTCGGCCATCGGCGTCAAGGCAGGATTGGAGTCTTTAAACCCGAACTTCTTAAGCATATATTCAACATACTTCGCTTGATGCAGTAGGATTCTGGTTGAATTTTAACGTACTTGCAAACCCAGAAACATCGTCATCTCCCCCAAAGAACTCATCTTGAACCGTTTCTTCATAACCGTCTCGAACTCCTTGCAGAGTTGCTGGCTTGTCGACCCGAAGATGATGTCGTTAACATATATCTGAACGAGAATAAGATCGGCATCCACATGCTTTATAAAGAGTGTCTGATCGATCGTGCCTCTGGTGTAACCATGCTCAAGCAAATGATCTGTTAAGGTAGCATACCAAGCTCGAGGAACCTGATGCAACCCATACAGAGCCTCGTCCAATTTGTAGACGTGATTCAAAAACTTTGAGTTGACAAAGCTAGGAGGCTGATCAACGTAAATCTCCTATTTCACAGCTCCATAAAGAAAGGCAGTCTTAATGTCCATCTGATAGAGAGTGAACCCCATGTAGGAAGCATACACCAAGAAGATATGGATAGCTTCAAGGCGCACTAGAGGAGCATACACCTCAGTGTAAGTCAAGTCCTTCGATTTGCCGAAACCCACGAACAACCAAATGTGCTTTGTTGCGCACAATGACCCCTGAATCATCTTGCTTGTTCCGAAAGACCCAGCGTGTGTCAAGAGATTTCTTGCCCTTTGGCAACTCAACCAACTGCTAAACCCCTAGTTTCTCAAACTGATTTAACTCCTCATGCATCGCATCAACCCAGTTGGGTTCATTTAATGCCATTTGGACGTTCTTTGGCTCGATCTGAGAGATAAAGCAAGAGTACAGACATGTGTTGACGTCTCCACTCTGACTTCTCGTTCTGACTCCGTCTCCGAGTGGCCCAATGACTTTCTCGATCAGATGATCGCGTTGAAGTCTTGTAGGGATCTCATGGTTCATATCATCGAGCGAGACAGGAAAGTTGTGAACATTGATCAATCCATCATTTGCTCCACCTCAAACGATCTATGACCATCAGAGGGGCTTTCCACGTACTCGTTTTCTATTAGTTCGGGAAAGAGAAGCTCCATGAATGTTTGAGTTGCAGCGGAAGTATCTATGGTCATGAACTCTCGTTCGGCAGGAGTAAGAAAAGTGGCATCAGCATCTGGATTGATTTGTTAACTCGGAGAGTCTGAGGAAGAACTTAAAACAACTGTATCCACTGTTGGAGTCGTAGAAGACACCACCGGTGGTTTGTTGACAACATCCTCCTCTTCATCTTCAAGAATAACATTTGAACATGAGGAAGTACCTGACAAATCATCCGAAAACACATTAAATGATTTAAATAAAGAAGTGTAATCGAATAACCAATCAGTACTGACTTGAGCGTCAGTCTCGTTCTCCTCCAGCCAGTGCACATCAAAGGATTCCACAATTTGTTTTGTTTTCTTATTGTAGACCCTGTATGCAGTACGTGCAGCGTATCCCATGAAGTAGCAGTCATCGGCCTTCGAGCTGAACTTAAGGTTGGATTCTAAGTGAAGGAGGGTGCAAGGACATCCAAAGATTCAGAAGTGTGCAACAGATGGCTTGTGACCGTATATAATTTCATACGGAGTCTTCATTTGGGCTTTGTTGATCAAAACACGGTTCTGAACATAGCAGGCCGTGTTGATCGCCTCGTCCCAAAAGAAGACAGGAATTTTTGAGTCACACAGCATCGACCTTGCAGCATCTTTAAATGTACGATTTCGCCGTTCAGCAACACCATTTTGTTGCGGTGTGTGAGCAACACTATATTGACACACGATCCCCTTTTCAGCACAAAATGATGTGGAACGACATTCTTGAATTCCGTCCAATTATCAGTTTTGAGCGCCTTCACTTTCTTGTTGGTTTGGTTCTCAATCATAACCACAAACTTCTTGATTAGGTCAACGATCCCAGACTTGTTGGACAAGAAGAAAACCCACGTGAACCGCGAGTAGTCATCTATCACAACCAGACAGTATGAAATTTTGTTGATGTTGAGGTCGTTGACCAGACCAACTAAGTCCATGTGCAACAATTGGAGAACTTTGTTGATTGAGTTGATTTGTTTTGGCAGGTGTGGCTTTCGGTGATGTTTGCCTTGTGCACAAGCCACACACTTTTCAAATGTAATGAAGTCTTTGACTAGGAGTCCACGCACGATCTTGTTCTTGGCAAGACAATTCATGTTCTTTGCATTTGCATGTCCGAGCCGACGGTGTGATAGCATAGCATTGTGCTCGGAGACTTTAGAGAAGAGGCAGGTGAATTGTTCCGGAAGATTATGATTCATGTTTATGATGTAAGCGTTCCTGTCTCTTTTTGAATTCACTAAAATCCATTCTTCAGGAATGACGATCCCCGACTGCAAGATAAGACATTCTTTATCAGTAAAATGTGTAGAGTAGCCCTTGTCGCAAATTTGAGAGACGCTCAACAAACTATGCTTCAACTTGGGCGTGTAGTTGATGTTCTCAAAGCTCAGCACTCCATTGGTAACGGTTCCTTTTTGCTTGATCTTTCCTCCATCTCCTCCCGCAAAGGAAACAAATCCCAGGTTAAATTTTTGAATGTCGTGCAACTGGGAAATGTCTCCTGTCATGTGCCGGGAACAACCGTTGTAGACATACCACGGTCTGGCGACATTCCTCTGTAGTTGTTCCTACACAATGCATGGGATCAATTAGATTTTGGGACCCAAGTCATTACAACCCTGGGTTTACCCTTGACATTCACAGATTTTTCTTTTTGACTTTTTGTTTTTGTTTTACTATCAGATACAGAGTCAGAAGATGATGATGATTGGACAATTGAAGATTTAGGCACCCACTGGTAATTAGGTTTTGAAATATTCACAGGTAATTTTGAAATATTTTTCTTTTGTTTTGAGCGTCTAGATTTTCGGCTAGGATTAGTCGAAAATCCAGACAATGCCTTTGATGAAATCGATATTGGCTTAGCCGCATTCGATCTTGTCAAGTCACCTGTGGTTGTTATAGTAAAAATTTGTTTATTTGTTTTAGGTTCAACCCTTCTCTTGTCCTTATGAACATTCCAATCATCATCACGAAGATGAGATCTCAAGTACTTTCTCATGAGAGACCTTCCTCGCGACTCATTTTCTCTTCTTGGTGTAGAAAAATGAAAAAATGCCCTATTAGGACAATTTTGAGTGATATGGCCAGAAATACCATATTTAAAACATATTTGCTTTTTATCATTAAAACTGGTACCGCCTATTTCAGATTTTGTGCTCTTATTTACTCCTCTACTTTTCCCACACGTGTAAGTGAAAAAATCAGGTTGTGTGACAGGTGTAGATGGAGTGGATGTACTTGTGTCAGGTTTATTAGTTTTAGCAATAGCATCATCACATTTATCAAAAGCAATAGATTTTGAAACCAAATCATTACAAATCAACGCATCAAGTTTTGAGTTAGACACACAATCATCATTGTTCGAAATAAAGACACCAAATTTTGAAACAAATTTATTTTCAAACACTTTCTCTCCAGCCTCTTGCTTTTCCTGACTTAAAGACAAATTTGCATAGGAAGTAGAAACGTTAGTATCTTTTTCCGTACCACTACTTTCCGTTGCATGTACAACTGATTTACCATACACCATAAATGGCTCTTGGTGTATCTCCTCCTGATTCAAAGGTTTAGCAATATAATTGTGATTGAATGGGGGAGGGACACTCTCATATCCTATACCTACTTGTTTTGGTCCTTCCACTTCATTTTTTTCAATTATTGTTGCAAATTTTTCCCTTGACACATTGAATATCTTAAAGTTAAAATCAGCATTTTCAAAACGTATTTTCAATGTGTCAGGTTCTTCAATGACAACAGCAAGTTGTTTCTTAATGTAATTGTAATTTCCACATTTGTTACTGTACTCCTCCTACAATTTCCCAAAGTCCTTAGTCTTAGCCTATAATTGTTATTTTTATGGTTTCTGGCCTTTCCTAAGGTTGTACCCCTCATATTTAAGGTCCTCATTCTTTTTATGGTTTGGGGTAGTCTGTACCATAATGGTAAATTGCAGTTCCATCATTTCTTCCTTCGGGTCCACTTCAACTTGCTCTTCAGGGACATCGTTGATCTGGTCCAGGTGAGCATTTTTAGGTCATGAGATGTTCAGGGCCTGAATCTAATCTTCCCAGTCAAACGACTGAGCCACCACTGCCAGATTTGTTGTTTGATTGTTGGTGGTAGCTCCCCTGCTGCTTCTAACTGGCACCATGGGCATTCTCTGGCGAAGTGTCCAGGCTCATGGCAATTGAAACATCTTAGTTTGCCCTTGTTGAAGCCGACCTTCTTCTCTACGTTCATTCCCCAGTTATTCTTGCCAGTTTTCTTTGCAAGTTGTTTGGCCCTAAACACAGCCATGGCAATCTGCCATGTGATGTCCATCTCCTCGACATCTTCTGGGTGTAGTTGATCAAGGTTAACAAAAGAAACCTGAAGAGGCAACTCTCCAACTATAAAGGCGTTGTAGCAGTTAACAAGTTTGGTTGCTAAAGCCATATTCTCATCGGTTTCTTTGGAGGCAGGATTGGAAATAGGTGCTTTCGAGGAGGAGGCTGCTTGTGGATAAGGCATTGATGGTTGAACATTATGCATAGGTGGAAAAGCATGAGATGATGGTTGAGGAGAAACAAAGGTTTAGGGTTGAGGAGCGGTAAAAGATGAGAATGTACTATTTGAAGCAATTCCCAAATTAGCAGTTGAATAGGAGTTGACGTGGTTGATATCTCTCTATTTGTCATCCAGATCACATGCCTTGATAGTCGCCTGGTTTTCGCAAGACTCAGATGGTTGAGGTCCTTTGTTTTTTTGATCACTGAGATGTTCATGTCCCATGACTTTGGCAGAGAGTTTAGAAGCTTCTTGTTAATCTCAGACCTTGTAACCACAATACCAGCAGAGCTCATCTCAGTAGTGAGAGTGATGAACCTCTGTATTTAAGCTTCTAAAGATTCTCCAAGGATGTGATTCAACATATTCAACTTCTGCCTCATCATGTCTTGACGACATTGTTTCATATCCTCATTCCCTTCGTACACCTCTATCAGTGCTTCCCACAAAGCTTTTGCTGAAGTGTAGTCTCTGAAACCCTATGTAATCTCTGGAGATAAAGCCATTGTGAGTTTATCCACTGCTTTCTCTTGCTCTTCAATCTTCTCAAAGTCTTCATTGGTGTAGTTCTCAAAATCCTTATCAACGACTGTTCCATTCTCGTGTGTTGTGGTGATCTGGAATGGTCCTTTCAAGATGTTTCTCCATATTTTGAAGTCTTTCATCTTAATATACTTCTCCATACAGTATTTCCACTCGGGAAAACCTTCAACGGACAGCAAGCATGGAATTCTGGTAGTTGTACCCATGATGGAGTCCAGTTCTTGATGAGCAACCATGTTCTGTTGTTCCATTTGTTTTTGGTTTTTCTTAATTGATTGAACAAATAAAACTAGCAGGAAAGTACAAAACAGAAATTGTTCTATAGCCAAGTGCGTTGACGGCCATATAGAGTTTACGACCGTACACTATGATCATGGCCGTACACACGATACAATTCACGGTAAAATGAGTTAAACACGGTCAATGAATGGTTCCCGGTCAACAAATAATTCATGGACAATGGAGATGAATGGTTTACCGCCGTACACACTTGATCAAGAATGGTTCACGGTCGTAAACACTTCAACAGATGAAAACCGTGAACACTTAGAATTCGATGAAAACAACAGATCTTCAACCCTTTTAGCTTGGAAATCATGAACAACAACAAGAACTAAGCAGGAAACACTTGAAAAGTCACAAAAACAGGAATACACTCCAACCGAAAGTGAACTTGAATCAATTTGACACGAGTTGGCTCTGATACCAATTGTAAAGTCCCAAATTTGCTTGATGTATCAATCAACAATTGTAAGTCCCAAATCTGGAACCAACTAGTGATCAAACAATGAATCAAGCTTAGATCAATCAATAAAGAACAAGAATGGATTAGAAGAAGGAAATAATCAAGCAATGCACATGTTTCATAGCTAAGTCGTGAACGTCTGGTACACCTTGAATCACACACACACACAACGTCACTGTTCACAGACAGGAAAAACACTATTTATAGGGAAACATGACCGCAAAAGGGTTCACAGCCGTGAACACCCATACAACTGTGAAGAGTAAAAACATGACCAAAACCCTATCAGGACCTATACAAGATAATTTCCTAGCCCAAACCACTAAATTATGACCTAACATTTTTAAAGGCCTGTCGTATATTCTATAACATATACATATCAATTCAGATCCTGGCATATAATTATATCCATTTGTTTTAACATTTAACGTTAAATCATCAAGTATATTAACATCATATAGTGATAATTGTAAATTAAGATGAATATTGAAATATATTGGACCATGGGTCAAACTAGATTGTATTATGCGCATTAAAAATTGTTTCCAATTCATATTACGACCATCACATAGAACAACTAAAAAAAAACTTTCTGGTAAACCTTGTAAAGTTAAAGGTTTAGAAGCAATTTGCATTAATATTATATGTAAATAATTATAAGTATATTGATATCTATGAATATCATCATAAGTTAATAATTTAAAAATAATATCATCTTGATTCATTGTTAAATTTTCTTCAGTTGTTTTAAATGATTGTATAAAACCTAATTCTTCAAAAATACCTAGTTCATATAAAACTTTTGGTTGTATTCTAGGAATTGTCCATTTATTAAGCAAATCTAATTGTTTTGGAATTTCATATTCCTCATTTATTTGATTTTTAACATTATTTCTATTATTTCTTTTTAACATATGAAAATTATAACGAGCTAAATTTCAAAACAATTTTTCACATTTTAATAACACACTTTCATTGATAATTGTTATAAAAATGTCATTGTATCACATAACAACTCATAACATCACATCCCAAGATCATAATATGTAAAACTCCTCATGTGTGTGTACCGATCAAGCCGACGCCTTCCCGCGATCCTCATTGGTACCTGAAACACATCACACAACACTGTAAGCATAAATGCTTAGTGACTTCCCCAAAATACCACATACAACACATACGCCTTTCCAGGCCATAACTCTGTGGAACCTTCCTGTCCAAGTGTCTCAGGGGACTTCCGTCTCGAATCCCGGTAGACCTTCCGGTCCTACCCGTATCGACCTTCCGGTCCATACCTCCTGACCTTCCGGTCCATGTCATCTTGACCTTCTGGTCCATATCATCTTGACCTTCCGGTCCTTATCATACATAGCATACATAACACATACATATCACATATCAACATATAGCACTTATATCTCATAGCATACAAGACCTTCCGGTCACACATAGGTACCCTTCCAGGTACAATATAGTGAGAAGACTCACCTCGGTATCTCGGATAGTCTCGTACTCGAACACACTGGTCTAGCACCCGCCTAAACACATAACAATACTCTCAAATAAATAACGACTCTCAAAGGCTAGATTAAATTCACTCTACATCTTCCATAGAAGGGTAAAAGACCATTTTACCCCTCCCTGGCCCAAAAGTCCAAAGGTTCACCAAAACCCTAAAAGTCAATGAAAGTCAACAGGAGGCAGTACGCGGCGCGTACCTTCTCTGTACGCGGGGCGTACGCCGGCGAACCACAATCGGGGTCTCAACCCCTTACGTTGCGCGTACTGAGAGTTACGCCCAGCGTAATTCTCAGTTTCAGCCATTCCATGGATTTTGGTCTTAAACGGTTAAGACACTCCTTCAACTTCCAGATCTGACTCTCCTTAAGCCTCTTATCCCATAAAGTCGGAACCTTTAAGCCCTTGCATGGCTGTAAAGGTCCCTACACCCTCTAACACCTTTCCTTTCTCCCCCAAAGGTCTAGATCTCATGCATGGCTCAATATTTATGTCCAAGATCGCATTTTTATGAACATACAACTCATATAGTCCTGAAATATGATAGATCTAGGCCAATGGAGACCATTTTCTCATAAACTCTCCATCTTGGCACCAAAAACCCTAGAAATAGGTCCAAGAAGCACACAACACAAATGACAAGGCAAGTTTTGAGCTTTTTACCTCAGGAAGAAGCTCCAACCTCTGAAAAGCTTGGATCTACTCTTTCCCACAAACTTCTAGCTTCCAAAATGGCCTCTTCTTCTCTTCCACCACCTTGAAATGACACTTAGAAGCTTAGAACATGTAACATCCGGAAATTCAGGTATTATATTTATTCATTTTTTTATTTTGAGTTTTGTGGAAGAACTCGATGAGTTGGTGCGTAGACTCGTCGAGTAGAGACGCGATTTCTCATCCGGATTAATGACCGGACTCGACGAGTCGCATTGGTGGACTCGGCGAGTCCTTGCTGTTTAATGAAACCCTAATTTCTCGGGTTTGGGGCCTATTTAAAGGGCCTTATGGCCGTCATTTGTGCTCACCAGTCCTTAGAGCGAAACCCTAGTGAGCTTGAGCGTTTGGAGTGAGAGAAGGATCCATTGTTAACCTTGGTGGTGTTGTCTAGCAAGGGAAAGGAAGCTATAGCCAAGAGGAAGCAAGAGGGTTAACTTCCTGAAGATCTGAGGTCCAGAACATCACGTTTGAGGTACCATTTTCGAACACTTTTCTGTTGAGGTGATGTTCATGTTGATTTAGGGCTTATTGAGCCCTTTTTGTGGCTAGATCTAGTGCTCCTTTGGTCCCTTAAGCGAGTTAGGTTCTGGATCTGGACCCTTGGAGGTCCAGAGTGTCCCTTTGTCCACGCTTTTTATGAATCCATGGAGGTTTTGGTTTGGGATCTTTGTACTTGAGGTCAAAATACCATTTATGAGTCATTAGGTGTGATATGAGTGCCAAGACATGAACTTTACGTGATAAATAAGCTTGGAAGGACTGGATCTATGAGCTAGTGGAACAGATCTGACCTCAGAAGGTCGTTTGGGGTTGTGCATGGAATGCACTCGCCGAGTCCATTGGCAGACTCGACGAGTTAGTTCGGGTTGTTCAGGGATTTCGAACCAGGGGTTGAGTAACCGAGTTGGGTGAGTGACTCGGTGAGTCAGAAGGGACTCAAAGGAATCAAGTCTCTGTAAAGACTCGGCGAGTCCACGCCAGACTCGATGAGTTGGGTTGACCGTTGACCATTGACCAGAGTTGACCGGTGTTGACTTGATAGGGTTAGTCAACCTTAGTTGGGAAAGTATTAATTAGAGATGTATTGTGTTATAGGAGGACTATAGCTCGATAGATCGAGCACTAGTGATTTCAGGGATTTACGAGTTACCAAGATACGCGAGGTGAGTCTTCTCACTATACTTTACCTTGAGTAGGTAACCAGAGTTATGTGACAGAGTATTCGTATGCTATGTATGTTATGTGTTGTACTGCATTATTTCTATGTGATTTATGTCGTGCATGTTTATAGAGTTAGAACCGGAAGGTTCACATAGTTAGAACCAGAGGGTTCACGGAGTAGGGTCCATGGACCCACAGAGTTATAGCCTCGAGTGGCTAATATGTGTTATGTGTGGTATTTTGGGGAACTCACTAAGCTTTGTGCTTACAGTGTTTGGTGTTATTTGTTTCAGGTACTAGTGAGGATCGCGGGAAGGCGCCGGCCTGATCAGTACACACACGGGATTTTTATGTTACGGGATCTTGGGATTCTTATATACTATGAATTGGAGTTTCAAACAATGATGTTTTTATGAACAATGAATGAATTGTGTTTTGTATAAAATGCGAAAAATTGTTTTGAAATTTACGGTGTTACAAATTGGTATTAGAGCCTTGGTTTGAGGGATTCGAGTACACCTTCGGGCGTATTTGAACTCAAACTGAGGATTTGAGAAATATTTTCAAAAAGAGTAAAAGATTTTTGGAAAATGCAGAGCAGAGTCATGTGTACGATCAGTCAGCGCCCGAACGGTGATTTCCCAAGATACCTTTATATTATATGTTATGATATTAATATGATGTATTCTCATGCTAGAGTGGGCTAGGTACTCCTATTAGGACTAGAGTGGCCTGATTTGTGATGCCTTAGCCTAGGGAGAGGTGAGCTGCTATGAGATGCTTGAGAGTGAGTAGGTAGCAGCGAGGAGCTTATGAGAGATCTGTTAGAGAGTGGATTATGCATAGTAGAGTACTTGGGATTTGGGATCCGAAGAGGAGGACTTGGGGTGTATACTGATACGGTGCGGACAGTAGTATTGGGCCCGTACTACTGAAAACACCGGGGCGGTGTACAGTCCAAGTAAGAATCTTCGGGATGCCAGGGATCAAGGAGGGATGAGTTATCGAGTGCGAGTATACTCGAGTGAGTTTCTAATGTATCGTATGTTGTATTTCAGAGGTAGATCATGGTGAGGACACGTCTTATGCCAGAGAGCAGTGGGACTAGTGATGAGGAGATCCGCCAGATCATCCATGAGGAGGTAGTTGCGGCCATCAGGGCAGAGATACCAGAGATGTTCGGGTCTATTAAGACCACGTTGATTGAGACTTTTGGCGAGCGTTATGCTGCTCTTTCTGAGGCTGCTGTTGCAGCGACCACCGCAGTTGTTGCTGCTGCGAGGCCGCAGGGTGGTGATGCGTTGCTGTTCCGAGAGTTCAGCAACACGAAGCCACCAGAGTTTGATGAGATGCAGGATCCGATTGCAGCGATGAGATGGGTGTCTGACATTGAGGGTTGTTTCTACACATGCTCGTGCCCGGAGCACTTGTAGGTTCGGTTTGCGCTAAACCAGCTTCACCTGGGGGCGAAGGACTGGTGGAAGTTCACGACAGCACACTATTCTCCAGCAGAGCTTGCTGCGGTGACCTGGGAGAGGTTCACCACCATGTTTCATGATGAGTGCATTCCTCCAGTGGAACGGGATCGGTTGGCACAGGAGTTTTTGACCCTCAAGTAGGGTACAGAGTCCGTTACGGTTATCACCAGGATGTTTCATGAGAGGGCGATGTTCTGCCCTGAGCACGTGTCTTCTGAGCAGGCACGTATGAGCCGTTATTTGAGTATTTTGCGGAGAGATATTCGGTAGTTCGTGGCGAACTCCTCATACCAGACATTTTCCGAGCTTCAGGCAAATGCCCGGAAGAGGGAGATTGAGCTAGAGACTCAGGCTAGGGAGGAGGCGGAGTCTCAAGGGAGGGATCGGCGACCGGCACAGTCCCAGCCGGCAGCCAAGCCCGCTGATCCCAAAACAGGGAGCCAGAAGGGCCGCACTTGTGGAAAGTGCGTCAAGGGTCATGATGGAGTTTGTAGAGCTAGATCTTGCTACAAGTGTGGCAAGGAGGGGCATATGGCCAAGGACTTCCCCAAGGGTTTTGCAGTGTGTTTTCACTACAACCAGACCGGACACCGGAAGGCAGAGTGTCCGCAGTTGCGAGTATCAGCTCAGGGAGCACCTCAGGGATCTGCCCCTACTGCCATCAGAGCTACCGAGAGTCGGCCAGTGAAGGCCGAGGCGCCGAGGGCACGAGGGAGAGCCTTTCAGTTGACCTCGGAGGAGGTCCGCGCAGCGCCCGATGTCGTGGCTGGTATGTATTCTTTCGTGGCCGAGCAGTTCACCGTGGGGAGCGCCTATCCTTTTTGTCAAGAAAAAGGATGGTTCACACTGGATGTGCATTGATTACCGGGAGTTGAACAAGATGACGGTCAAGAACCGTTACCTGTTGTCGAGGATCGACAATTTGTTCGATCAGTTACAGGGAGCATCTTGGTTCTCCAAGATCGATTTGAGGTCTGGATATCATCAGGTAAGAGTGCGGGATGAGGACATCTAGAAGACAGCGTTCAGGACGCGTTATGGGCATTACGAGTTTGTGGTGATGCCTTTCGGGCTCACCAATGTCCGGGCAGTGTTCATGGATCTCATGAACCGAGTGTGCAGGCCGATGTTGGATCGTTCGATGATCGTATTCATTGACAACATTTTGGTATATTCGAGATCTAGAGAGGAGCATGAGGAGCATTTGAGGGAAATCCTCGGAGTTTTGAGATCGGAGAGGCTTTATGCCAAATTCTCCAAGTGTGATTTCTGGTTGCGAGAGGTCCAGTTCCTAGGGCATCTCGTTAACCAGAAAGGGATATTAGTCGACCCGGCCAAAGTTGAGGCAGTGATGAGTTGGGAGGTGCTGAGGTCACCCTCCGAGATCAGGAGTTTCTTAGGATTGGCAGGTTATTATCGGAGATTTATCAGGGATTTCTCTAAGATTGCAGTGCCACTCACCAGGTTGACCCGGAAGGGTGTTGCTTTTTTATGGGGCCCCGAGCAGCAGGCCTCCTTTGAGACGCTTCACCAAAGGTTATGCGAAGCCCCGGTGTTAGCCCTCCCGGAGGGAATGGAGGACTTTGTGGTATACTGTGATGCGTCAATCTTGGGTTGGGAGCGGTGCTGATGTAGAGAGGGCATGTGATAGCATACGCATCGAGGCAGCTGAAGCCTCATGAGACGAGGTATCCCACCCATGATCTAGAGTTAGGGGCAGTGATGTTCGCCCTCAAAATTTGGCGTCACTATCTGTACGGGGTTCGGTGTACGATATACACGGACCATAAGAGCTTGAAGTATTTGATGGATCAGCCTAACCTAAATATGCAGCAGAGGAGGTGGTTGGATGTGGTCAAGGATTATGATTGTGAGATCCTGTACCATCCGGGCAAGGCTAATGTCGTAGCCGATGCACTGAGTCGCAGGGCGGAGAGCGCCCCATTGCGAGATGTATGTTTGCGATTGACCGTGATGGCTCCGGTGTTGGACACCATCCGTGGAGCACAGGTTGAGGCCGTGAGGTCGGAGAACCAGAAGAGAGAGCGAGTTAATGGGTTGGTATCGGAGTTCGTTACCGATGGTCGGGGGCTTATGACATTTTAGGGGAGTATATGGGTACCGTTTGTGGGAGGGACGCGTACCATTTTGATGGAAGAGGCTCATCGGTCGAAATTCTCGAACCATCCTGGGGCCACTAAGATGTATTTAGACCTGAGGAGAGAGTATTGGTGGCCCTGTATGAAGAAGGATGTTGCGTGGTTTGTTGAGAGGTGCTTAACCTGTCGTAGGGTTAAGGCCGAGCACCAGACACCGCATGGTAAGTTGCAGCCATTGGAGGTTCCCGAGTGGAAGTGGGAACATATTACCATGGATTTTATCACCAAATTGCCGAGGACTGCTAGGGGAGTCGATGCAATTTGGGTGATTGTGGACAGGTTGACAAAGAGCGCCCACTTCCTTGCTATCAGTGAGAGTTCTTCCGCAGAGAAATTAGCAGAGATGTACATGAGGGAAGTGGTATCACGGCATGGAGTGCCGATCTCGATTGTTTCAAATCGAGATGTGCGTTTCACTTCCAGATTTTGGAAGAAGTTTCACGAGGAGTTGGGTACTAGGTTGCATTTTAGTACCGCATATCACCCCCAGACTGACGGACAGAGTGAGCGGACGATTCAGACGCTCGAGGACATGCTCCGGGCATGTGTGTTGGACTTCGGGGGGAGTTGGGACACGTATCTGCCCTTGGCAGAGTTTTCCTACAACAAAATCCATCATTCGAGCATTGGTATGCCACCCTTTGAGCTGTTGTATGGGAGGAGGTGTCGGACCCCCATTTGCTGGGGAGAGGTCGGGCCACGTGTTATGGGTAGTACGGAGATTGTGCTGCAAACGACAGAGTAGATACAGCGGGTCAGGCAGAGATTGTTGACCGCTCAGAGTCGCCAGAAGAGTTATGCAGATAGACGACGATCCGAGCTCGAGTTCCAGGTCGGTGATTATGTTCTCCTGAAGGTATCTCCTTGGAAAGGAGTGATTCGATTCAGGAAGAGGGGCAAGCTAGGGCCCCGGTATATTGGGCCGTTCAGAGTGATCGCGAGGGTGGTCAAGATAGCGTATCACTTGGAGCTACTTGCGGAATTGGAGCGGATTCATAATACCTTCCATGTGTCTCAGTTGAGGAAGTGTATAGCCGACGAGTCGGCGGTAGTGCCGTTAAAGGACATTCAGGTGGATGCGAGCCTGAACTACGCGGAGAGACCAGTTGCGATTGTGGATCGGAAGATCAAGGTTCTGAGGAACAAGGAGGTGCCTCTGGTACAGGTTCAGTGGCAACATCGGAAAGGATCCGAGTTAACCTGGGAGCCAGAACGTGAGATGCGGGAATAGCATCCGGAGCTATTTCAGGGATGACACTTCAAGGGCGAAGTCAGATTCAAGTGGGGGAGAATTGTAACATCCGGAAATTCAGGTATTATATTTATTCATTTTTTTATTTTGAGTTTTGTGGAAGAACTCGGCGAGTTGGTGCGTAGACTCGCCGAGTAGAGACGCGATTTCTCATCCGGATTAATAACCGGACTCGACGAGTCGCATTGGTGGACTCGGCGAGTCCGCGCAGTTTAATGAAACCCTAATTTCTTGGGTTTGGGGCCTATTTAAAGGGCCTTATGGCCGTCATTTGTGCTCACCAGTCCCCAGAGCGAAACCCTAGTGAGCTTGAGCGTTTGGAGTGAGAGAAGGAGCCATTGTTAACCTTGGTGGTGTTGTCTAGCAAGGGAAAGGAAGCTATATGTAACACTCGTGTTTCTAGCCTAGGCATTTATATTGAGTTGATAGTCTAGGTTAACCTTTGTAACTCATTTTGAAGAAATGAAAAGGAATTATGTGAATATTATGTGAATTATGTGTTTTATGCTTAATTATTAAGGCTTAATTAAATAAGAATAAAAATAAGCGTCAAAATTAAAATGTGATATAAGCTCGATATCTTTACATAAAGTTGTAGTGGTCGAAACAAGGATTTCGGGGATATAAAGAATACCAAAATCCGAGTTATAACGAAGAAGTTATGACCTGTCGAAGTTTCGCGACAAAACCGGCACGGTGCTGAATGTCGTAAAAAGTGAGTTTTCGATAAACTACTTTTTAGCCTTAGTAATCTAAACGAAAGTCGTAGTATTCGTTAAATCGAGAAGTTCGATAAAAAGAACGCCCAAATCTGACTTCGTATGAGAAAGTTATGATTTTTCGAAGTTTCAGCGTAGCAGTAGACAGCTAAAAACTCGAATTTTAGATCGAGCGATTTTTAGCCGACACAATCTAAACGAGAATTGAAGGTCTCGTCATTAGGAGCACAACGGTAAAAAGTCTGACGAAAACAGACGTCGGATGAAGAAGTTATGAATTTTTAATGGATTTCCTGTCCCGGTCTGTTAAAAATAATAATATAAAATTTAAAGTCAAAATTAGCCGACAAAGTCTAAACATAAGTTGTAGATCGTAATTTTAGCTACGCGTGCATATAAAGAACATCAAAAACGGAGCTCGTATGCGAAAGTTATGGATTTTAGAAGTTTTGGTGCGAAAACCGAGAAATTTCGCATAGTCACACTTTGCCACGTCACCCTCGCTTAGAATGTGACACGTGTCATGCTGAGTCACCAGGCTGCTGAGTCATCAGGCTGCTGAGTCACCGAAGCTGCTGAGTCATCCGAGCACATGGCCTTATCCGAAGCGGTCCAATAGCGGTGCGACACGTACCTTCTTAGCACATGTCCGAACCCTCGCAGCATGCCACGAAGCCCCCTACTTCGGACCCTAGACCTCGGTCCAATCACAAGCCGCCAGAGAGCCCCTCGCATGCGCAGACCATGTGCGAGCCATGTGCAGCCACGTGCGAACCTTCCCTGCGAGCCCTTGGATCTGCGAGGCGTGGCTTCCTCCTGACCGTCCGATCAGAAGCTTCCCCCTATAAATAGAAGGTTGCGAGCCTTCTCGGATATTTTTAAGAAATTGCCACTTTTAGCCCCTTTCTCCATATTTCTTTCATCTTAACATCCCGCAAAGCCCCGGTATCGATTGTAAAGCCCGGAATACCCCACGAAGTGCCCGAGAAGCCCGAAAAATTTATCTTTTCGGTTTCGAAGCCCGACTTTTGCAGAGCCCGGTTTCTCAATAAAACTCCCGGTTTTATTAGAAACGATCGTTTTAGGAAACGAATTGCTGCCCGATTTTCACCAAAATAAGTGAGTGTGTAGTTACTTTCAATTTACACATAGATATGAAGTATTTACCTTGAAATACGTGTTATGTGTAAATATGCTAATTGTTTATTCGAGGTGACTCTTGAATTGATGTTTTATACAAGTTTTAAATTGTATATGCTTTTTATCTACAAAATGTGTTGGGTAGAACATGGGTAGATATAATAGTTGCTATGTGATAAAATGAAATAATGAGAGGCCTCGTTATAGATGTTATTGATGATCTAGTCATCTAGCGGAGTATAGATGACGACCACGGACTATGCTAGACAGTCCAGTGGAACACTAGCAGGCTCGCAACCTGTAGGTGTTTATTCGAACTGTGTGTTTATTTGAACTGTGTGCTCACCAGATGTACTCCATCCCCCACATGGTTGCCTTTAGGACATTTATTGTTGAGGAATCCCCTTAGCAGTAGTGTCCATCCCGATGATAATCCTTAGGCTAGGTCCCTTGTGATAGGTGTTTAGGGACGTGAAGTGAGGACAACGGGAATGGGTAATTAGGGTTATTGTTGATTGGTGAACTTAATAAGTATATTATTATTGTGGGTTGAAAACCCTATATGCTCACCAGGCTCCCAAGCCTGACCCACTCAGTTTTATGATTACAGGTAGTGGACCCCGAGCATAGTCGGAGGATGACAAGAGATTTTTGGATTATAGGCCGGTAGTTGTAAATAACTGTTGAAAGGCTTATAATGTCTTGTTTATGCTTTTGATCTGTATCGGAACATGATATCCTGAGGTTTTGATATATATGGAAAATATATACCTTCGTAATGAAGGATTTTGATAAACTTTTATCATATGTTGTTTGGGGACCAATTCTGCAACATCTTTTAAAAAGATTTCTCTGATTTTATTTTAAAAAGCATAAATTAAATCAATCTTTTCTGGCCGAGAAATATGGGGATGTCACAGTTGGTATCAGAGTATTAGTTTAAGCGAACTAAGAAATTGTAGAATTTCTAGACTTGAACTTAGAATGCTAAGTGATGATTATGAGATGAGTGTCTACCATATTTTAGACACGAGCACTAGTTTATTTTAAGGAAGATGCCTAAAATGCCCTTATGTGCTAAATGCTATGTGTTTGCCATGTGTGCCATTATTTGTTCGGATCTATGGTCTGTTGCCGACCGGATCTGGAAACCTTATGTGTGTAGGATTCTAAGCGTATGAATACGAGATTAGAACTAACATGTAAACGTTTCGGAGTGATAAGGGAATTGAAATGTCTAACAAGGATAAAGACCTAAATTCGCCTTATTCGGTATATAGATTGTAATGGCAAGAACTCGGAGTGGAGCTGGAAATGCAAATAGAAACCAACAACCTCAACCTCAAGTGGTGGAACAGGTGCCTATAGTAGGAGCTGCACCCGAACCCATCACCATGGCTGGAGTACGAACTATGATTCAGGCCATGTTGGCTGAACAAAGGGAGGAATTGAGGCAAATGTTGTTGAACGACAGGGATGAACCTTCAGTTCCTGTTGAACAACGTGAACTAAATGACGATCGATCTGAAGAAGGGAACAACAGTAGATCGGTTGGTCATAGTGAACTGCTTGTGGTTGGGAGGAATAACCACAAGGGTAGAATGGAGAGAAATGGGTGCAAGTATAAGGACTTTATGACTTGCAAGCCATCGACCTTCAATGGAAAAGAAGATCCTGTCAGAGTAATGGACTGGATCTCGGAAATGGAGTTGGCTTTCATGACTTGTGATTGCCAAGGCAAGTTACAAACTACGTTTGCAGTACGCCAGTTCAGGGGTAGTGCTGCTCGTTGGTGGAGCACTTTGGGGAAAACCCTAAGCCCTAATGAGCCACTGCAATTAACTTGGGCAGAGTTCTTGGTGCACTTCAAGCGCAAGTACTGCTCGGCCCAAAACGTACTTGAGTTAGAAAACCAATTTCTAACGTTGCAGAAGGGGAGTATGACCGTTGACGAATATACGAATAACTTCACAGACAAAATGGAGTTTGCTTTGCGTATTGTCCCAGATGAGTTGGAAAAAATAGACAGGTACGCAAAGGGACTTCCATGGGAGTATGCGGTGCCAGTACATCAGGCACTTACTATGGAGGCAGCTATCTGGGCTGCCAAGTCTGTTGAAGATATGATAAAAGGGAGAGTCGCCAGCAAGGTTGAAGTTGGCGAAAAGAGAAAGTTTGAAGGAACTTCAGGTTCCAATAAAAATCACAAATTCTCGAAGACTGGTTCGAGAAAGTTTGGAGGAGGAAGCGAAGCCAAGTGGTGTGACAAGTGTAAGAAGAAACATACTGGGAAGTGCAGCGTGGAAGTCACTTGTTACAAATGTGGAAAGCCAGGGCATTATGCCAATGAATGCACCTTCAATAAGAACGTATGTTTTGGGTGCAATGAAGAAGGGCATATTTTGAGGGACTGCCCAAAGAAGAAGGACGTAGCGAAACCCACATACCACCAAAGCCGAAGGCGAGAGCCTTCCAGATGACGCTCGAAGTTGCGAAAGAAGAAGTCGATGTCGCTTCAGGTACCTTTCTCGTAAACGAATTTCCTGCCCAAATATTGTTTGATTCTGGAGCCAATTACTCCTTTATATCGCATGAATTTGGTAGAAAGCTAGCTTTGCCTGTAGATAGGCTAGTTAATGCCTTATTAGTCGAGATTGCTAGTGGCAAGTTTGTACCTGTTAGCCATCGTATGAAAAACATCCTCATTGACTTGGATGGGAATAAGTTCCAAGAGGAATTATTGCCTATCGAGTTAAATGGATTCGACATAGTTTTAGGAATGGATTGGCTTAGCACCAACGATGCAGAAATACTATGTAGAAAGAAGATAGTAAAAGTAAACCCGCCAGGGAAAGAGTCGTTTATGGTGTATGGAGACAAACGCAGAGTAAACTCTGGAATCATTTCCCTAATGAAAGCCAAAAAGTGTTTGGCCAAGGGATGTACATCATATCTAGCGTTCCTGATCGATGCTAAGATGGAAAAGAAGGAGGTGCAGAATATTCCGGTGGTGTGTGATTATCCGGAAGTCTTTCCCGAAGATCTTCCCGGATTGCCCCCTGATCGACAAGTAGAATTTCGTATCGACTTGTTACCAGGAACGACGCCGATAGCGAAAGCACCTTATCGATTAGCGCCAACCGAAATGAAAGAACTTATGACACAACTTCAGGAGTTATTGGACAAGGGTTTCATTCGACCTAGTTCATCGCCCTGGGGAGCCCCAATGTTATTTGTAAAGAAGAAAGACGGAAGCATGAGAATGTGCATCGATTACAGAGAGCTGAACAAAGTGACGATAAAGAACAAGTACCCGTTGCCAAGGATCGATGACTTGTTCGACCAGTTGTAGGGTTCGAGCTATTTCTCGAAGATCAATCTTAGGTCGGGATACCATCAACTAAAGGTGAGAGAGCAGGATATCGAAAAGACTGCTTTTAGAACGAGATATGGACACTATGAATTTTTGGTTATGTCATTCGGACTAACCAATGCCTCAGCAGCTTTCATGGATTTGATGAATAGAGTTTGTAAACCATTCTTAGATAAATCTATGATAGTATTCAAAGACGATATCTTGATTTATTCGAAAAGCAAGCAGGAGCATGAAAAGCATCTACGTGAAGTGCTATAAGTCCTGAAAAAGGAGAAGTTGTATGCAAAGTTCTCCAAGTGTGAATTTTGGATTCAAGAAGTCCAATTTTTAGGTCATGTGGTTAACCAAGAAGGAATAATGGTTGACCCAGCAAAGATTGAAGCTGTAATGAAGTGGGAACAACCAAAGAGTCCTATGGAGATTCGAAGCTTTTTAGGATTAGCTGGATATTACCGAAGGTTTATCCAAGGCTTTTCTTCGATTGCTACTCCATTAACAGCTTTGACCCACAAAGGAGCCACTTATGCTTGGAATGAGAAGCATAAGGAAGCCGTTGAGAAGTTGAAGAAGAGATTGTGTGAAGCACCGATTCTTTCATTACCTGAAGGAGTTGATGACTTCGCAGTTTATAGCGATGCATCTGGAGTTGGGTTAGGTTGTGTTCTGACACAAAGGGATAAAGTGATCGCGTATGCATCGAGGCAATTGAAGGAACATGAAAAGAACTACCCCACTCATGATCTGGAGTTGGCAGCGGTAGTATTTGCCTTAAAGATATGGAGGCATTATCTTTATGGCACCAAGTGTAAACTTTTCACTGATCATAAGAGTCTCCAATATCTCTTTAATCAGAAGGAATTGAACATGAGGCAACGACGCTGGCTAGAGTTACTCAAGGACTACGACTATGAGATACTTTACCACCCTGGTAAAGCAAATATTGTTGCTGATGCTCTCAGTCGGAAGGTAAACCTTGAAAAGAAAAGGCCAAGAGCGTTAAGAATTGAAGTTGTCTCGACAATTGTGGAAAGTGTAAAGAAAGCTCAAGAGGAAGCTTTAGAGAAAAATGACCGAAAGGAAGAACGTTTGGGCAAAACGTTAGTGTTCGGTACAAACAACCAAGGGTTGAAGGTATTCCAAGATAGAATTTGGGTACCTAAGACGGGCGGAATAAGAGATCTTCTGATGGAAGAAGCTCACAAGACCATGTACTCAATTCATCCCGGCAGTACAAAAATGTATAGGGACCTAAAACCCTATTATTGGTGGCCGACGATGAAGCTCGATGTTGCTAAGTATGTGGCCGAGTGTGTAACTTGTGCTAGGGTTAAGGCACAACATCAGAAACCGTATGGGAGTTTAGAACCTTTACCCGTACCCATGGGTAAATGGGAAGACATCACCATGGATTTTGTGACTAAACTACCCAGAACAAGGAACGGTCACGACATGATTTGGGTGGTTGTTGATCACTTCACTAAGAGTGCGCATTTCATAGCGGACAAAGAGAAATGGTCTATGGATAAACTTGCGAATTCTTACGTGAAGGAAATTGTGAGGCTTCATGGTGTTCCGTTAACAATTGTGTCCGATCGTGATAGCCGTTTTACCTCAAGGTTTTGGAGGAGTCTATAAGAGGAATTGGGTACCAAATTGTGTTTGAGTACAACTTACCATCCGCATTGGGCCTTCTTGTGGACCTGCTGACTGCAGTGGAAACATATCAAGTCTAATCCCTGTGTGGTGGTAGTAGTACAATCCCTGCTAAGATGACCAGTCCGACCGCACTTGAAGCAGCCCGAATCTCCACTACTACCACTCCTACACGCACCCTCGTGCGTCCTGCCGCACCCCCCGCATCGGTCGCGGCTCTGGTAATCCCTCGATCTCAAATCCGGTCCCTTGGGCCTTTTGCCCGAACCTGTGACTGCCTGAACCTCATCCGGCTTCCTCTTCCGGATCTGCTCCAAATCAATATCCCTCTCTCTAGCTCGTGCGATCATATCCTCCAACGTTTTGCAGCTGGACCTGCTCACAAACTGCCTGATGCCATCCCTCAACATCTCGTGGTATCGGGCCTTCTTCATCTCCTCATCTGTGACATACTGCGGTACAAGAAGAGCCCTCTCCCTGAACTTGGCGGTGATCTCCGCCACAGTCTCAGTGGTCTGTATTAAATCCTAAAACTCTCGTGCCAACTGCTGCACCTCAATAGTCGGTGAGAACTCAGCCCTGAACCTGGCTGAAAAATCACTCCATGTCATCGCGTCCAACACGACATCATCCCCCAAAGCATGACCAATCTCTTCCCACCAATCCCTCGCTCTGTCCTTCAGAAGACAGGAGGCGAGTCTGACCTTGTCCCCGTCGGGACACCGGCTCGTACAAAATGCATTGGCGACATCAGCCAACCACCTGCTGCTAGCAATGGGATCCCTAGCCCCATGATAATATGGCGCTCCGCAAGCTCTAAACTCTCTGAATGTCAAAGTACGAGCTCCTATCAAAGCCATCATCTTTGTACAGAAGGCTCCCAGCCTCTCATCCAAAACCTCCAGTATAGCCTCCTTGACTGTGCCAAAGATCACAGGAGTCTGATCTAGTATGTTGCGCGTAACCTCTGCTGATATAAACTCTCTCATACGCTCCTCGAGCTGCTCAGTCCCTGAACCCGAGCCTGATCCCTCTACGGCGCCTGATCCGCCCACTGGTCTCTCTCGCAATGTCACCATGCTGAAAACATATTGCAATACTATCAGAATACACATCACTACTGAGGGATCATACACACACTACAAGTTCCCCAGTCTCGTCTCGGCCTTTCTCGAATCGAGTATGGATCCTCTGCTTTCAGTAGTACAGGCCCATACTACCTTTCACATCTATCCGTACTTTCCTCAAGAACTGCTTCGACTCCACCAGATCCCTTTTCTACTACTACTTCTCCCAGCACTATCTCATCCTAGGCTTACCCTAGGGAAACCTCTGACTCTAACCGAACCAGCCCTCAGCCGCTGAAGGCCTCCCAATGATGCCAATTAGCCATCACCTGAATACCATCACATGTGACGAGGCTCGGATAATCCTTGAAGTAAAAGACTCGTCCCTACAACGGTTGGATTCAAACAAGAGCTGCGCAATAGGGCCAAATCCAGTACTCTGCGATTATTCAACCTTGATTACATGCGACGTGACGTATTCACCTAATGGCTAACTCCCCTCACTCAGAATCCCACAATGCACAAAGCAAGCAGCATTCAGACAAGGGAAAATCTAACCATAACATACTCAAGCAATCATAATGTCATATCATGAATCTGTACTAGCATGCAACATAAGCTCATAAACTCAGGCATAACCTAAATAGGCTATCCTACTACTGTCTAATCAACACTATGATGTAGCTCAAAGCGCATATAACAGGCATATAAGGCATCCTCCCTAGATCCTTAGTCCTAATCTAGCATGCTGTTCTACTAACTGATAATCATAACATAAACTTGTATGGGTATTTTGGGGTACTTACTTGAGCTCGGTTGATTGCATGCACCACACCCTTTTCTCGTATCAAAATTCTTTTCTTTTTGAATTCTTTTCGCTTTTCTAAAACTGGTGCATTTCTAGAAACTCTTTTTACAAAACTGTCTTTTCATTTTGAAAACTTTTAAACCAATCCCTTACTTTGAGTTCAGACACACCCGAGAGTATGTCCGAATCCCTCAAACCAAGGCTCTGATACCAACTTGTAACGTCCCAAAATTCAAGACTAAAAATTTCTTTTATAAAACATTACTTAAAACATAATTATCAATCCATAACATAATTAGAGTATTAATTTCCAAAACATATGTTCATTATCAAAGTAAAACATCCCAGGCTGTCTGATCTATGGTGTGTGCCATGCGATCACCCCGAGCTCTTTCCTCCGCTACCAGAAGTACCAGAAACAAAAACTGAAAACCGTAAGCACAAAGCTTAGTGAGTTCTCTAACCTACCACATACCATGCATAACCACATACAGCACATACTGGGCCACGCCTACTATTCTGGGCCTCGCCCCCTACCTCGGGCCTCGCCCGCTACAACGGCCTGGCTTCGAGTCCCACTCGGATATAGATTTGTTTTACTTAGGCCTCGCCTGTCACTGGGCCTCGCCCACCAACATATATTAACACATAAACATATCACAACACATAAACTAAACATACACTACCGAATCCTGTTCTAAAGGCCTCGCCTATGTCCTGCAACTGATGAGTCATGGAACCCCGTCCACGCTCCTACTGATAGTGAGATACGGGCCCGACCCACACTCACTCTTTCCCTAACCTGGGCCTCGCCCCTACTCTACTGCTAATGAGATATGGAACACCGTCCATACTCTGCTGCTGGTGAGATACGGGACCTCACCCACACTCACCTTCCTACCAGGCACATACATGTATCACACAAACAACAAGTATAACTATCATGCAAACCATTCCTTGGGCTCCCGCCCGCTACACTGGACCTCGTCCTGAATATCATACTAGCATACTGTGCCTAGGGCTAACCCCCGGGTCTTCCTACTCAGAACTAGATGGACCGGCATTGTGGCCGTAGACCCATTTACACAAAGGGAAACTCAACTATACTTGCTGAACTTGCTGATAACCCCTCTAGCTGCTGCCCGTCAACTCTCTGAACTCCTGCTCCACTAGCTCCCCGAGCTACCAATATCAATGCAACACTTAGACTAACTATCCTCCGAAAGTCAACTAAGTCAACTCTGGTCAAAGTCAAAGTCCTGGTCAACGTCAACATTCCAGGTCAACCCTACTCGCCGAGTCTGCCTACTGACTCGCCGAGTTCATATGCTCAGAGTCCTTCCATTCGCGACTCGACTCACCGAGTCAGCCCATGACTCACCGAGTCCACAGATTTCCGAGTCCTGTCCTGACCAACTCATTGAGTCTCCACCCGACTCACTGATTCGAGTCTTAACTCGAAGGGTTCGGGGTTTCGCGACCTGACTCGCCGAGTCCAAGAACAGACTCGCCGAGTCCAAGGCAAACTTCAACAGACTCGCCGAGTTGTTCATCCAACTCGTCGAGTTCCTCCTAATCTTCATATTACTCGCCGAGTCCACTCGAAGGACTCGTCGAGTCTATTCAGTCCTTCATACATTCAGAAGCTTTTGAGTCATGCAGGGACTCCAAACTGTAGATCCACTCTTCCAAGGCCTATTCCTCACGTAAAGTTGCAAACTTTACGTGTAGCTAAGGAGATCTAGGCCCAAAACACTCCATACTCGGGTTTAAGACAACCATGCTTCACCTACACCCCCCAAGACCGATACTTTATGACTCTCTAGGCCAGAATACACTTAGATCTGAAGTAACAACTTCAGATCTAGACTTCTAACTCCAAATGGCTCTAGAACATGACATAAAAGCCCTAAATCTCATGACAAAAAGGAAACTATGAGCAAAGGAGTGAAGGTAATAACTTCTTACCTTCAAATGCTTTGAAAAGCCACACCAACTCTGGATCCAAGGCTTCCTCTTGCACCACTATGAACTTCCTTCTCTTCCAAGCTTCTTATCACAACACCAAGGCTAGATCTTTGCTCAAAATGGATATGGTGGCTAGGGTTCGATGTTCTGGATGAGGGGAGCTGTAAAGTAACCCTAAGGAAGAGAATGACGTGCTTAAATAGTGCACAAAGTCCCAGATTTAGGGTTTCCCTCTTCAGACCGGACTCGCCGAGTCCATTCTTCGACTCGCCGAGTCGGTCACTTACTCCTCGACCCGGATCCCGCTCGGACTCGTCGAGTTCCTCCTTGGACTCGACGAGTTGACCCCCTTGACGTAGGGTTTTCTTTCCTTTCTTGGTCTTTCTGATTTTGGGTGTTACAAAAAGGAAAGATTCAAAATATATTCAAGCTATATTAACTATACAAAGTTATTAACCAACCCATTGTTTTTAATGATTTCGCCATATTAATGGTCAAAATAGGGAACGTAGAACCACTTACTACATTGACCGAAAAGACCAAACCTCTACATATAAATAAAAGTGTTCCATTTTATTAAACAAGCATGCTTCCATTTTACTCAAAAACTCAGATAACATTATCAAACAAAAATGTTGTTCCTATAACAAACAAGAGTTTAAAAAACATAATAAACAAAGTAAGCCATTTTCATGAAACCATTTGCATGTATGAAGCCTTTTTAACATAGCCACACATCAATAACAAATATATTTTATTTCTTTTTTATATTTCCTCTGTTTTGATGGTTATTTTAGTTATAATAATGTATTGAAATAATCAAAGTATGATGTTGTAATATAAATAAATGGAATTTAGTAAAAAGATTGACCTGTATATATTAGAAAATGCTAAAAATGGTGTTTAAAATTATTTTCTTCTCTACCTTAAGGTTGAGTTGCTTTAAAAGGTTTAGTGTCGAGCATCCCTATTTCTTATCAACTCCATAAAAATCAAAAACATGCAAGTATAAGGCAAAAAATAACTAAAAAAAATATTAGAAGTCAATTGGAAAAAAATTTCATAATTAGGAGCCTTGAGCGTCTAGCCTAGAATAAACCACTCAAACATCAGTGATGCACTTCCTTCCAAAACACAAAACAATTTATAAATATAAGGGAAGTTATAAAAAATAATTTGTAAAGCATTGCACTTTTTTGTTCATTTATAAAAACCTTGTTTGCAGAATACCCAATTTCAATATCAATATCAGGACAACATACATAAAAGCACTGTATAATTTAATCATATTATAAATTTATCCATTGAAGTATAACTTTACAATTATAAGGAAAAGTAATTGTTTAGTGGCTAAATTGATAAATTAATGAATGTAAGTTTTCTCAATAACATGGCTTTAAGATATTTAATGATATCGAGGCTTCAAACCATCAATATATGCCAAGGTTTTAATAGTTTTGGAACAAAAATGCACACGTATAAAAATCATGTACCTAAAATTCTTTAAAGATGGAAGGATCATTAGACCAGATAAATTGGCTAGATCTACGACTCTTAACAGATTATTGGTCTGCAAACTGTTGGATATGAATAGGGGTGTAAACAAGTGGAGCTGAGCCCGAGCCTGACCAAGCTCGAGCTCAGCTCGTGAACAATTTAGTGGGCTCGCGAGCTTAATCGAGCCTAAATGAGTCTTTATATATATATATATATATATATATATATATATATATATATATATATATATATATATATATGTGTGTGTGTGTGTATATATATATATATATATATATATATATATATATATATATATATATATATATAGAGTCAATATCAAATAAGAAGGAAATTTTTGGTAGGAAGGTAAGAAGTTTTTTTTCTATATATTTTTTTCGCGAACAAACAAAATGAATCATTAGATGATTCATTTGTAAGATGATTCACAAGAAAAAATTCTCAAAAAAACATGTCGATGATTCATTTATACAATGATTTTGTTGTTATTCACTAAAATTGTCATAAAAGTGAATTCATTCTTAATTTACTTAAAAATGAATCATAAATATGTTTTTTTGGGAATTTTTTCTTGTGAATCATCTTACAAATGAATCATCTAGTGATTCATTTATTTTGTTCGTAAAAAAAATATGTAGAAAAAAAACTTCTTACCTTCCTACCAAAAAAAAAATTCTTACCGGATCTATATCCTATATAGATATATAGGCTCGTTTAAGCTCGTTTAGGCTCGTGAGCCCATTAATTGAAGCTCGGCTCGAGCTCGTTTAATAAATAAGCCTCATATTTAGGCTCGAGCTCGGCTCATGCTCATTTAATTCGATCTCGAGTCGAGCTTTTAACGAGTCGATCCCGAGTAGCTCACGAGTAGCTCGGCTCACTTACACCCCTAGATATGAAGAACAAAATCAATGTGTAATGATCATTGAGATGGAATCAGAAAAATTAGAAATGCAGTAGCACACAATAAAACAAATAAAAACCCTATGTTATGAATGATAGAAAGATACATGGAATGGGTCGAAAAGAATGATAGAACCATTGCTTACCTTCAAATCGAATTTGAGAGTGAAAATTAGAACTTGAAATCGGTGCAGGTTCTAAAATCATGACAGCTTATACAAAGAAAAACAAAATTTTGACTCAGTCTGTGGTGAAAACGATTACAATATAGAGCAAATTTGAATTTTTTTAACAAATAATTGAAAAGAAGAGATAAATATGATGCTTACCTTTAAATAGGCATATAGAGTGAGGAGAAATGAAGAGGCACTACTACTTTTTTGCATATATGGTTCCGACTGAGAGAGAACGACTGTATCAATGCAATAGTGGCAATGTTAAGAGTATTTATATCTAAAATAAGAAAAGAGCATAGGCTTAGGTTTCAAAGGACTTTGAAAATGAGGGATTCATTTTCGTTAAGAAATAAGGAGAAGGTGTCGATGACCGGGGAAGAGATATGGGATGGTTGAGTCAATCGTTTGACTGATTCAAATGACCAAACTCCCATCACCAAATTTTGAATCCTCATTTGAATCAGTCTTTTGTATTTTTAGCAAAAATTTAGGGAATTCTCATTTGAATGGGTCTTCCAATTTCATTGACTTGCTTGATTATTGGATAGAATATTTTGACCGGATAAAATTTCAATACATAAATTCATTGTACATTTCGCAATAAGGTTTGTATGACTTAAAATTCAACATTTGACCAAATATGCTTTATAAGGTATAATATATATATATATATATATATATATATATATATATATATATATATATATATATATATATATATATATCGAGGAGGCTTCTACTCTACAAGTTTCCTAGTATCATCGCAACTCTCTTTAACTCAAGTACGAATCATCTGCTTCCAGTAGTATGGGCCCATACGACCTTCCATATCCATCTGTACTTTCCTCAATGATTGCTTTGAATCCTGCAAGTAACTCCTAATCCATATATACAATCCTCAACAAGAAAAGGCTCCCAACACTAAATCTCTTCCTAGGATTTCCTAGGGCAACCACCACATCACTCCCCGCCATCAGCTGCATAAGGAACTCCCCCCTAACATCATCTTACTAGCTCACGAGTACAATTATACATCGTCGTCACTAGATAATTCTTGGAATGAAAGGTCTCACACTATAACGGTTGGACATAAACAAGAGCTACACAATAGAGTTAAAACCTAACCTTCTAAAACTATTTAGTCTCAACAATATGTAACTTAGTATACTCGCTTACTAGTTAGCTAAAGTTAATGGAAACTCCTAAAAGCAAATAACAAGCAGCATTCGAGCATCGATTAATCGAAACAAATATAACCTAAACAGGCCATCCTATCCGTAGCTGATCAGTACTAGCATGCAAGTCTACAAGCTCACGCATTAGGCATATAAAAGCATCTCTCCTAGCATTCTATCATGCAAATCCTGAGCAAATCCTTAGCCATAACTAACATGTGATTCACATATTCACAAATTAAAGCATATCATAAAACATGTATTAGTATATTGGGAAAACTTACTTAAGATCGATCAACTGCATGCACCACACCACTTTTATTTTTATTAGAAAACCCTTTTACAAAACATTTATTTTTTTGAAAAAAATCTACCAAACCCTTAGTTTGAGTTCAGACACACCCGAGAGTATGCCTGAATTCCGCAAACTAAGGCTATGATACCATCTTGTACCGACCCAAAAATTAATTCTAAAAAATCCGATTTTTATATTACTAAAACCATTATCCAAAACAATATCATAAAACCGTAGGGGAATTAGAGTGTATCAATAAACATCCAAGTACATCATAGTCATATAGAATGTGGAACAATAGGGTGTGTGCAATGCAGTCATCGCGAGCTCTTCCTCTTTGAACCCAAAGTACCTGAAACATAAACTAAAAACTGTAAGCACAAAGCTTAGTGAGTTCCTTAAAATAACACATATTATACATATCAAACATATGATGGTCCCCGCCCGACATCGAGCTCTGCTCGGAACATATCTGTCAGTCCTCAGGCCCCGCCCGATATACATACAACACATGCAAGAATCACAAGGATAAATAACATATAGTATAATCATCAAGCCCCGTCTGGCATCAGGTCCCGCCCGACATACATATCAGATACCATACATGCAAGAGTCACACATACAACTATCATCATAATCATAATAAACTATGGGCCAACATTCATGCATTTGACCTGCCAAACACATTGAATCTCTCAAATAAGATCTCTGTCTGCTGATCCAAAAAATCTACGTGAGCTAAGATCATCAAATAATATCCAATTAATATTTGGATCTCGACCCATAATCAAGAATCTAAATTACTTATCCAACATCCAGGGTAAAAGATCATTTTACCCTTCTCTTACTTGGCCCAAAACCAAGGCCCAACCCAAACTATTAAATGTCATCCCAAGGGCCAATATGGCCCAACTTCCTAATTGGGCCCAAAACCCATCATAAACCTAATTCCAAGAAACCTATAGCCTAGTAATGACCCACAGTCAGAATTCTAATGGCCCAACAAGGCCCAAACCTTAAAATTCCAAAATATGGGCCAAACCCGTGAAAGTTAACCTATGGTCAAACTGTTGAGTATGCTAAGCTACTTAGACTTACGCTTAACATACTCTTTATGGGGCCAATACACGCAACGTATGAGATGGGTACGCCTCGCATACTATGCAGACAACCAATCTAACCCATTAAGAACTTAATCGGTTAAGCCATCAAGCCAAACTCTCATATCTGATCCTAAATGACGACTTAACACGTAAAGTTGGCAACTTTATTCCCATGCATGATTTTATGGGACCGAAAACTCAAAAAGAGCCATATTAAGGAACCTAACACATGCATGGACCAAAATAACTCATAAAGATTGCATTTTTGTGGACAAGGGACCCCAAAGGTGCTAAGATCTAACATTCATGGCTTTTGGAGTAGACCATAATCTCAATATGGCTTAAAGGACCCAAAAATGCACAAATAACACCCTAAGTTGGATCTAGCATAAGGGACCATCAAGATGAGAGCTTTTTACCTCAAATGGCTTGCTAAGATGAAGATGACTCTAGATTTACATGGCAATTAGGGTATAGAGAGATGGAGGTTGTTCATTAGGAGGTCCAAGGGTGTCTTAAGCTGTTTAAATGGGTCACAAACCCTAAAAATTAGGGTTTGCCCCTGCATTGCGTACGCCTTACGTATTCCCACATATGCCTCGCGTACGTGGTTGCATCCGTGATCCACCAATGGGCTAGTATGCTAAGCGTACTCATAGAGTACACCCCACGTACTAGCTAGGGACTAAAATGAGGGAAATTTTTTACATAAGGGTTAAAAAGGAAACATACCAAAATCTCGAATGTTACAACAATATTATTAAAATTTTAAAATAACTAGATTTATTAGACTATTTTTGCAAGTATATATAATTTTTAAATTTTCATCATTTTTCTTTAATTACTTCTATGCTTGAAAATCCTTTTTCGATCCCCTACCCCATGCTTATTTCATACAATGCACTCATTGTATGCATAAAACTATTAAAGCACATAAAACGCAATATAAGGAAGAAAAATGAACAAACTCCTCTTGGATAGTAGTAGCAAGATCGACTTTGATTATTGGTGGGATATCAAATTCTCTATTATATAACCATCCCAATCGGTTGGTGTAGTTGTTTAAAATATCACGTGGAATGTCGTTTGGGAAGTCATAGAATGGGTGGAGGTTGGACACGTCACATTGGGACTGTTGAGTTGATTTTCTATGACCCATTAAATATGCAGAACAATAAACAAACAAGACCAAAAACAAAAACCACAACAGTTAAGTCAACAGAAAACGAAATGGGTATGTGTTCCAGTTCTCACGTCGTGAGGCTCAAAGCTCACAACGTAAGTTTATTTCGTCGGCAGTGATGAATTTGCTCGTTGTTAAGGCCAAATCGGACCAAATTACCATTAAGATTTTAGTTTATTAGTCAATCTAAGGATATTATTCATACATGCAAACCTTATTTCACAGAAAATTTCATCATTTTTTACTCTATGAACCCTAAGAACGAACCTTAACTCATAAACATAAAATCAGTGAAATTAAAGGGTTTAAATATATAAATCATGCCTTTTAAGAGTGAGGAACATAAAATTAAGAAGGAGCAAACAATTGGCAGCTGAAAAATCCAAGTGGGGGGACCAAAGGAGTGATTTTCTTTCGTCTCACATCGCAAGTGTAAACTAAATGATGGTCATATGGGTTTTTGTTTGGAGTAAAAAGGTGCTTGGTCCCCTCGAAACTCACGTCGTGAGTTTTTAATGCTTACATCATGAGTATTTAAACAAAAAAATGATCGGGGATGTCTAAACTCCCACGTCGTGGTAATATATTCCCACGTCTTGGGCTCTAAACATTGACAAAAACCATTTTTTTTCTTTTAAAATTTTTACCACTCACAAATTAGATCTAATACTTGATTTTTTAAATAGAGATGAACAAATGACTAATCCTAAAAAGAAAATAACGCAAAACTAATATACTTAAAAAAAGGGAAAAGAAAATGCAAATCGAGCTCGGGGTGCCTCCCAATAAGCGCTTCATTTTTATGGAGTTGTGAGTCGAACTCCTTCCTGGACTGCATTGTACCGATTTGGAGAAAAAAAATTCTCTTTTCTCCTTTTGTTCCTTCGACCTCCTTTTGTAGGTAGCAACTATCCTTATATATGCATTCTTCGTGTTTTCTTTCTTCCTTGGGTCGTCGCATGCATCATGTTTTCTCTTGACTCCTTGAGATTTTTCAGCATTCGTGCTCTTCCCTTTATTTTTAGTGGATTCCTTCTTGTCAACTTCCATTTTTTCAAGCTTGGTCTCCTTACTTTCTTGATCTTCTTCTTCATCACTTGGACAAAGTTCTTTATCTTTGTGTTCCTCCTCAACTTGAGTTTTTGCTGTGGTAAGGCAACGACTTCAAAAGTCATGGGAATCGAGGCTCTACGTTTGGTGAGCTTAACTTTTTTTCCCTTGTTTGTACTTATTCTTCCCTTAACTTTTCCAATTCTTCAAGCTCATTTTCTTCATTCACCCCATCCATAAAGAATATTTCATCTTGAGCCTTCGAGTTCTTCAATTTTTTTTATCAACCCCGAATATAATCACCTTCTTCCACACTCGTAATGTAAGCCTATACTCTTGAATGTCTAACAAGGTTCTCACAGTATTGAGTAGTGGGCGTCCATGTATAATTGGTACATCTTCATCTTCTTTCATATCTATGACCACAAAATCAATTGGAAAATTGAATTTTCCGATTTTAACCAATAAGTCTTCAACTATGCCTCGAGGATAAGTCACTGAACGATTTGCCATATGGATTTCCATCCTTGTTGTCTTTAATTCTGGAAGGTTAAGCTTTTGATAGGAAGAATAAGACATCAAATTTATGCTTGCTCCAGAATCGGCTAAAGCAAATGTCTTTGTGGCATCTCCAAATTCACATGGCAAAGTCAGGTGTTCTGGATCTCCCATCTTTTGTTGGTATCCCCTCTATGATAACCGCTAAACATTGTTCATTAAGAACAACCTTGGACATCTTTTCTAGTTATTGATGAGTATCGAGAAGATCTTTAAGGAATTTTACGTACTCGGGCATTTTAGTTATTGCTTTAATGAACGGGATATTAATTAGAATACCCTTCACTTTGTTGATGAATGTTCTATGTTCTTGTTCCAATGTGAACGGAGGCTAATACGGCTTAACTAAAGAATTATGTTTTTGATTATGCTGATCCCATGACGTGACAGGACCTGCTCACATCGTGAATACTGGGCATCAACTTGTTTTTATTCTTCCATCTTTGCTTCTTTTGGCTGCGGATCGGGTTGCTTTATGGCTTCATGTAAGATCACTGGAGGCTCAGAGATGGTGTCGTCTTTATTTGAAATGGTCGTGACATGAGGTTGTATTTTCAGATTGGAATTTTTAGGTGATAACCATTCGTTTACGAGTTTGGGTTTTGACTTCAAATTGACCCAACTTCGCAAATGGCAATAAAAGCTGAAAAAATGCAGAATTTTCAGTTTTGGTCCCTGCAGTTTGTGCGAATTAACGCTTTATGCCCGGTTTCGCAAATGGGCTAGAGTTTCGCATATTTGGCTGTTTTTGGCGCAACGGGTCCCTACAAGTTTCAGAAAGTGACAATTTCTACCCGGATTTTGAAAAATCTTGCAACTTTCACTTAAAAAGTCAAAAATTTTCATAAATTGGAAATATTTTGTGGCTTTTTCGTGATTGTTTTTCCGTGCAAGATTTTTGGTGATTCATTTTTGGTACACATCAAGGGGGAGTATTGTGAAGATTATTCCTCGGGCGTTTCTCATCCTTAGTGGGTTTTATAATCAATTTTTGATTATAAAAAGGGGGAGAATGATGGGTATTCGAAGCTTCTCGGGTTTGTCGAATATTCATTTGCGGATTTGAAGACCGGTGTTACTTCGAGGGGGAGTTTGGTCTTGATCGCGCTAGCTCGTTGGAGATTAAAGTCGGGACATCCAATCCTAACTTTGAGGGGGAGAATGTTAGGGTGCAAAGTCATGCTTGGATGTATTGTTTAGGCTTTCCTCTTTGTATGTGTAAATGGGTTGAGTCTTTCCTATAAATAGGAAGTGAGTGACTCCCATTATGTAAGAGTCCATTTGGAGTGTTAGACTAGAGAGAGAAACTTGTACAAACCCATTTGTATATTCTTTCTAGATCTAATATGAGCTTAAAAAGAATTATTTACTCCTTGTGTTCTTGAATTTGTACGATGAATCACTAGATCTTTTCTATTCCGCACAAGCCATCAAAATCAACACCACTACAATCGGTTCCTCCCTCACTTTTTCAGAACTATAGCTTCCTTGCCAATTTCGGTTCTTATTGGTAGGAAACCTTTTCTTAATAAACCTCTTTGGATTTGACACCATCATTGCATAGTCTTCAGAGGTAAAGTCATAGTCTTCTAAGTTAAGGTCTTCATCTTCCATCACACTTTTGCTTTTTGAAAGAAGGGCCAAGGAACCCAAGCTTGAAACCACATTCTTCTCCTGCAAGACAATCTTTTCTTGGGATTTCAAAATTCCTACTAGCTTAGCCAATGAATAAGATTTGAATTGCTCATGAGCTTTAACAGTGGACACAACCGCTCTCCACTTAGATCTAAGACCATTCAAAAATGTAACTTTTTGTTCAATCAACTTCCTTTCAATATCGTGTTTAATCATCTTACTGAGAAGATGATTGAAGCGATCGAATGTCTGAGTAACAGTTTCCTCGGGATTCTGCTTAAATTCGCCAAACTCAGACAAGAGTAAGGTCTGAATGGAATGTTCCAGATCTTCGTCTGTGGAATATAACTCTCGTAGCCTATCCCATATTTCTTTGGCAGTGCTGCATGAACTCACTAGCCTGAAAGTATCCGATTGAAGAGCGAATCTGATTAGTCTCAATGCTTTAATATTGCACTGAAACTTATCCTTTCCGTCTTGAGCAATATCTTTTACGTCCTTCAACAGATCATTATACTCTTTCTGTGTTTTAATGATTCTAGACGTTGCTGAATGAGCGAATGGTCCAGACACGATTGCTTCCCAGATGAGGTATCCATTGTCTTTAGATCCAATAACATAATCTTCAAAGTGATGTGCCCAGACTTCGTAATCCTGGGTGTAAAGGATGGGAATCTTCGTCGTTGATCCAATGCTATTTGCGATGTTTATGGGATTTGATTGTGACTCGTCCATGCTTGATCGTAACCTGTTTGAAAGATCAGACTTGTAATATATGTAAGATTAGGGCAAAACAAATAAATGCTGAGATACGTCAATTAAGGGATGACGGCTCAATAAATATTAGTTAATGCGGAATAACCCTAATCGCAACCTTTTTCACAGAAAAGATGTGTATGAATTACACAGCCTCCTGCTCTGATACCAATTGTTAAGTTATTAAACAACTTAAAGATCGATTAGATCTTCTTAACAGGTAATGCGATGGATGTAAAAGCAGTAAATAACACAAGTATGGATCAATATGTGTCGAATGATTAGATCAAATAATCCTCAGCAGAGCTCGACTAAGAACTTCCGCTATAGAGGATTTTAGGGTTACAAGAACGATAACAATAAATTTGCTGAATACTCTGATCGTTCTATTATATTGTTACTATCTAGGATGCATGCAAGCTCCTATATATACTAAACCCTACTAAACTCACGGATGGACAGGCCCATACCGGAGATACAAAATGGACTAACTAACGAGCCCAATAGACGCAACTCATTACACAAAACACGACCCAACAGTACCAAATATCTTTGCAATTAACCAAAATATAGCTTAAATGTATTAAAATAATGCCTAAATATATGTATAAATATGACAATATCACATCCCTACCGTCAAAATGGGCTGCGTACTTCTTACCTCTTCCTTAACATATTTTTGTAGCTCCTTCACCAACTAAAGATTATGAATGACCAATGATCAGATGTCATTTCCTGAAATACGAAAAAACCCGAAGAATCAAGATTATGAAATATAAAATAGAATGTCAAATACTTCATAATTGAAGACATGATTATAAATGTATATATATAGATTAGAGAGAGACAAATAAAACTCATCTTGGCCCAATAATGGTCACAAACAACTATAAAACTATTAAAAAATAAATTTAATATTGAAATTTTCAACTGTGAAAATTAACCACATTTTATAGGGGTGAGCAAAACCGAAACCGAAAAACTAAAACCGGACCAAAACCAACAAAACCGAACCCAAATTGTTGGGTTTGGGTTTAAATTTTTAAAAATTGAAAAATGGGTGCTGGGTTCGGTTTTAGTACTTTAAATCGACCCATAGGAACTGACCCAACCCATTGAGTTGAACCTGCCTTAAAACTGATCAACCTTATATATTTTAATAAAATAGAAAATATATATACCATTTAAAGTTTACTGTTTGTTAAACTTGGTTGTTGTAAACTTTTAACAACATACTTTTGATGTTGTATTGGTGTTGTAATTTTTTTTTTTAATTTATTTAAATTTAGGTTGTTAATTTTGTTTTATTTTCTAAGTCATAAAGATTTGTTAAAAAATGGTTACAACCCAAACCCACCGCGTTAAACCCAAAACCCAAAACCCATGGGTTGAACCCAAAACCGATGAAACCGACCCACAAACCCAGAAACCGAAGCCAACACGTGCTTAAACCCAGAAACCAAAATTTATGGGTTCGGTTCCGTTTTACCCTAAAACCGTCCAAACTTAGCCAATGCTCAACCCTAGCATTTTATCCGGTTTTGTCTAACCGGCTATCTATATCAAACCGGCAAATCATATATATCTAGATTGGATCTTTTTTTCAAACCGTTTTTTCCCATAACCATATGGCCACACCGGTTTACCGCCCACCTCTTAATTGGGCCTTAATGAGAAAATAATATTGGCCCGATAGTTTGAAGCCCATGACAATTCAGAACAGAGATTTAGGAAAGAGACCTCCATGTCATGTGACTCATTACCAGCGTTTTCTGATCTAGGGCACAAAACCGAACCTCCCGACAGTTGATAAAAAATTAGAGCAGTTAGAGCTTTGAATTCGAGCTACAATGTCTTCGCGACACGAAAATAGACACGCCGATGGGGATGGAGGTGGAGGTTCTTCACCTTATGATGTGTTTGAAGATCGGGATTCACAAATTCAGAAGGTACCTCTTGATGATATTGTTTTTCTTTTACGTCTAATGTTTGATTACGGGTTATAATTGTTCAGCATCATCTAATGGAATTTTATGACTTCAGTTGTAGTTAGGACTTAAGCTTAATTTTGGTTAGTTGATGTAACCTGTGTATGTATCTGTACCAGAATCGCACTGATGTTACACATGCATTTGTACTTGCACTTTTGATGTACATAAAGTTTTCAGGATTTATATTTTTCTACAGATTTCACTTGTTTAGTTGTTTGTATATAATTTTTAGTAACTTGTAAATAGAAAATTACAAATTGGAATTCTATGTCAAAGTGGGTTGTTTAAATTTCAAAGTTGATACTTTCTCAGTCTCATGAAGTTGCTTGCCGCATTATCAATTCAATGACCCATATGAATAGGAAATGATGGTGTGTTTATCCTTTTAGTTTGTGGATCAATTACATAAAACAGTGAGCATCTTTTTAACAAATGCCTTATCATGTTTTTACATTTCACTTAATGTGCCCATATCAGTTTAGGTTAATAAAGTGCATCTTGCCACACACATGAACCTGATGCATAGAGAAAGGGATTCAACAATGTGAGGAGGCACCCTTGCTTCCTATATTTCAAGCTTTAGTTACTTATTTTCTCATTTCCATAATGTAGAATTCTTGATACTTTTGATGTTTGTGCACAAGATGACTTTATCTTTCATAACTAGAGGCAATTTTATTCATTTCACCATTGAAAATGTGTTTGTTTTATCAAACTACGTGGTATCAGTCATCAAACACCTCAAGCTTCATGGCAAGGAATGAGTATATGTTTCAAACAATTTTCTGGGGCAAAAAAGGAAATTTTTGTTAGATCTTATAACAGATACCACAAACTAGAAAACTTTTGGTGTTAAATTGTAACAGCTCCGTTTATATGCCATCACTTTCTAATGTAAAATTAACTTCATTATGTAAGAATATGTAAGTGAAACGAGCAAAGGTAAACTCCCAATAAATTCGACCATAAAGTGGGGAACTTTATACAAAAAGCAATATTATACAGTGAGGAACACCAGATAAATTGTGTGTAACATGCGTATATACACAAAAGGGGTTCCTTTAACTGTAAGAATAATATAGAGATAAATCTCAGCATGTTTCTCAACTATAGGTTTCACTTTAAACCCAATAATGTACAAGAAAACCATTCCAATATGGAATCAAGGCTGTCAATAATGGATTAATTTAAGTTATGGTTCATAGAAACCTCGGAAATGGCTATAACTCATATCTCTCTTTGTGAGATTTTATATTTAGTGGTAACATTATATCCTTAATTTCATGTTGGATTGTTGTAGCACAAAGGGCGTGAAGATAGTGAGAGATCAAAGACTAGAGAGCGTGAGAGAGACAGAGATAGGGATAGGGGAAGTAGAGACAGAAGACACAGAGATTATCCAGAAAGAAGTAGCAGAGATGAGAGAGGAAGGGATAGAAATGAAGATGACGGGCGTTCAAGGAATCGTGACTATAGCAGGTCAATTTTGGAATTTTTTTTGCCCATGTTTTCTTTCTTTGTTTTGATTTGAGTTTGTTATCTAGATGCACATGATGCTAGGAGAAAAAGATATGCCTACTTACTTGCTACTTTATATACCTTTTAAATAAACTCATAAAACTACTCAGATACGAGGGCGTGGAGGCTTAGACTGTGTTTGGCGCACCACAACTAGCTGATAAGCTAGCTTATTTTTCGAGCTTTTTTAAACTGTCATGTTTGGCAAACCGAAAAGTAGCTTATAAGCTAGCTTTTTAAAAAGCTACTTAGACTAGCTTATTAAAAAGCTACTTAGACTAGCTTTTCAAGAGTTTATTTTTAAAATTTTCCAAATATATCCTTAAATAATTATAAAAATCATAGTTTTCTAAATGCCCTTTTATGTGATTTTATATCTTCCAACTAGCTTATCAGCTAGTTTTTACCAAACATAGTTTTTTATCAGCTAGCTTTTCAGTTATCAGATAGCTTTTCAGCTAGTACGCCAAACATAGCTTTAAAGTCAGGGTACCGAGCTTTTATGTTGTATGCTTTATTGCATGTATACATACTTTATGCTTTTATGCCTGTATACCCCCTCCCTCTTTGGCCTTAGATGTTCATTAACTTATGCAGGCGAAATGATTATGATCGAGAAAGAGAGAGGCATCACAGACACAGATCACGTTCTGCATCACCCGATCGATCCCGCGAATCATCTAGATCTCGTTCAAAAAGGTCTTTCCACTTTTTTTTAATAGTCTATAATTAATATATCAAGATTCTAGAACCAAGTCATGTAAAAAGCTAGCATATTTGTTACACCCTTCATCCAAAGTTCATCTTTATGTGTACTTCTGTTATCTCCCTTATATATAATAACTAGCAAAAAGACATGTTATTTTTGCATAGAAAGCTGTAGTTTTTGTTCCTTTGATGTTACACATTCATGGTCAAACACCTCAAACAAAATTTGTTTACAGCAAGAGAACAAGTGGTTTTGACATGGCACCACCTTCTGCTGCAACTATGCCTGGAGCAGTTGGTTAGTACCTTCATCCTACACTATTCAATATTCATTATTGTTGTTGTAGGTCTTGTATTTTAGATATTTGTGGTAAATAAATAAATAATGAATTATGATGTGTTGTTAGATTAGATGGGTTATAGTTATTGATTATTGATTTGTTTATTTAATACCGAAAACTGAGGACAATTGTTTTGTTGTGTTGTTGGCTGTTGTGTGTGGTTTTGTTTGTGTTTTTGTGTATGAATTGGGTAAGAAGGCAAATGTTGATGTCCCACTTTGGAATCAGCTGGATCTTGTTCTTCTTCGCCTTCAGACAGCTTGTTATTTGGTAGGCTTACACAGCATCTGCAGTGAAAGGATATTTATTTCTTATCATATTTATTACTCAATCAATCAATCAATCAATCATGTTATACATCTAGGTAAGGACTAGGTCTATCATATCACATCTCATTCTTTTTTTCTCCTTATACAATTGATACAATATCATTCTATCATATGTAAATAAGCCTTGAAAATCAAGATGCAACACCATTCTCTTATCTATACTTTTTCACTGAATCCTTTCCTTTTTTTTTTTTTTTTTTTTTAAATGCAGGACAAGTGACAGATGCTCCTCAAGCAATGCCTGGAATGTTCCAGAACATGTTTCCTTTTGGTGCAGCACAGGTAACATGTTTTTTTTCCTTTGGTTTTTTAGATCTCGAAAAAGACAAAAATACCCTTCTCGTTCTTATCATTGAATATAACCCTAGAAAGCTTGTGAAGTTTAACAATTGCAGACTATATGTTTTTTTTTTTATTGTGGATCTTTTTTGTTTATTTATTTATTTTTTAAATAGTTGGGAGGTCTTCCCATGATGCCAGCTCAAGCGATGACTCAGCAGGCCACAAGGCATGCACGTAGGGTATATGTTGGTGGATTGCCCCCTTTGGCCAATGAACAGGTTTTACATCATACCTCTATTAATTTATTTACTTTCATTTCTTTTTAATACATCATTAATAAAAAAAATTAATTTTTCTATTTCTGTAATATTTTGTCTTTTTATGTGTTGAGCAGACAATAGCAACCTTTTTCAGCCATATTATGACAGCCATAGGAGGAAATTCTGCTGGACCAGGTTAGTTAAGCTCATTGACTATTTGACTTCAAATATATTCATCATATATAATAATAATAAATAAATAAATAAAAATAAAAATATTGTAGCTAAATTCAATATTCCAATAGCAGGTGATGCGGTGGTTAATGTGTACATTAACCATGAAAAGAAGTTTGCATTTGTGGAGATGAGAACAGTTGAAGAAGCAAGTAATGCCATGGCATTAGATGGGATCATCTTTGAGGCATGCAAACAAATTACCATATTACCCTTCTTACATAGATTTGACATATGTTTTTTTTACTCCTCAATAGGGAGTCTCTGTGAGAGTGAGAAGACCTACAGACTATAATCCTTCATTAGCTGCAACTCTTGGCCCCAGTCAACCAAATCCAAACCTTAATTTAGCTGCTGCTGGACTTACCCCTGGGTAAGTGAGTCAAAAAGACGTTTTTGCCCTTCATTATCGTGAATCTGATTTTTTTTTTTGGGTGTAATTAGTGGTATTGGTGGAGCTGAAGGACCTGATCGTATATTTGTTGGGGGTTTACCTTATTACTTCACTGAGGTACAGATAAGAGAGCTGCTAGAATCCTTTGGGTATGTAGTTTTATAATTTTATAATTTTATAAATTTTTTTTTATAAATATTTTTAGAAAATGAAAATATAAGGAGTTTTAATGATTCAGGCCACTGCGTGGGTTTGACCTTGTGAAGGATAGAGACACTGGAAACTCTAAAGGATATGGTTTCTGTGTCTATGAGGTAATAATTATCACCTTTTTTTTTCTTCTTTAAATTAAACAATATCAATCTGTAAATATTCTCAGTTTTTAAACATTTTTGCACCTTGTCCTAAAGTTAAAAAAAGGGCGTTATTGTCAGTTATTCTTTCTTTCTTCCAATAAATAAAAAATATTTGGGAGTTATGTTCAGGATCAAGCGGCTACAGACGTTGCTTGTGCTGCACTTAATGGCTTAAAAATGGGGGATAAAACACTCACAGTCAGACGTGCAACCATCAGGTTTTTATTTAAAATATCCTTTATTATTATTATTATTAATTTAAATGCTGATGTTTTTGGTGCTCTTTATTTTTTTTACAGCAGCGGGCAGATGAAATCTGAACAGGAGACCATTATGGCCCAGGCTCAACAACATATAGCTATGCAGGTACTACAGAGTTTATTATTATTATTATTATTAATTATTATTTATGTACTTTTCATGTTTTTTAACTTCATGTTTTTGTTTGTAGAAAATGGCCTTACAAGTTGGTGGGTTTAATCTTCCTGGATTACCTAGATTACCTGATGAGATTCCAACTAAAGTTTTGTGTTTAACTGAGGTAACGTATGTTTTTATCTTTTTTTAAAAAAAAAAATGTAAATGATGTTTTTGAGAAAATGTTAGGAGTTGGTTAATGTGGAAAACCTCATTATGAGAAAATATGATGTTTTTGAATAATTTTTGTAAATGGTATTTTTTGGTGCAATGAAGGTGATCAATGCTGACGAATTGATGGATGATGGAGAATATGAAGAAATATTAGAGGATATGAGGGAAGAAGGACGAAAATTTGGTAAAAAAAAATACATACTCGAATCCTCTTCTATAATTTAAAGTAAAAAATCAATAAAAAAGTGGAATGTTTACAACTTATTAACAATTAATTGTTTAACCCTAAAATCTTAGTGTTGGTGGATTAGATTTTTGAGTAAATTACACAAATAGTCCCTATGGTTTAGGGTAATTTGTGCGTTTGGTTCCTAATTTATTTTATTAACTCAGAAGGTCCTTATTGTTTGTTTTTGTTACGAGCTTGGTCCCTGTCTTACCTAAAAAGACTATTTTGCCCTTGATTTTTTGATTTATTTAAATAAACACACCCCCAATCTCACCCCTCACCTTACCTTACCTACTCCACTATTTTTTTTTCCTATTTAAATAATAATCTTTTTAGGTAAGATATGGACCAAACGTGTAACAAAAACAAACAGTAGGGACCAAGCGCGTAACAAAAACAAACAGTAGGGACCTTCCGAGTTAAAAAAATATGTTAGGGACCAAACGCGCAAATTACCCCAAACCGTAGGGACCATTCGTGTAATTTACTCTAGATTTTTTGGATATTAAATATTCCATTTGAATAAACTCATAATGCATATTTTTTGTTTGTGTATATAACTTGCACAGGCGATTTGACAAATGTTGTAATTCCACGTCCTGATCCAAATGGTGAACATGTTCATGGTCTTGGAAAGGTATGTAAAAAGTTATTAATACACATTCTACTTTGAAAAATCTATTACTTTCAATTTTTTCCTTATTATAGTTTTAAAAATCTAGCATACTCTTATTTCTTTTTATTATAACATTTTCCTTATTATAACTTTTGGTTGGCAGGTGTTTCTGGAATATTCTGAGCCTTCTGATTGTGCCAAGGCAAAGGATTCTTTGGGTGGCCGGAAATTTGGAGGGAATGTTGTGACGGCTGTTTACTATCCGGAGGATAAATACTTGCAGGGGGACTACGGAGCTTAGAAATATCATTATTGTTTTTATGTTTTTTTTTTTTTTTTTTTTTTTTTTTTTTTTTTTTTTTTTTTTTTTAAATATATAATTCTCTCTTTTTTATATTTTGAGAAAGTAAGTCGACAAAATTCAAGGATAGTTGGTTGAGTTGATGGAACTCTCTTTGAACGTTTAAATTTTATAAGTATCTAATGTATTAATGAAAATTGCAATATATATATAATTCGATAGGATTTATCTTTCTTTCTTTTTTCCTATCCTATGATGGATATTTTTATATAATGAGTACACGAGAGCATCGAATCATCTGAAATTAGGTTTTTTCTAATATTATTTCAGGCGAGATAACATCAACAACCGGTTAGTTAAAATTTTGACAAAGAAAAGCACAATTTGTTAATAGAGTAAATTACACGAATAGTCCTTATGGTTTGGGGTAATTTGTGCGCTTGGTCTCTAACTTATTTTTTTAACTCGGAAAGTCTCTACTGTTTGTTTTTGTTACGTGTTTGGTCCATATCTTACCTAAAAATACTATTATTTAAAAAGGAAAAAAATGGTGGAGTATGTAAGGTAAGGTGAGGGAGTGGAGGTGGGGTGTTTTGATTTAAATAAATTAAAAATCAAGGGCAAAATAGTCTTTTTAGGTAAGACAGGGACCAAACGCGTAACAAAAACAAACTGTACGGACCTTTCGAGTTAAAAAAAATAAGTTAGAGACCAAACACGCAAATTACTCTAAACCATAGGGACCATTCGTGTAATTTACTCTTTTTAATAAGATGAAGTACTTAATTATGTTAAAGGAATTAGAAGACTGGAATATAGTTTTAAGACTGAATAGAGAATATCTTTAGTTGATAAAATGATAGACAACCCATAAAAAATAAATTAATTTAAAATAATTATAAAATGACATTGGATAAATTGAATGAGAATGTGAAATGTGGCAAAAAAAAATTTCATTTACTAGAATAAATATATGCAAATTTAATCGCACCAAAAATATTTTGTTGTGATATAGTCGTCAGGTGGATAATATTGTTATTGAAATGTTTAAAAAGAATTCACAACTAACGTATCGGTGAAATATATTTGCAAGAATCATTCATAATTGTGTACTTCATTTTCTCCAAAATTATATTTGAAAATGAGTTAATTAAATATACGTGTAAGTGTATTCTAATAGTGTGCTATTTTGAGGGTTTATCAAATAAATATATTTGATTTTCAAATTGGGTATATGAATATATTTTATTTTTTAAAAATGTTGTATTATGGTTTTATTTATAATCTCAAGGCATTGAAAGAAGTATATTTTCCAAATTAGTATATTAGTTTCCTTAATTATAAAGAATTCACTGAGGAAAAAAGGAAAAAGATGAGGATGAACATATTGAGTTGGATCACCGTCACCTTCACGTGTGGACCAATTCATTGTTCTTTGGCCCCACCCCAAACTAAAGTGTACTATCTATCTCCATTGTTATGTTTTTATTAAAAAAAAAAATTAAAACTTCAATTTGAAATATTTTTATATTTAAAAAAGAAACTAAGAATGAATATTTATTATAGTTAATTTTATTTATATATCATTAATTTAATCATTTTAACGATTACCCAACAATGAAATTAATAAACATCAGTTAATTATAAGAATATTTTATATTTTCTTATGTTTAACTCCGGATTAATAAGTAAATAAAAGGGAACCTTTTTATTAAAGAAATGACCCACCATATCTCATGTCACATGTCTTATCCATTATTTTGTTTTGGATAATATTGCCACATCCACTATCAAATATTACGACTATAAATACTAATCACACATACAAACACTTTAACATTCACAATCATCTATTCGTTTCATACAAAAAATCAACACCTCTTTCGTTTATTATCAAGAAAAATATGTTGGCTAATTTCAAGAAAGGTTTGGTTAGTGCACCAAAAGAACTCAATAGTCCATCACATGATCCACAACACAAATATCATCAACAGAATCAACATCCTTTGAACCATTTCTTGAATTCCAATCCCAATTCTCTCTCATTTTCTTTTGGAAATGATGCTTCTTTGGCGTTTGATCCCTCTTCTCATACCTCTAATTCCTCCCAACGAAGGTAATCTTTTCATCTTTGGATGATGTTTATTTATGTAAAGAAGTTCTACTTTTGTTTTCAATTGATTTAAAACTTGGGGTTCTATACTAAATATGCACAAAGCCATTTATTTTACGAAAGTGGCAACATTTTATTTGTAATTCGTGTAATTGGTGTAATCCCTTGAAAAGTGGTTGTTTAATTCGTACCATAGTTTTGTCTAATAACCATTTTGTTACATAGATTTGAAAAGAATGAAAAGTACGTAGTTGCTTAGATACACATGCATTTAACCAATTAACCCTTTATTTTCTACACGACATCCTAAAAAAGAAAATTTTCTAGTGTTAATAGAAGGATTTTTATTTTGTGTATGACATTGATGAAATGTATTTGCAGGTTGTTTAGTAGCATGGAGGACATTTATTGCATATTCTTGGGAGGTCTAGACAACTTATGCACCCTTAACAAGCAATATGGGCTAACAAAGCTGGCCAATGAGCCCATGTTTGTGATCCAAGCTTACAAAACTCTTCGTGATCGTGGCCCATACCCGGCCCACTCAGTCCTCAGGGAGATGGAGGGTAGTTTTGGGTTTATACTCTATGATCTCAAGGCTAAAACTGTCTTTGTCTCACTTGTAAGTGTCCTTTCAATACTTATACAGTTATAGTACTCTCTCATGTATCATGTTATTTACAATAATAAAGAGGGCATGTTCGACATTTTACTTAATATGGCAAATTGGTGGTGATGATCCATAGGGTGCCGATGGAGGAGTGAAGCTTTTCTGGGGCATAGCGGCTGATGGCTCCGTTGTAATTTCTGACAACTTGATGGTCATAAAGTCTAGCTGCTCCAAGTCATTTGCTCCCTTCCCAACCGGTAAGGGTTCCAAAACTTTCGATTTACTTGAAGAAAGGGCAATTTTGTCTTTTCATTATGATTTGATATTGTATGTATATTGATGTTTGTGGATTTTTGTTTGTTGTATAGGGTGTATGTATCATACAGAAGGGGGATTGATGAGCTTTGAGCATCCAAAGAACAAAATGAAGGCAATATCGAGGGTTGATAGTGAAGGAGTGATGTGTGGTGCTACATTTAAAGTTGATGTGTATTCAAAGACCACACAAGCATTGCCTAGGGTTGGAAGTGAAGCTAATTGGGCTACTTGGGGATAAGGGGCATGATAATTTCCTTTTGAGTTTTTTGATTTTTATTGTATAGAATAATAAAATTTAGATTGTTGACTTTCACTATAGATTTCTCTCTTTGGAAAAATGTACTCTTATTGTCTTGTCTCTTTATAAACTAAATTACATGTTTGGCCATTGTCTACGTCTAAGATGGTCATGGTATAAATCGACGTCTACTTCAAAACATATACTTCACATGCTCAACATTGTCGTAAGGAAGTTGATCAATGATAATGATATGTTATTTCAATTGGGTGAATACTAAGTGGGTGGTGTTTAATCAAACACTTATGAATCTGAAATGTGCTCGAATCAAATAGGAAGATAAAAAAAGACCAAAATACATTCATGTGCATGACACATGATGAGTCTTAACGATTCAACATAAGCAACAATTAGAATGAGAGACCAATATTACAACAAATAAATCATGTGAACTAAAATGTTATTTTCAACTCATGTTTTCTATATGGTCACCTGATATCTCAATATTGAATAGGCCACCATTGTTTTAAATTTTACCTTTTTTCCCATATTTTAAAATTTTATTAAAAATTTGGTTCGACTTAAATTTTTTGTTACGAATCTGTCTCAAATTTAGTTTTTTTACAAGTTTATTTTTCTACAACTTTTTGATACTTTTTTTTTTATAATGGTTAATAATGTTGTTTTTTTTAAACCTATATATATATATATATATATATATATATATATATATATATATATATATATATATATATATATATATATATATATATATATAATTTTTTTTTGACAAAATTACACAAATGATCCCTATGGTATGGTGAAATAGGCACATAAAGTCAAACTTCAAGAAAATGGTCAAAGTCAGTCATTGTGTTATTTCAATATTACATAGAAGGTTCCTCCGCCAGATGACGTCAATCAATTGCTATTCAATTTCACGCACGTGCATAACATGTGAGGGTAAAATTATCTTTTTATGTAACTCATTCAAGTGGACTTATTTAAAGCATTAGCCCCACTGATATCTCTCTCTCTCTCTCTCTCTCTCTCTCTCTCTCTCTTCTCCATCTCTCACGTTCTTTTCCAACTGTTACAAAAAGTGTTTCTTTCGAGAACACACAAATTCACAAATGGTCGTTTGCTTATATAGTCAAGGAGCTATAATTATGACATCGTGGACCGACAACAACCCAAGTAGAAGGTTTGGGTCTGCTCGAAGTTCAGGTCGAAGCTCTTATCCATTAGATGGTTTGATCCACCGATGTGCCCTAGATCCATGTAAATCATTAACAGGTTGTTGAGGGGATGAAACAAGCTTGAAGTTCTTCATGCCAGAATATGCAAGTTTTTTATGCATATTTACTTGGGTTTTAATTTTCGTTTTCATTTTCTTGAAGATGTGAATTTAGTAGCATTTGGTGTTATGATGCTAGTTTGGTGGTTGTTGTAACACCCTTTGTTCAAGTAATTTTATTTTTGACCATAAGTATTTAATTTGTTGCAAAACGGTCCCATGACACACTTAATGAAAACACGCCTTCAGGTGAGTACGTTGGGCATACGTAACAAACGAGTAAACCCTAATTTTTAGGTTTTAAACCATATTTAAGCATCATTATCTTCTCAAGACGTTTTCCCTCATCAGCCTCCATCTCCTAATTCGTCCTTAGCAAATCCTAATCCTTTGTGTGAGTCTTTTTGAGCTTTAGAGTGCATTTTGGTGTTCTTGAAGGAAGAAGAAGGAAGTGAAATCATCTTAGAGGCTCAATGCATCTTAGATCCATAAGTGTTTCACCCTCAAGCATCATTTGAAGGTATAAAGTCTGAAGCCTGATGACTTATTTGCTTAGATCTCGCTAGCCTTGAGTTTGTGTTCATATTTGGTCCCATAAGCTTGGTGTTCATGAGTATGGTCTACTATAACCAGAATAGTTGTCCTTTCAGACGTTTTGAGGTGCTAAGAACCATAAAAATGTGATACTGGTCCTTCTACCCCTTCCATGCAAGAGTTATGATGTATTAATGGAATAATAAGTTAGCGTTTTAGCTTTTGGACCTTTTCTATCCATGGAAAGTCATAAAGGTGGAAAATTTATGACTTATAATGATGTTTTGTGTCTAGATCTGAATTTAGATGAAAAGTCTTTAAGAAATAAGCACTTAATGATAAGAAGTTGGTCTAGGCGGAGTATGCCGGGCGTACCAAGTGGTATGTTGTGCGTAATGGGCTAAAGCCCCAATAATTACTTAGGTCGTGCCTATACCTAATGTAGTAACTAGGTAAGCGGGGCATACTCAATCATGTTGACTTTCCTTGATTTTTTGACTTTCTGAATTTGACCTTGGACTTGGGTTTGACCAAGTTTGACCTAGGGGCTTTTTGGGTATTTTGAGTTGCAGTTTCATTTTAGGTCACTGTTTGTTGTATAGGTGACATGTAGAGTTGGCATTTGGAACAACGTTCTTTTCTGATATTTTTTAAGGCTGTGAGGTGAGTTTCTCATCACTTTACTCGTGGGTCGAAGGCACCAATGTTAGACTACTAGGTTATGTATCACGGTATATAGGATGATGCTATGTTGATTATATGTTAGATTGGTAGATCAGTATGATTACCTGTACTTGCTAGTTATATGTAGGGATGTTAAAAACCCCCGTGGACCCCGCTCCCGCGGGACCTCGATACCATACGAGACTAAATTTTTTAAAAAAACTGGGAGCGGGAGCGGGGGCAAAATTGAACCCCGTTTATTTTCGGGACCGGGGTCGGGAGTCGGTATTTCCGTCCCGTACTCCCGTGGGGGCCCCGGTTGTACATTTATGTAAAAAATATATATTTAATATAAAATACATATACAAAATAGATTTTCTAATTTTAGGTTTAGTGTAGGTTTCACTTTCCCGTATCCAATTAATGGATGTTGAATATGTAGCGAATTGATCATATTTTTGGACATGTAAGGATTTTATATTTGTAATGTTGGATTTGTCGTATTTTATATTTGTAAGATTGTTGGAACTGTCGTTTTGTAATGTTGGATGCGTAATGTTGGATTTTTAATTTTTAGTTTCTAAAAGATTAGGTTTTAAGCTTTTAAAGTTATTAAAAATAGTTTTTTAGCCTAAAACAAAATGATTTTTAAGCAAAAAAATCGAATTTTAAACCTATAAACTGGGAGAACCGTGGGAACGGGGGTGGGTCCGGGGGCGATGGAGGTAACCGGGGGTGGGACCAGGGGCTATGTAAACGGGGGATTTGGGGGCGGGGGCAACAACTTATTTTGGGGGCGGGAGCGGGGGCAGTTATTTCCGCTCCTGTTTGGTCCCGTTGACATCCCTAGTTATATGTTTATTTGTTACATATATCGACACAGTGTGGGTGGGTTGAGGTTGTACTGCTTTGTGCTGTTGGCCAATAAACCCAAGCAATCCAATTGGGAGATTGTAGGCCAGTGGCCATCCAATCAGGAGATTATGAGCCAGAGTGGCATTCCAATTGGGAGATTGTGGGACAGAGTGGAAATCCAACCGGGAGGTTATGGGCCAGGGTAATCCAGTCGGGAGACTGTGGACCCAACATGTATTATGTATATTTGTTTGGTTGTGTATGGTGTTTGGGAGAACTCACTAAGCTTTAGCTTATAGTTTAAGTTTTATGTTTTAGGTACTTCAGATGATCGGGGCAAGGTGAAGGCTTGATCGTGCCTATCCTTCAGTTTTTATGAGATTTGATTTTGGGATACCCTGATTTGTAATTTTGACTTTTGGAAACTAAGTTTTGTAAACATTTATGATTGTGGTTTGGTTTTGAAAAATGAAAATTTTACCTTGATTTTTGGGATGTTACAAGTTGGTATCAGAGCCCTATTTTGAGAGAACTGGATGAGCATTCGTGTGAATCCAGACTCAAACTAAGGATCTGTAATTTTTTTTTTAAAATGGATTCAAAACTATTTTCAAAAGTAATCAAGGAAGGATAAGATGTGTATGATCAGTCGGAGCAAGAAAGTACGCCCCAAGTTACCCACACTGTTATTGTTTATGATGTTTATGGTAGAACTGCATGCTAGTGGTAGGCTAGGGATCCTCAAGAATTGCATGATAGAATTTCCTGATGAATGATGTCTGATAACCTAAGAGGACTTCTTGTATGTTATATGAAAATGACATCATTACTGTAATTGCTTAGTATGTGCATCATAGTTGTACATAACTAAGATTATATAACATGAGAATGTTTGGTTTAGCCTTGTTTCCTGTTCGTTGTTTGGTTGTGGGCTTAGTGTAGAATAAATTATTCGACTATCTATGGAATCCAGTGTTATGTATGATTAGCATGTACGAGCGGCTGTAGGGTTGGTGGAAGTTTCATGAGTGAGTATGGGTGTAACAGGCCAATTGAGGAATATTTAGCCACTCTTCAGAGAGTAGACATAGGATATATGTGTATCCTAGATGTTTGGGCCTAGTGGTCAGGAATTTCGTGTAAGGATCTGCTTGATTTTATGGTGTCTTAGCGCCAGTCGGTTTCACTGGTCGAGTGTTGCTTGCTTTGTGCTTTGTAGGACCTATATTGATGTGAGTTAACTATTAAATGAATATTTTAAGTTACATTTTTCAAAGGTTAAATAATTTTAGAATGATTGATTCAACCTTATTGCATAGCTCTCGTTTGAGTCTAATCGTTGTAGGGTTGGGTCTTTTAGTCAAAAGATTATTTAAGTTTTGTTGCATGTAATTGTATCCATGAAGTGGTTAGCGGACATTAAAAGGGTTTTTTTCAACATATGATGACAGGGTGAGGTGGGGATCCTAGGAGAGCCTAGGAATTGCTTTAATGTGGGAGCTATGCTGTCTAGCAGGCATTAGGAGTATGATTATGAGTAGGTGACTTAGAGGACTCGATATGATTCTTGAGGAAAGTATGGATATTTGTGGAAGGTAGTATTGGGCCCGTACTACTGAAATCACAAGATCCATACTCGAATCAAGGGAAGTCAGGTGGATTCTAAGGAGCTAGTTAAGAGTAGATAGTATGGTTTGAGTTAATTGACTTTGAGGTATAAAGGGCCTTACTCGAGGTAGTTCCAGTAGAGTCGAGAGACTCAAGAAGGAAGCGATTGTTGTGATCGGCTCGAGGATTGCAGCTAGAGGCTGATCGATTAGTGAATGGATTGGAATGTTGCTATCTAGAGTGAGGTTATGTCCTTTCCAGTTTTCTGTGTTCGGAGGAAGGAGTGAGCAGTCATGATAATTTCATAGTTGAGATGTAAACCCAACATGGGGCTAGATGCTTGTGGTCTTTGGCGGTAGTATGGCAGTGTGGGAATGCACAAGATGATTTTTGTGGTATGGTCTACTTTCTTGGGATATAGGCAGGTCAGGTGCTAGCTGATGGTTTCAGGTGATCAGGAAAGTGAATCGGGAGCAATAACTTTGTTGTCTTTGATGTATCTTGACTATGAGAATGATGCCTTTTGTATTTATGAATGATTCTCGCGATGAATTGATGGTTTAGGATTTGCAGGCAAGGACTGTGGTAGTTCATTTGTTTCCAGATAAGAAGTTGGTGTTATAAATGGACTGCCAGAATTATTGCTTGTGCATGTGCATTAGATTCTTGATGTTAGAGGTGGTCATGATTGGGGAGTTCCCGAGGTCTCTATTTGAGATTCGGAATCTCTTGGAGTTTTCTTGGTCTTTATCTGGAAGATCATCTTGCGTTGTGCTATACATTCCAAGGTTAAGGGATGTTATGCATCTGGGTGAGTTGGTTTGAGTCTTGGTCTATTTGTAGGTTTGAGTCTTGGTCTATTTCCAATGTTAGTCAGTGGTGGTTCGAAGCCTAAGTAAGGAAGAGATGGATATTCTTCTTAGAGGATCAACGATCTGTTTGAGTTATGGTTTTAGAATAATGGGTCATAGGGATTTTTGGTTCGGGTATGCGAAACTTTGGTTCATGATTTAGTCAAGAAGGGGGTGCAGACCAAGTTTCCATTAGATGTATGTGTTTAGGAATGCAAGAGTCATTTTCGCGGAAAGAAGCTGTTGGACAAGGAGCTCGTTGTAGCCAGGGGTTCCTTTTGGGAACGTCGAGGAATAGGTCAAGAGACATTTGGGTTGCTCAGGCTGAGTATAGATTATTGAGAGATTTGTACTGTTGGTTGTATATATTGATATCTATAGTCTAGGTTGGGCAGTTGCTGATTGGTCAATCAGTTTCAGAGTTTGGTATGTTTAGTCCCTCATGGGGTTTGTCTAATAGTGTATTGGATCAACGGATTAGTTGTCAATGTACTCTCGATTGTTGGTCTTTTTGTTCATCATCAATAGTATAGGTTCTTCGAAAGTTTAGAGTTGTATCAGTTGGAGTTCAATGGATGCATCAACCTATTGTCAAAATCTGTACATTGTACATTTTGGTTTCTGGGTATGGGTATACTCAATGTTTGGTTGTGAAATTATTATTCATAGCAGGCTCGAGGTTGGTAGATGTCCATGGTTATTGGAAGTTCGGATATTGGGGCATCGTTGTTTCATTTTCCAGGTATCGCATGTGATCTGCGCATAATCTAATTTTGGTGTGTCGCATCGGCAAGGTTGGTATCTGGATTGACCTGACTAGAGTTTGCCAACATTTGATAGCTTTAAAATTTTATCGAGTTTGAAACGTATTGGTAGGACCTGTTCAATTTCAACCAAGGTGTGGAATCTTAGTTTTGGCCATTCATGAGGATGCTTCTATTAGCAGTTAAGGTTCGTCATTTCAGATAGATCTACTGGTACCACAGCCGATGGGTAAGGGTTGTAAGGAGGAAGGAGTACAATAGATCTAGGGTTGGTTATGTGTTTTCCCTTGGGTATTTATGTAGGTTAAATAAGATAGCATGAGAACGCTTGGATCGATTTATTGGCATGGTTCTTAATAGGTTTGTATCCCTTAAATTGGAATAAGAGTGCAACTGCCTATCTTATTCTCTAGTTGTGTGAGACCATGTTTTCGCCTGATTTTGCATTGGTAGCCGCATGTACTGTGAAAGGAATTATGTGTCATAGAAGAGTATGTCCCGTATTTGTGTTCGGTTAGCATTGAGAGGGATGTAGATTGGGTTCCTGCAAGCTAGTGGATTGATGGTTGGGTATCTTTAGGCCCTTGTGGTGTTGGTCGTGAGTCTTCAGACCATTGATGGGATGATGGCAAGATCAACATATTACTATAAGCTTATCGTTTAGTGGTTAGCTGGTGTCATGATGTATCATGAACCAATAGCTATTTGATTAATATAGGTGGGACCCGATAGTCTTTTGATTGAGACTGTTAGATCTCAGATCATTATTTTTCTTAGCATGTTTGGGTGTTAGTGCATTGTGGGAGTCGGGAGACTCAGTGACCAGCTAGTTTGGATCATATGGGCAGTTAAAGGTTGCTGGAAGTAAGAATTGTGCATCAAAAGTCTCTTACGGAGTGTTTGCAATATGAACCCGTTTGATTGTAGGATTTTTATTTAAAGTTTGGTTACCAATGTTGGGTATCAGTTATAGTGACTCGAGTTATGAAGTTCGTTGTAAATGTATCGAGTGATTTTTCAGGTGGATGTACATCTGAGCTGATAAGGGATTTGGATGCAATATGAAATTCTTGGATGAACCATCATTATGCTCATGGGAGCTGTGGGTTGGTGATGAATTATCAGTAAGTCAAGTATGTATTTAAGGTTTTTGGGCACAACTTTTGGATTTGGGATTGGTTGGAATTCACTATCTGTATGTTTTGAGTATTCTTTTTGCATGTTTTGGCGGTGTTCCTAGTCAGGGACTAGGGGTAGGTACAACGAATGGATGATCATTAGACTTAGAGTATGGTTTCCGAAGTTTAGAACTGATGGGTTTCCGGTTCTAGGAAGTATATTGATGAAGTTGGTTGTGGTTGTAGTTTTGAGAATTCCCGGTTGTATGGTTTACATTGGAAGTTGGGTCTTACAGTTAGGGAGAGAAAGGTAGTCGTTGTGATTGAGTAATTTCAAGATTATTAGGTTTTTTGTTGGAAGTTGTGGGTCTCCGTGTGGTCTCTCGATTTTTCCTTATAAGCTTCCTTGATTTCGAAGTGGTTAAAGGGAGTTTGTGGAATATGTTGATGTTGTTCATGTTCCACTTCAATGGTTATTTAGTCGAGACTCGTGTTGGGAGTCGCCTTTGTTTCATGTGTAGGGTTCAAAAACAGTGAATAGTTAGAGATTGTGTTTTTCTAGTGGTATCAACGAGATAATTCGGGGTCGGAAGGGTTCACTATGGTTCGGGTTGCAAAGTGAAGTCATTTTGACTGTGTTCTGAGATGGTTTTGTATGCTTGGGCTTCTGACAAGTTATTAGATTTTCGGACTTCGGGCAGAAAAGTGATGGTTATTCCTTATTGGTTAAGTCAGTGGTAAATGATTCATTATTAGTCGGGGTATGTGAGTTTCTCTAAGATTGGGTTTAATTGTAGTATGGAAAGGCAGTCGCCTATATGAGTCGACTTCTTAGTTTGGATTGGGATTCAGGAAGGATTGTACGATTGGCATGGGGTGTACTAGGGAGCGATTTTGAGGAAGAAATCTAATTGAAGTGGGGGAATATTGTAACACCCTTTGTTCAGGTAATTTCATTTTTGACCCTAAGTATTTAAGTTGTTGCAAACGGTCCCATGGCTCACTTAATGAAAATACGCCTTCAGGTGAGTACGCTGGGCGTACTCACAAGTACGTTGGGCGTACTTAACAAATGAGCAAACCCTAACTTTTAGGGTTTGAACCCTATTTAAGCATCATTATCTTCTCAAGACCTTTCCATCATCAACCTTCATATCCCAATTCGTCCCTAGCTAACCCTAATCCTTTGTATGCGCCTTTTTGAGCTTGAGAGTGCATTTTTGGTGTTCTTGAAGGAAGAAGAAGGAAGTGGAATCATCTTGGAGGCTCAAGGCATCTTGGATCCAGAAGTGTTTCACCCTTAAGCATCCTTTGGAGGAATAAAGTCTGAAGCTTGATGAGTTATTTTCTTAGATCTTTCTAGCCTTGAGTTTTTGTTTATCTTTGGTCCCATAAGCTCGGTGTTCATGAGTATGGTCTACTCTAACCAGAAGAGCTGTCCTTTCAGACATTTTAATGTGCTAAGAACCATAAAAATGTGATCTTGGTCCTTCTATCCCTTCCATGCAAGAGTTAGGATGTATTAATGGAATAATAAGTTAGTGTTTTAGCTTTTGGACCTTTTCTATCCATGGAAAGTCATACAGGTGGAAACTTTTTGACTTAGAATGATGTTTTGGGTCTAGATCTGAATTTGGACGAAAAGTATTTTATAAATAAGCACTTAATGACAAGAAGTTGGTCCAGGCAGAGTACGTCGGACGTACCAAGTGGTATGTTGCGCGTACTGGGCTGAAGCCCTGTTAATTACTTAGGTCACGACTACGCCCAACATAGTAACTAAGTACGTGGGGCGTACTCAGTCAACCTGACTTTCCTTGACTTTTTGACTTTTTGAATTTGACCTTTGAACTGGGTTTTGACCAAGTTTGACCTAGGGGCTTTTTGGGTATTTTGAGTTTAGGTCACTGTTTGTTGTATAGGTGACCTATAGAGTTGGCATTTAGAGCAACACTCTTTTTGCCTATATTTTCAGACAGTGAGGTGAGTTTCTCGTTACTGTACTCGTGGGTCGAAGGCACAAATGCCGACCCACTAGGTTATGTATCCTGGTATATAGGATGATGTTATGCTAATTATATGTTAGATTAGTAGATATGTATGATTTCGTGTGCTTGATAGTTATATGATTATCTATTACATATATTGACATAGTGTGGGTGGGTTAAGGCTGTACTACTTTGTGATGTCGGCCAACATGACAAGGCAATCTAATCGGGAGATTGTGGGCCAGTGGCAATCCAATCAGGAGATTATGAGCCAGTGGAAATCCAACTGGGTGGTTGTCGACCAGGGTAATCCTGTCGGGAGACCATCGACCCAACATGTATTATGTGTATTTTTTTTGGTTGTGTGTGGTATTTGGGAGAACTCACTAAGCTTTGGCTTACAATTTAAGTTTGATGTTTCAGGTACTTCAGATGATCGGGGCAAGGCGAAGGCTTGATCGTACACTTCTTTTAGTTTTTATGAGATTTGATTTTGAGATACTCTGATTTGAGATTTTTACTTTTGGAAACTAAGTTTTGTAAACATTTATGGTTGTGGTTTGTTTTGAAAAATGAAAAGTTTACCTTGATTTTTGGGATGTTACAATTGTAATCGTTTTTTTTTGGTTTTGTTATAATGAAAATGTCGTTGGTGTAATAGAGAAGTTTATGGTTTATGTAATGGAATGTGTTTGTTCTTTGTGAAATGGTATTTTGTTTGCAACAAAATTATGGTTCATTTACAAGTACTTTAGTAAGAAAAAAGATCAAATATTGACCATTTAATGGTCATTCAATATACAACTAAAATGAATGCGAAATTTGGTTGGCATAATAAGCACGTATATTAGTGTGTTATAAAACCACATACAAAAGTTACACACAATTGTCTTAAACACATCCATGGCGTTGATTGTATAAAAAGCACTATAATCAAAAGATTTCCTATAAGTTCTCTCACAACACGAAATAAAATAAAAAATAAAAATTGTCTTTGTAACATCCCAAGTTTTGTCATTTGTAGTCCCTGGGAATGGAAGAGTAAAGTCATGAAGAGCCTAAGGGCTATATTGTAATTTTAGGGCCAGGAGGAGTACGCTGCGCGTACATAAGGGTACGTTGCGGGTACCAGGGCGCGCCCGAGTATGCTGGGCGTAATCTTGTGTACGCTGGGCGTACTCATAAAAGATGGAAACCCTAATAATTGAAGTTGGGGGCTATATAAACATCCTTATGGACCATTCCCTCTCATCACTCTCAGTCTCCATCTTTCAGAAAATGTTCCAAAACCCTAGTCCTTGTGAGAGAGTGTGAGTTGGTGGGTATTTTGAGTTCTTGAAGGTGGAAGTCATTGCATCAAGGAGTTGGAGAAGAAGTTTGGCTTGTAGATTTGAAGTTATGTTGTAACCTAGAAGCTCCAAAAGGTAAAAAGCTTCAATCTTTATGTTTGTATAACATAGATCTAGCTATTATAGCATTTTTGGAATCATTTCTTGTCCCAAAAGTTCCAAGATGTTGTATGTTGTGTTTTGGACGAAATAATCTGTCCTTCTAGACTCTTGGAGGGGTGTTGAGTGTTAAAATTAAGGTCCTAATGGATTAGGAGGTCCCATGAAAGTAGTAGAAAGGTCTTAATGGATTAAGACCTTGGATTAAGAACATTCTGGACGTCCAAAGTGATAAAGTTCAAGACTTTATGAGTCCTAGGCAGATTTGGTCAATGGATCTGAAGTTTGGGCTTAAGTGCTTAAGCCATTAAGCACTTATGAAGGTTTTTGTCCAGTTCGCATACGCCCCGCGTAGGAAGCTGTATGCCCATCGTACGTCCTCTGTTGGGCTTTTGACTCCGGGCCTTGAGTTTTGGACTGTTTATGGGCTAGCTAGACTTGAGCCTTGGCTGGACATTATGGATATGGTGTTTTGGGCCAAGTCTTGGTAATGGATCTTGGATTTAGGCCCAATTTGGAAAGTTGGGCCAATAATGGGCCTTGTTATATAGACTTATGGATCATGGGTTTGGTATTGGGCAATGACCCAAATTAGAGGGGAGGCAAAGGGTGCTATTGTTATACGGGATTCTTGGTCAAAATTTATATTCCCGTTTATTGATTCATTATTTGCTATTTTGGATAGTTCGGGATTATCAGTGAGACGGTGGTTCGGGAATCTGCTTCTTCGGTTCAGATCGGCATTTCGAGGTGAGTTATCCTCACTATATCAACTGGGTCTAAGGCACCAAGGCCAACCCTTTCTCAGATTATACATGGGTTTTGTTTGATAGGCTTATTGATCTGTTAGATCTACATCCTGGTAGTTAGGATGGAATATTGTTAGTGACCGGTTAGGTTAGCATCCTGGTTAGGAGGTTGCTATGTTGTATGATCTGTTAGATCGATTTGTTTGTATATGGATTGTTATGTGATTATTTTGTTATATGTGCACATGGATGTTTGTTTGGGGTTGGGTTGAGGCGGGTCCTTCTTTGTGCTGTAGGCTAACATACCTAGGGCGGAACGGATAGACTGTAGACCCGGAAGGGCACATAGTCATCCCGAAGGCCCAGCGAGCGGTCCGGATAGGATGAAGGCCCGAGAGGGAGGTCCAGACGTGCCGAGGATCGGAGAATGGACCAGATAGACTGAAGGCCCGGTGTGGGCGGTCCAGTCATACTATAAAATCAGGGAGTGGACCAGGTGGACTGAAGGCCCAGTGCAGGCGAACCAGCCACACTATAGACTCGAGATGCATGGCTGTCTGTATTTGTTGATTCGATATGATGATGGTTATATGAGGCTGGTATTTTAGGGGACTCACTAAGCCTCGGGCTTACAGTTTCAGTTTATTGTTTTAGGTACATCAGGGGATCGCGACAAGGCGAAGGTGTGATCGTACAGCTCCTCATGATTTGTTTATGTTTTTGGGAAAAATCTGATATTTAAACTATTTTGAAAACAATTTGTAATAATTGAATGGTTTTATATGAATTAAAAAGTTTTAAATTGACTCGAATTTTATGGATGTTACAGTCTTACATTCTTAAACATAAAAAAGCTCATGTGCAACACTTAGATCATTGGTCCCTTCCCATTATTTTTCTCGTTGTTCTTATTCTTGTTTGTTTCCCCTTTCTTTGTACTTTCACCTGACCCACCTCGTCCTTTGCAACTTTTAGAGTTATGGCCCTTGTTTTTTTGCACTTTCTACTGAAACATCCCAAAAATTTCAACAAATTTAAACTTTTCAAAACAACTCATTTACTAATAAAAGTGTTTACAAAACCATTGTTTCCAAAACATGATTTAAATCAGAGTCTCCCAAGATCCAGTCAGTTGTAAAACCAAGGATGTGTACGGTCACGCCTTCACCTTGCCACAACCGTTTGAAGCACCTGAAACAAAAAAATGAAACTTTAAGCATAAAGCTTAGTGAGTTCCCCCAAAATACCACTACACAAATAGATAACATATACAAACAAACAACATGTATACAAAGCCTTTAGCCTGACAACACCGCCTCATAGAACCTTCAGCATGACTGGACCGCCTCACCGAGCCTTCAACTTATATGGACCATTCTCCAGGCCTTTGGCCTGACTGGTTCGCCTCACGGGCCTTCAGTCTATCTAGGCTGCCCTGGGTTTCTTGGCCTTTCGTCTCCACTGGCCCGCCTCAAACCAACCACACATAACATGTCGAAATATATATAACAAATAAACATATATAAGCCTAGTAAACCATAACAACATATCAATATAACATTACCGGGTTTTTTGACTGGAAACACGAAGTAGTACAGTCTTAAACCAACCACACTACGTCGACATATGCAAGAGGTAAACATATCACCAGTCAACAGACAATCGGGTAGATCTACCGATCACTAAGCATAACATCATCCTATATACCAGGATACAGATCTAACAGATCACTACAACATGGCAACATATGATAAACCAGGATAACAATCCAATGGGCCGACCTTAGTCCTTTCGACCCGAAAGTACAGTGAGGAAAACTCACCTCAAAATAAGATAACCGAGCACTCGAACTGCTGCTACCGGAAAACCTCGCACTGGCAACATCAGATAATATTCTATCAATAATTGATTCCCGACCAAACACGAATTCTAGTCCAATGACCAAGCCTTCAGGGTAAAAGTCCATTTTAACCCTTTCCTTACTTTTCCAAACTCCAAAGACCAATCTAATAGCATCATAAGCCCAAATCCCTTAAATGAAACCACAAGGCTCAATAAGGCCCAAATATCCAAATTGGGCCTAAAACCCATCATGGTCCCAACAGAGAGGGCCTGATATCCTAAAAGGCCCGTAATATCCAATGGTCAAACCTGGTCAACTTTTGGTCAATGGTCCAAGGTCAAAAAGTCAACGTATCAAGAAAACCCAACATACTAAGTATGCCCCACGTACTCAATTGGTACGCTCAACGTACACACACTTGACTTAGTACACGCCACATACTAGGAAGTACGCCCCACATACTCGCCCTGCCCACATTCCACTTAGAAGAGGTCTTAATCCCCTAAGCCAAAACGTCAAATGCTCAGATCAAGATCTAAATCATGCCTTAATCCATGAAGTTGTTAACTTTGAGCTTTTGCATGGCTCAATGGGTCCAAAATCAAAGATCATACTTTACAACTTCACCAAAGAGGCTAATACACATGCATGGTGTTAGAAATATTTTTATGTGATTGTCACTTGAAATAAGTTGAGTATTGATTTACATTTTCTAACAAACATTATCAGAATGTTTCAGGTGGGAAAGATTTTAAAGAGTCAACAAGTGCTTGAAGTATCTTATGTTAGAGCACTTGTTGTACACATGGAGCACTTGCTGTACACATGGAGCACTTGCAGCTTACATGGATCACTTGAGGATTACATGGAGCACTTGAAGAAATCAAGTTGGACCATCGTGATCTCAGATGACACATCTAGATCATATGTGGAGCATCAAGATATTGGTGGGTCATCTGGAATACTGATGGCTCATCAGAAACATTGTTGGCTCATCCACAACTCTATGGCTCAACAAGACATTGGTCGATCAACATGATCACATTGATGGCTTAACAAGATTACACATGGCTCATCATGTACAATGGAGGCACATCCAAATGCTCAAAGGCATATTAAATTCGTCCTTGGTCCATCATGAACACTTAATTCTACATCTTCAAGTTCAAGACATAATCTAACATTCAAGAAACAACACAACTTGATCAATGAAACTTCTGGAAATTGATGACATCTTAGAAGACAATTGAGCAACATGATGCTCATGTTGCTCATTACATTTTCAATGTTGATCAAGAAGGCTCAAGAATTATGAAGGCTCATAACTTGGATGGAACCCTAACGAAATACTAATAGAATTGGAATATTCCATCCATTCTCTGTTAAGTAGGGCAAATGTATCAACTGATGACTAAGTCTTGATGACGTGTCAACACCTGATTGATCAAGCCATGTCATGGGCTTTTCCAAAGCCTATAAATAGGCCCCTTGGGATCCATTATAAAGTTGATCTTCCTTGATTATTCCAGATCATTCTGCATAATTGGTGCTTAGACTAGTTTTTAGAGAGCCATTTGAGTGTTTTAGGTTGTCTATCATTCAAACACTTGTAACTGATTCTTGATGAATACGAGACACTTTTGAATCATTGATATTGAACATATAAAAAACATTTTTATCATTAACTTGGTGATTCAAAACTATTTATTTTCCACATTACTTGCCGCTTGACGATTCTGAAACTCTGTTTCAGTATTTTCAACACTTGGACTATTCTTGTCTAGGTTTACTGGATTTTTCTCATTTCTTCAGTTGGTATCAGAGCTCGAGTGATTGACTTTGAGACTTAGAAAAATTTTCACAAAAACACTTATTCAAGTTTCAAACTAGTATCACCTGTTCTCAATGGCAAGTGTGAATCAAAACCAAAATGTTCTCTATTCAGTTTCAGTTGCAAACAGTCTTGGAGCAGGAAATCGTACACCTATCCTTGTGCCTAGTGAATACACTTCATGGGCAGATCGCATCAAGTACTACCTGGAAGGTCACGACTCTGACATCTGGACCTTCAACTCCACTGGGAAACACAATCCAAAATTTTTGAAGGACATCAGAGCTCCTGAAGCCGATGTCTCTCCTGAAACCTCCAAAGTTATCTCTGGATCTGTTTCCTCTGGTGTTAAGGTGCAAATTCACTCTTGGATGTAGTGTTTTAGGCTTACTCTCTTGTATGTGTAAATGGGTTGAGTCTTTTCCTATAAATAGGAAGTGAGTGACTCCCATTATGTAAGGAATCATTTGGAGTGTTAGACTAGAGAGAGAAACTTGTACAAACCCATTTGTATATTCTTTCTAGATCTAATGAGAGCTTAAAAAGAATTATTTACTCCTTGTGTTCTTGATTTTGTATGATGAATCACTAGATCTTTCTAATTCCGCACATGCCATCATAATCAACACCACTACAATTGGTATCAGAGCGGGTGTTCTTGAATCTCATCAAGAATTGATCCTTGATGGCTATTTTGATTTGGTGATTCTTTTTCTTCATTGATCTTCGTGTTTAGAGAGTGTTTTTGTGTTCTAGAAGTCGAATTTTTCTTTGATTTGATCCATAATTCGACTTTCTCTCTCTAGAATACTTGTTTGTATCACTTTATCTCTCTAGAAAAGCCATTCAAAATCACTTTCTCTCTCTAGAATTCTTCAAGTTTTTGTGATCATGGTGGGTTTTCCATATGATTCTTGGATTGTGATCGTTAAAGATGTGAAATACAAAGTCAATGAAGATCAATTTTATGGGTTGTTGTTAAGCAAATTGATTTCATGGGGTAATTTGGTTTCTTATGGAGGTTTGAAGGATGATCATGGAAGCTTGGTATTTCAACCAATTTGTAAGATTACATGGTTGAATAAAATTTCCTTGTCCATATTAGTTCGTAGTAGAAATCAAAAAGAAGGAGAAGAAAGAGATTTGTTCAATAAGAAATACATTTCTCTAATTGAAAACCCAAATGATTTTCGTGCTCTTAAGTTTGTTGAAGTTCTTGACAATGGAGTTCAATGTGATGTTCTTGATGTTCAAGAAAAAGGAGTTCAAGTTGATTCTCATGATGAAAAAGTTTTTTGCTCAATTGGAGTTCAAACCGATGATATTTTGTGTTCTTGTGATTCGTTTGAAGGAATGATTCCTTATCGGAAGCCGGTGATCCAAGAAAATCACAAGTATCAAACTCCAAAAGATTTGATTCAAACTCAAAATGTTCATGTTGTTGAAAGTGGGTTTGTTCATGAAGTCAAGTCTTCAAGATGCAAAAAGATGAGAAAGAAAAAGAAGAAGAAGATGAATCGGAAAAACAAGCGGGTTTACTCACAAAAATCGTCATATGTTGTGAAGCCAAAATCTGTGAAGCAAATTTGGGTTCCAAAGCAACAATCTCCAAAGGTTGCATTGAATTTGAAGTCAAAACCCAAATGTGTTGGTGGTTCTTTTGAAGATGTTCTTGGATCGTTGAAGAACACGAAGAACACGAAGAACGAGTTGTACATCTCGCATGGTGGGTGGTACAATGTTCGTTTTGGAGATTTTCTCATTCCGACAAAAGAACCAAGATCTTCCAAATTTGATTCGTTCATTAAAAACGGAACTCGATTCGTCAAAAAGGTATCACAAATTCTCAAATGGATTCCAAAACATCCATGATTTTGATTGGTGCTTTGCGTTTTTCATTTTTGATCGATTTGCCTCATTGGATCAAATCCGTTTCAACCTCATTGATTGATCCAATTATTTTTGTTTAGATCAAAATTCCAAAAACCAAAATCATATTGAATTTGTTATATTCTTAGAATCATTGTTTTTGAGTCCAAAAGATTCACTGTTTACTGTTCATCTACTCGTTTGAATGAGCCCAAAAAGAATTGGAGTTTTATTCATCTAGTTCGAAAAGAAGCCCAATTGTAAAGATCACTTACTGTTCATTTAAATTGAATGAGCCCAATGACATATTAGATCTGTTGTGATTCATAAAGTATCCAACATTCGTTCTAAGCTTTAGATGTTGTACGTTACTACTCTTTGGAACTTCTCAACTGATTCATCGTTCTTGAAGTTCTGATCTTAAAATCGAACATTTTGAATCGTTTGTGTATTGTGTGTTCGATCTTAAAATCAATTTTGTTCTTGTTCTTGAGTTTCGATTTCCCTTCATCAAACGTTTGTTACTGAGAATCAAAATTGATAGTCAATTTGTCTAAATTTGTTTTTATGGTTCTCTTTGGGTTCGCATTTTGATAATCGATTTGGGTTATTTGAAATCGAAAGCCTATGGATTGTGTTCATTGTTTCGAAGGGAAGGAGGTATGATTGGAACAATTCTGTCGATTTTGGTTTGAAGAAATTTGATTGATGTGTGCTGTATGAATCAAAAACATTCTGTGACTTTAAAGACGAAGTCGTTTGGTGGGATGGTTAGATGCGAATGTTTCAATTTAGAATCGATTGTGGTTGAAGTCGATTGTTGAGTGGAAATTAATCGGATTTGATTTAGACTTTAAAAGCGAAGCATTGGATGTTGATTTGGAATCGATGGTTAAAGTTGAATGATTTGAATCGATCAACGAACGAACTGATTAAAGACGAGATTTTTTTCGAATGGCTGTTGATTTGGGAAGAGGTTAGAGTAAAATAGATGAATTTTGGAGTTGATAAGACAATTTGGTCTTGATTTTGGATTCGCATCTGGCTTGTTAGCTTGAAATCGAGATTTGATTATTTGTGTATAAAGGGAAGAATGTTGTCGATGGCTATAAGAAGGATGCAAATGTGATTCAGTTTGTTATTCACTTCGCATTTAGTGAATCAATTTAAAGATTAAGATTGGTTTCGCAATATTGAAGTTGAAGATCTGTATGTGTGATAATCAATTTTAAGTTCGCATTTGGTTACAGAGACTAAAAACGGGTTCGCATTTGAGGTTGATAGAAAAGTGTTTCATTCGCATTTGATTAATTGGGTGGAACATGCGAAGGGATGCGAAGGGTGTGGGAATGAAAATGCGAAGCATTCCCTGTTATTACCAGTTCAATGAAGAAGAAAGCCAAGAATTTCGCATTTGGTCCCTGCTCTTTTCAAGAAATAACACAAGTAGCCCAACTTCGCAAGTTTAAAGAACATACAGAAATTGTCAAAACGAGTATATGCAGTTTCGCATTTTTGACAGTTTATACCCAACTTCGCAAAATGGGTAATATAAGCTGAAAAAATGCAGAATTTTCAGTTTTGGTCCCTGCAGTTTGTGCGAATTTACGCTTTATGCCCGGTTTCGCAAATGGGCTAGAGTTTCGCATATTTGACTGTTTTTGGCGCAACGGGTCCCTGCAAGTTTCAGAAAGTGACAATTTCTACCCGGATTTTGAAAAATCTTGCAACTTTCACTCAAAAAGTCAAAATTTTTCATAAATTGGAAATTTTTGTGGCTTTTTCGTTATTGTTTTTCCGTGCAAGATTTTTGGTACACATCAAGGGGGAGTATTGTGAAGACTATTCCTCGGGCGCTTCTCATCCTTAGTGGGTTTTATAATCATTTTTTGATTATAAAAAGGGGGAGAATGATGGGTATTCGAAGCTTCTCGGGTTTGTCGAATATTCATTTGCGGATTTGAAGACCGATGTTACTTCGAGGGGGAGTTTGGTCTTGATCGCGCTAGCTCGTTGGAGATTAAAGTCGGACATCCAATCCTAACTTTGAGGGGGAGAATGTTAAGGTGCAAAGTCACTCTTGGATGTAGTGTTTTAGGCTTACTCTCTTGTATGTGTAAATGGGTTGAGTCTTTTCCTATAAATAGGAAGTGAGTGACTCCCATTATGTAAGGAATCATTTGGAGTGTTAGACTAGAGAGAGAAACTTGTACAAACCCATTTGTATATTCTTTCTAGATCTAATAAGAGCTTACAAAGAATTATTTACTCCTTGTGTTCTTGAATTTGTATGATGAATCACTAGATCTTTCTAATTCCGCACATGCCATCATAATCAACACCACTACATCTGGTGCTCAATTTCGTGAGAGGAAAATCAAGAAGTTTGAGGCTAAGGCATTTCAAGAGCTCTTATCTGGAATTCCTCATGACATCTCTGAGCAACTTCCTGATGAAGACAAGTGTTCACCCTTCAAAGTCTGGAATGCACTCAAGAAACAGTTTGAGGGAACTAACAAGATCCTTGCAAACAAGAAGAAAGCCGCATTGACAGACTTGAACAACTTCAAGATGTTACCTCATGAAACTCTCTTTGATGCATATTATAGGTAAAATATTGTTGTCAACAGGGTGAAGAAGCTCAAAGGAGAAAGATCGTAAGAGGATTTCAATATGAAATTCTTGAATAGTCTATCTCCAAAATAGGATACAGTGCACATGATCATACTGCAAACTACAACCAATCTAGACAACATGTGACTCAATCGATAGCTGGGCAATAAGGACAAATCCTTCACTCTAAGATTATTCAACCTCCATTGCACGTAACTTAATGTATTAATTTGATAGTTGGCTCACATCAACGTGAGGCCCACAAAGCACAAAGCAAGAAACATTCGAGAAAAGGAGATGAATGGTACTAAGATACTATAAAATCAGGTAGATCCTCATACAAAATTCTTGATCGCTATCTCCCGTCATCTCGAATGCACCTTCTTTATGCCCTCACTCTCTTAATAGTGGCTAATCATTCCACATACTATCTGGCAATGAACTTCACCCCCTAATGAAACTTCCACCAACCCTGCAACACTCGTGTATGCTAATCATCATAACACTGGATCCTATAGACAACCGAATACTTGATTCTATCCTAATCCCTTCAACAAACAAGAATAGGAAATAAGACCAAACCAAACATTCTTAGACTATAAAATCTTAGTTATGTACAACTATGATGCATACACTAAGCAACTATAGTAATGATGTCAATTTCATATAAGAAAGAAACCTAAGCTATCAGGCATCATATAATCAGGAAATTCTATCATGAAATTCCTAAATATCCCTAGCCTATCATCAACATGATGTTCTAACATATCACAAGTAACAATGTAGTAACAATGTAGTAATTTGGGGTCTACTTACTGGCTCCGGCTGATCGTACACATCACATCCTTTGTTGATTATTTTGAAAACAATTTTGGAAAACATTTTAAAAACCTTTTCATTTCCTTAGTTTGAGATTGGATTCACATGGGTGTTCCTCCAATTCACTCAAACCAAGGCTATGATACCAAATTGAAACATCCCAAAATTTTCAAAACATTTAAACATTTCAAAACAACGCATTTACTAATAAAAGTGTTTACAATACCATTGTTCCAAAACATGATTTAAAATCAGAGTCTCCCAAGATCCAATCAATTGTAAAATCAAGGATGTGTACGGTCACACCTTCGCCTTGACACAACCATCTGGAGTACTTGAAACAATAAACTGAAACTGTAAGTGTAAAGATTAATAAGTTCCCCCAAAATACCACCACACAAATAGATAACACATACAAACAAACATCATGAATACAGAGCCTTCAGCTTGACTCGACCGCCTCATAGGCCTACAGACTATCTGGACAGCTCACAGAACATTCAGCACGACCAGACCGCCTCACCAAGCCTTCAGCCTATCTGGACCGTTCTTTGGGCCTTCAGACTGACTGGTCCTCCTCATCCCAACCACACATAACATGTCGACATATACATAACATATAAACATATATAATCCCAGTAAACCATAACAATATATCGATATAACATTATCGGGTTTTTCACTGGTAGCACGATGTAGTACAGTCTCAACCCAGCCACACTACGTCGACATATATAACATGTAAAAATATCACCAGTCAACAGACAATTGGGCAGATTTATCGATCACTAAGCATAGCATCATCTTATATACCAGGATATAGATCTAACAAATCACTACAAAATACCAACATACGATAAACCAGGATAATAATTCAATGGGCCAGCCTTGGACCCGAAAGCACAATGAGGAAAACTCACCTCAAACTAAGATAACCAAGCACTCGAACTGCTGCTACCGGAAAACCTCGCACTACCATCATCAAATAATATTTTATCAATAACTGATTCCTAACCAAACACGAGTTCTAGTCCAATGACCAAGCCTTCAGGGTAAAAGTCCATTTTACCCCTTTCTTTACTTTACCAAACTCCAAAGACCAATCCAATAGCATCATAAGCCTAAATCCCTAAAATGACACTACAAGGCCCAAATATCCAAATTGGACCCAAAACGCATCATGGGCCCAACCGAGAGGGCCTAATATCCTAAAAGGCCCATAATATCTAATGGTTAACCCTGGTCAACTTCTGGTGAATGGTCCAAGGTCAAAAAGTCAACGCATCAAGAAAATCGAACATACTGAGTACGCCCCGTGTACTCGCCCTGCCCACATTCCAATTAGAAAAGGTTTTAATCCCTTAAGCCAAAACATCAAATGATCAGATCCAGATCCATATCATGCCTTAATCCATAAAGTTGTTAACTTTGAGGTTTTGCATGGCTCAATGGGTCCCAAATCCAAGGTTTTATTTGACAACTTCAACAAAGAGGCTAATACACATGCATGGGTTGATATCAACTATCATGATCACATTTTTATGCATTTGGGACACCTAAAACGTCCAGATCTAGTGTCCAAACTATTGGGACAAGATCAACCTCATAAAGACAAACCAAAAGGACCAAAATTTGCCATAAACCACCCCAAATAAGATCTAACCAAAGAGATGCCAAAATGAGAGCTTTTTACCTTTAATAGATTGCAAAAGATGAGAAACTTCTATATGTACAAGCCCCAATACAAGTTATGATCCCTCAACAACCTTTTATCTCTTCAAAATGCACAAAACACTCCAAGATTCCTCACAAAAGCTTAATAACTCCAAGATGGTGGCTAAGGGTCGAATATTAGGGTTTTGGAGGCTTAGAGGCTGATAAGGGACAAGGATCAAGAACAAATGAGGCTTAAATATGGTCAAGACCAAAAAAAGAAGGGTTTCCATCTGAAGGGAGTATGCCTTGCGTACCCCTTAGTACGCCCGACGTACTCAAGAGGCCTTCTCGATGAAGCTCCAAAACCCTTTAAATTTCATTTGACCATAACTCCTTCATCCTAAGTCTGTTTCTAACGAAATTTATATCCACAGAAAGGTGACGAAAGGCCTGAACTAGAAAATTACGATTATACCCATGGGTTCTAAAACACACCCGTACTCTTGGATCAACCAATCTATAATAACGAAATCCAAAAAGACTAATTCTTTTCTTCCCTACGACCCTAAGCCTTATGGTAATCGATCTTCGGGTCATAGCCTTGAACTAGGAATCGATTCGAAATAGGGCATTATAGCTACCAATCATTGTCACATACTTTCTTGAGAATTTTTTACTTTGTCTACTCCTTTCATCCGTTCTATTATCCTTTTCCTTTTAGACCTACCATCATAAACCATTGCTTGCCTTAGATCATCTTTATCTGGAGCTGTTTCGAATATGTCCTTTTTTATGACAACTAAATAATCATCATCAAAATCAAATTGAGCTTTAATCTCATCTTGCTGCACACCAACACCTTTACCAAGCTCTTCTTCAAGAACTTCATCAGAATTATCTTCTAATTCACTTTCTTGGTCACCAGTCTCACAATTAACATCTAGGTTACTTTCTTGAACAACATCTGGCATTTCTATAAATTCTCATGCTACACCTTCACCTTACTTTACATACATTTGACCTTTAAAAAAATAAATCATCATCATCACTACTTCCATGTATTTTAGGTTCCTAATGAGTTTCAATATAATTTGAATTAGTCATTTCCTATAAATATGCCTCATACTCATCTTCCAAGTCCTCTCTAGAGTTTATGCCATCATGTATATCAGTTTGCATATTTGCTACATTTGGCTCATCTTGTAACTCATATACATGGTCAATGACAATGTTAATGAGAGGGTAAATTATTTGGCTTTATGTGACTTGAGTAAATAGAACAAGATGCAAGTTTTCATCTACTTACGATTCCAGACCAATTGTTAAATTCATCATGTCTAACTTCTTATTACAAATCCTTTCACGTTTTCTCTTGGTAAGTATTCCATATAAACCCTCCTCAACAATATTCTCAATAATTACCTTTTTATGGGACATGAAGAAAGTGTGCCTAGTGGTCCTATCATGTTCAATATAAATACTCATTTATTTATTGTTAAAAATGAAGTTTGACATTACTATGTGTGACAACCTGAAATTTATTCCGTCGCTGTAACCCATTCCCGTTAATAAAATTTATTTTTATTTAAATTTTTCCATAAAATTTTGGGTTAAGCAAATCAATTAAGATTTTTATTATGATTTCTTAAATGTCGAAACGAAATAAAATCACGTGAAACACCCTCGATAATCCTTTGGAAAGTTTTTAGTTTACGACCATTTAATCGGGTACGACCATAAACTCCGTTTAACGTCGGTATTGGGTAGATACCCACCTAGCCACAAACTCAAACCCTATATAAGGGTTGGGTGGTCATCTTTTGAAGCCTTTTGCCCACCCTCATAGCTTTCTCTCTACTCTTCTCTAGAAAAGTTGGATTTTGGTCAAGAAACACCCCATTCAAGCTCCAAAATCGTAAGTAATCCTTCCTAGCTTGTTGTTTAGCTTTGTATACATGCAAATTCGTGATTAAACCATTCAAATAACCCAAAAACCATGTGTTTACGGTTGGGGAACATCTCCCAAAACCGTAAACTCCCATAAGGGGGTTTTGAAGCCCCAAAACCCTTCTAAACCACTTCTAATGCTTAGCTATGATTTAGAAACTGGCATGCATGAACTTAGAATTCCAAAATCATGTCTTTAAGGGTCTAAACATGAGTTTACGGTCCATGAACATTCATGAACCGTAAACACCTTTTTAAGGTGTCAAAATGCCCTTGAACACCTCCAAAAGCTTGCATAAGTGCCTAGAACCTTGTATTCCTTCATGTGATGCACCAAATCATGCAAAAATGAGCCACCCATGAGTTTACGACCGTAAACCCATGTGTTTATGTCAGTAAACTCACCAAGGGTCCTTCAAGAACCGTAAACTCCATTTCCAAGGTCATTTCAAGTCCCGATCACTTCCTAAGCCCTTAAATCAACCCTAGAACCCTCCTTTGTGCAATATAAGACCATTGGACACCCAAAAACACCCCACCCATGAGCTTACGACTGTAACTCGTGGGGGATATGGTCTTTGGGCCGTAATCTTCCCTAAAGGGTTTACTCTTGAAGATTAAACTCCCTATCTAAGCCATACACTCCTTAGATGCAACCTGTATCACTTCCAACACTTGAGATAAGGTGTTTTCACGCATCGGAGTGTATTATCTTAATTAATTAGTGGTTCAATGTCTAATTAGATACATTTATGTATCATTTCATGTTAAATAGGATCCTCGCGTGTGTTCAAGCCCTAAATTGACACCTAGATTCCTACCCGACACATCCTCGTCTGGTGAGTTCATACCCCTACACCTTTTCCGTGATTTTCATGTTTTTAGGGGGGGAATACAAGCAAAAGTACAAAGAAATCTTGTACTCAAACTTATTATTTCGTATGAAATGTTACATGTTCAATATACTTTGCAGAAAACCGTATTACCAATCGTTTAACTTGTGGAGTTAGTTTTCAAACTAATTGTGAAACTCATTATAAAATGTTATATTTTATATAAGGATTTCATGAAATTCATAAAAAAGGATTTTCCATAGTATTACTTGTAAATTCGTTATTCTTAAGATTGGAGACACGTGGTCGGTAACACTCCACGAAGATACGCGAGTGGAGGACCGCCCCTGTAACCAGAATCTCCTGGAGGGAGAACATGACTTGAGTGTATAGATCTATACGGGACTGACTACCCCGAACCTTGAGGCTAGCTACAGTGGGACCGACAGGTCTACGGGTGACAAAAGTCATAAATGATACTGGCCCCGTTACGCGCCATATCCATTTTATCGTATGGTTATGGAACTCGCAACTTAGATAATGGAGATTTACTTTTTAAGTAATAATGAACCTAGTGAACTAAACTCAAAGTAATAACTATTTTGATTACTAGAGGGTATCAGTAATACCCTTAGGTATTAGTTCACAACCTACAGATTAGTTTTATATACGTGTTAAAACTAATATACTTTTCAAGGATAACCAAACTTTCGGGGAAACTTCACTTAACGATACAAGTATGGTAGATACTTGTACACCTCATTCCGGATCGATAACCAACCACCAACTTTTAAGGAAAATAAGGGTTTTTCCTGGGATAACATAACTTTTCATAAACAGGCTGTTTAACATATGGATAACCAAACTACTTTTATAAGAAAATATGAGATTTTCTTGGGAAACAACTTTTCGTAAACTTAAAGGAACATTTTCTTTCACCAGAAACAAACCGCTTATGAACTCACCAGCTTTATGCTGATATTTTTAAAACTGCTTGTATTCTCAGGTTCTCGTTAGACAGGTATCCCGCGTTCTTTTGGAGAAGACGGTGTATAGTAGTCTCGTCTTTACTTTTGTTCAAACTGATGTGTATATATATATATATATATATATATATATATATATATATATATATATATATAAACATGTATTACTTTGCTTTCAACCAAATGTAAATATTCCTATGTAATGTAATGGTTATGTTTACTATGCTTGCTATGTACATTGGTTGTGACACTTTACAGGACGTCCTCGGCCCCGGAACGTTTCCGGCATCGGTTTCGGGGTGTGACAGATTGGTATCAGAGCCCATGTTTATAGTGAACTAAGTATACCGAACCTTACATGGTATATAACTATAAACACTAAGGGGCCGAAGTGCTCTGAACTAAAAGCATACTTTAAAAATATAAGTATTTATACTTCAAGTATACAAGAATACCTAAACGCCAGAAACCGTAACCATGAGTAGAACAAAACCTAAGTAATTGGGTGTTGGGCATTGCGGTTAAACCTGGGTAGTTATGTAGTCGTGTATAGGGTCAATATAGTCTGATCAACTATATTCATTCGAGACACGGCCAACATGTGCTTGGGAGTGACTGTGGTGTACAACAGGCCTAAAACTTACCAAATATCCAAACAACAAGTCATCTTCGCAACAAAGCTTAAAATACTATAGGAGTATTTTAGCCAAAGCCGAATACGTTGTAGAAATTCATTCCAAGTGTTGCTACTCATTCTTTCCTTAGCGATAGTTTACTTGCTTCAGTAACTCTTTCCTATTTTATCACTTAGTAGAACACTATATCTGCCATAATGAGATATCTCTTGTTTCATATCTCTTGATTCTATCCAGAGGACTTACCACCCTCTCTTTCCTGATCATTTTAGATCAAGATGCCTCCAAAGAAAAGACCCAGCTCAAAGAACAACAATCCTACTCCTCCACCACCACCTCCCTCTCAATTTGATCCCGTCATGTTCCAAGCAGCCGTTACTGCTGCTATGTCACAAATGAACCCTGGCGGTCTTGGCGGGCCAGGAGGTGGTACTCAGCCCCAAAACCAGGAAGGTGGTCAGGGACACCAAAAGGAGTGTTCCTATAAAGACTTCATGAACGCAAAACCCACATCCTTCGACGACATTGGAGGTGTTATTGCCCTGACTCAATGGATTGAGAAAATTGAGTCCATTTTTGAAATTTGTTTCTGTTCCGAAGTCAACAAAGTAAAATTTGCCTCTTGCACTTTCACCAATAGGGCATTAACCTGGTGGAGTGGCCGAGTCAAATCCTTAACCCTACCAGTAGCCAATGCAATGGGTTGGGAGAGCATGAAGGAGCTTCTACTTGCTGAGTACTGCCCGCAGGGTGAAATGAAGAAATTGGAGCATGAACTCTGGAACCTAAAGATGAAGGGTTCCGATGTTGCCACTTACACTTCTATGTTTGAAGAATTAGCGCTCCTCTGTCCGGGAATGGTCACCCCGGAAAGTAAAAAGATTGAAAGATTTATCTGGGGGCTGACCCAACCAACTAAGGGAAATGTTTTGGCTGCAAAGCCAAACACCTTCGACAGCGCTAAATGCCTGGTGCAAACTCTGATCGATCATGGAGACGATCTCGCTGAAGTGACCACCGCTCCTGATCCGGAAAAAAGTAGTGGTGAGAAAAGAAAATTCTGGAAACAGAAGAAAGGCCAGTCTTCGTAGGAACCCTCGAAGAAAGCAGCAAACTGTGGCAGTCCATGTTGCTACTACCCTTATTGCTACCCCTACCACTCAAGCACCTACCAGTACATATGTTGGTACCCTCCCTCGTTGCGACAAGTGCAATTACCATCATCCCACTTCCAGCCCATGCTGTGAGATGCTCTGCTCCAACTGTGGTAAAAAGGGGCATACGATTTGATTTTGAAAAACTCCAGCCCAACCAACCAATCAAGCTTCTGGAGCAGGTGTCGGTCAGGCCTGCTACGGTTGTGGTGAGGTCGGCCATTACAAGAGAAACTGCCCCAAGGCAGCAACAATTGGAAACACCGGGAGAAGTCTAACGATGTGGCAAGAAGAGGCCGTCGCCGATCCCACAGTTGTCACGGGTACGTTCCTTCTCAACAACTCTTATGCATGCATCCTTTTCGATTCTGGTGCTGAAAGAAGTTTTGTTAGCCATTCATTCAAACATCTTCTTAGACATAGTCCTCAACCATTAACCGAAATGTTTACCGTCGAGATGGCTAACGGTGAAAAAGAGAACGCTAACAATATATTCATAGGCTGCACCCTTACCCTCAACGATTATTCTTTTCCCATCGACCTTATGCCAGTTTCCATAAAAAACTTTGACGTCATCATTGACATGGATTGGTTGAGCCCCAGTCATGCTGATATCCTTTGTTACGAAAAAGCTATCCGCCTTAATCTTCCTTCTGGTCAAATCCTCATGATTTACGGCGATAAGCTTAGTTCCAATCTTCGCATCATTTCATGCATTAAAGCTCAAAAACTTCTGCGAAAGGAGTGTCACGAATTCCTAGCTCACGTAATCAACGAGGAACAGGAAGTTAAAGACCTCGAGAGTTGAGTTTCGCATCGACCTAATCCCTAGAGCTACCCCTGTGGCCAAATCTCTATATCGATTAGCGCCAGCAGAAATGCAGGAGTTATCCAGTCAGCTCAATGAGCTACTTAGTAAAGGGTTCATCAGACCGAGTTCCTCACCCTGGGGAGCCCTGATATTGTTTGTAAAGAAGAAAGATGGATCCTTTCAGATGTGTATAGACTACCGCGAATTGAACTTGCTAACCATCAAAAACTGTTATCCTCTTCCTCGAATAGACGACCTTTTCGACCAACTTCAGGGAGCCAGCTATTTCTCGAAAATAGACCTTAGATCAGGGTACTATCAGCTTCGATTTCATGAGAGTGATGTTTCCAAGACAGCATTCAGGACTCGATATGGTCATTACGAGTTCGTAGTGATGCCCTTTGGTCTAACCAACACACCAGCAGTGTTCATGGATCTGATGAACCGGGTGTGTCGCCCCTTTCTGGAAAAGTTCGTTATCGTATTAATTGACGACATACTTGTCTATTCCAGAAGCGAAGGAGATCACAAACAACACTTGAGGTTAGTGTTGGAAACTCTTAGATCGGAAAAGCTGTACGCGAAATTCTCCAAGTGCGAATTTTGGATTCGGAAGGTAACTTTCCTTGGTCATGTGGTAAGCAAGGAGGGTATACACATGGACCCGTCCAAAATCAAGGCGATAGAGAATTGGTCGACACCGAAGACACCCACATAAATCCGTCAGTTCTTGGGTCTCGCCTGCTATTATCGTAGATTTATTCAGAATTTTTCCAGAATCGCCAAACTCTTAACCACTCTAACACAGAAAAGTGTACCCTTTTGTTGGAGTGAAAAGCAAGACACTACATTCCAAACGTTGAAGCAAGCCTTGTGCAGCGCACCTATCCTGTCCCTGTCCGAAGGGACAGAGGATTTCTTTGTCTATTGCGATGCGTCCAATCAGGGCTTAGGCTATGTGCTTATGCAAAGAGGAAAAGTTATCGCCTATGCCTTGAGACAGTTGAAGGCTCACAAAATCAACTACACACCTCACAACCTGGAGTTAGGATCAGTGGTCTTCGCACTGAAGATTTGGAGACATTATCTCTACGGAACCAAGTGCACGATCTTCACTGACCATAAAAGCTTGCAACATATCTTCGATCAGAAAGACTTAAACATGAGACAACGGCGATGGGTAGAGTTGCTCAGTGACTATGAGTGCGAAATTCGCTACCATCCCGGCAAGGCCAATGTGGTGGCAGATGCCCTTAGCTGAAAGGAAAGTTCAAGACGCAAAGTGAAAACACTGACAATGACCATCCATTCCCACTTATCCGTGAAACTCCGAGAAGCTCAGTTAGAAGCCCTAAAACCAGATAACGTGTCAAACGAAGCCTTGAGGGTAATGGATAAAAATCTTGAGATCAGAGGTGACAGAGTCTATTGTTTCACGGATCGAATCTGGACCCCAAAGTTCGGAGGTTTCAGGGAAGATGTTATGAACGAAGCTCACAAGACCAGATACTCTATGCACCCGGGTTCGGATAATATGTACCTGGATCTCAAGAAGCTATATTGGTGGCCAAACATGAAGGCCGAAATCGCTACCTTCGTGGGCAAGTGTCTGACTTGCGCCAAGGTGAAGGTCGAATATCAGAAACCCTCGGGTCTGCTCCAACAACCCGAGATACCGGAGTGGAAATGGGAGATGATTACTATGGATTTCATAACCAAGTTACCCAAATCTCCGAGTGGGTATGATACCATTTGGGTAATTGTCGACCGATTGACAAAATCCGCTCACTTCCTTCCAATCAAAGAAACATTCAAGATGGAAAGACTCGTGCAAATTTACATTCAAGAGATAGTCCGACTGCACGGTGTGCCTGTGTCCATTATCTCCGATCGAGATAGCCGGTTTACCTCAAGATTTTGGCAGTCCCTTCAGCAAGCTCTTGGAACTAAGCTAGAGTGAGAGAACTATCCAGAACTTGGAAGAAATGTTGAGAGCATGTGTCATCGATTTTGGAAAGTCGTGGGACACTCATTTACCTTTGACCGAGTTCTCGTATAACAACAGCTACCACACCAGTATCAAGGCTGCCCCGTTCGAAGCCCTCTACGGTCGCAAGTGCAGATCCCCTATGTGTTGGGCCAAGGTAGGGGACACGCAACTAGCTAAGGGTCGAGTCCCCAACAGTGCTCTCACTGGTCCTGAAATCATCCGTGAAACCACCGAAAAGATCATCCAAATCCGAGAAAGACTGAAAGCTTCACGAGACAGACAAAAGAGTTACACCGATAAAAGACGAAAGCCCTTGGAATTCTAGGTTGGAGATCGTGTCCTGTTGAAGGTCTCGCCCTGGAAAGGCATGATACACTTTGGGAAGCGCGGGAAACTGAATCCAAGGTACATAGGACCTTTCGAGATCATCGCTAGGATCGGTATCGTAGCTTATAAACTCCGACTACCTCAAGAGCTTAGCAACATCCATCCTGTCTTCCACTTCTCAAATCTTAAAAAGTGTCTATTCGATGAAACCCTCGTGATCCCTCTTGATGAGATCGAGATCAACGAAAGTCTGAACTTTCTGGAAGAACCAATCGAAATCATGGATCGAGAGATCAAACGTACGAAACAGGGCCGTATCCCGATAGTGAAGGTTCGCTGGAATGCCAAGCGGGGACCCGAATTCACTTGGGAGCACGAAGACTCAATGAAACAGAATTATCCGCATCTCTTTCCAAATCCATGATTTGTATCTTAATTCTAAATTTCGGGACGAAAGTTCCTCTAACGGGGGGATGATGTGACAACCTGAAATTTATTCCGTCGCTGTAACCCATTCCCGTTAATAAAATTTATTTTTATTTTAATTTTTCCGTTAACTTTTGGGTTAAGCAAATCAATTAAGATTTTTATTATGATTTCTTAAATGTCGAAACGAAATAAAATCACGTGAAACACCCTCGATAATCCTTTGGAAAGTTTTTAGTTTACGACCATTTAATCGGGTACGACCATAAACTCCGTTTAACGTCGGTATTGGGTAGATACCCACCTAGCCACAAACTCAAAACCTATATAAGGGTTGGGTGGTCATCTTTTGAAGCCTTTTGCCCACCCTCATAGCTTTCTCTCTCTACTCTCTCTCTAGAAAAATTGGATTTTGGTCAAGAAACACCCCATTCAAGCTCCAAAATCGTAAGTAATCCTTCCTAGCTTGTTGTTTAGCTTTGTATACATGCAAATTCGTGATTAAACCATTCAAATACCCCAAAAACCATGTGTTTACGGTTGGGGAACATCTCCCAAAAACATAAACTCCTATAAGGGGGTTTTGAAGCCCCAAAACCCTTCTAAACAACTTCTAATGCTTAGCTATGATTTAGAAACTTGTATGCATGAACTTAGAACCCCAAAATCATGTATTTAAGGGTGTAAACATGAGTTTACGGTCCATGAACATTCATGAACCGTAAACACCTTTTTAAGGTGTCAAAATGCCCTTGAACACCTCAAAAAGCTTGCATAAGTGCCTAGAACCTTGTATTCCTTCATGTGATGCACCAAATCATGCAAAAATGAGCCACCCATGAGTTTACGGCCATAAACCCATGTGTTTATGGCAGTAAAATCACCAAGGGTCCTTCAAGAACCGTAAACTCCATTTCCAAGGTCATTTCAAGTCCCGATCACTTCCTAAGCCCTTAAATCAACCCTAGAACCCTCCCTTGTGCAATATAAGACCATTGGACACCCAAAACACCCCACCCATGAGTTTACGGTCGTAAAATCATGGGGGATATGGTCTTTGGGCCGTAATATTCCCTAAAGGGTTTACTCTTGAAGAGTAAACTCCCCATCTAAGCCATACACTCCTTAGATGCAACCCGTATCACTTCCAACACTTGAGATAAGGTGTTTTCGCGCATCGGAGTGTATTATCTTAATTAATTAGTGGTTCAATGTCTAGTTAGATACATTTATGTATCATTTCATGTTATATAGGATTTTCGCGTGTGTTCTAGCCCTAAATTGACACCTAGAGTCCTACCCGGCACATCCTCGCCTGGTGAGTTCATACATATACACCTTTTCTATGATTTTCATGTTTTCAGGGGGGGGGGATACAAGAAAAAGTACAAGGAAATCTTGTACTCAAACTTATTATTTCATATGAAATGTTACATATTCAGTATACTTTTAACGCAGAAAACTGTATTACCAATCGTTTAACTTGTGGAGTTAGTTTGTCAAACTAATTGTGAAACTCATTATAAAATGTTATATTTTATAATTCACAAAGGATTTCATGCCATTCATAAAACAGGATTTTCCATAGTATTACTCGTAAATTCGTTATTCTTAAGATTGGAGACACGTCCTCGGTAACACTCCACGAAGATACGCGAGTGGAGGACCGCCCCTGTAACCAGAATCTCCTGGAGGGAGAACGTGACTTGAGTGTATAGATCTATACGTGATTGACTACCCTGCACCTTGCTTCTAGCTACAATGGGACCGACAGGTCCACGGGTGACAAAAGTCATAAATGATACTGGCCCCGTTACGCGCCATATCCAGTTTATCGTATGGTTATGGAACTCGCAACTTAGATAATGGAGATTTACTTTTTAAGTAATAATGAACCTAGTGAACTAACCTCAAAGTAATAACTATTTTGATTACTAGAGGGTATCAGTAATACCCTTAGGTATTAGTTCACAACCTACTGATTAGTTTTATATATGTGTTAAAACTAATATACTTTTCAAGGATAACCAAACTTTCGGGGAAACTTCACTTAACGATAGAAGTATGGTAGATACTTGTATACTTCATTCCGGATCGATAACCAACCACCAACTTGTAAGGAAAATAAGGGTTTTTCCTGGGATAACATAACTTTTCATAAACAGTCTGTTCAACATATGGATAACCAAACTACTTTTATAAGAAAATATGAGATTTTCTTGGGAAACAACTTTTCGTAAACTTAAAGGAACATTTTCTTTCAGCAAAAACAAACCGCTTATGAACTCACCAGCTTTATGCTGATATTTTTAAAACTGCTTGTATTCTCAGGTTCTCGTTAGACAGGTATCCCGCGTTCTTTTGGAGAAGACGGTGCGTATAGAAGTCTAGTCTTTACTTTTGTTCAAACTGATGTATATATATAAACATGTATTAATTTGCTTTCAAACAAATGTAAATATTCCTATGAAATGTAATGGTTATGTTTACTATGCTTGCTATGTACATTGGTTGTGATACTTTACATGACGTCCTCCGCCCGGAACGTTTCCGCCATCGGTTTCGGGGTGTGACACTATGACATATTGATCATTATCTAAAGCTTGCAACTCGAAATCTAAATTTGACCCAAGGGTCAAATAGAAGTAATAAACGACTTCTCCTTTTAGAAAAGTATACCCTAGCTATTTAATCATAGAATTCAATTTATAGACTGAAAACTCTTCAATATCGACATAGTCAAATGTCACACCCCGAAACCGAAGGCGGAAACGTTCCGGGGCGGAGGACGTCATGTAAAGTATCACAACCAATGTACATAGCAAGCATAGTAAACACAAAACATTAGATTGCATAGGAATATTTACATTTGTTTGAAAGCAAGATAATACATGTTTTATATATACATAAGTATAACAAAAGTAAAGACGTGACTTCTATACGCTCCGTCTTCTCCAAAACAACGTGGGATACCTGTCTAACGAGAACCTGAGAATACAAGCAGTTTTGAAAATATCAGCATAAAGCTGGTGAGTTCATAAGCAGTTTGTTTCTGCTAAAAGAACAAGTTTCCTTTGGTTTTTCTAAAAAAGTTGTTATCCAAGAAAATCCCATATTTTCTTATAAGAGAAGTTTAGTTATCCATTTGTTAAACAGCCTGGTTAAGAGAAGTTAAGTTATCCCAGGAAAAACCCTTATTTTCCTTAAAAGTTGGTGGTTGGTTATCGATTCGGGATGCAGTGTACAAGTACCTACCATACTTGTAACGTTTAAGTGAAGTTTCCTGAAATCCTGGTTATCCTTGAAAAGTACATTAGTTTTAACACGTATATAAAACTAATAAGTAGGTAGTAAATTAATTACTAAGGGTGTTAGTTTACTAGGTTCATTATTACTAAAAAGTAAATCTCCATTATTCAAATTTGCGAGTTTCATAACCATACGATAGACTAGATATGGCAATAAGAAGTCCATTACCATTTTATGATTTTTGTCACCCGTAGACCTGCCAGTCCCACTGTAGCTAGCAGCAAGGTGCATGGTAGTCAGCCCCGTATAGATCTATACACTCAAGTCATGCTCTCCTTCTAGGAGATTCTGGTTACAGGGGTGGTCCTCCACTCGCGTATCTCTATGGAGTGTTACTGAGGACGTGTATCCAATCTTAAGAATAACAAATTTACAAGTAATAATACAGAAAATCTTGTTTTATGAATGGCATGAAATCCTTTGTGAAATATAAAATATATCATTTTATAATGAGTTTCACAAGTTTCTCTGTTTTAGTTTCGAAAACAAACTCTATAAGTTAAACGGTTGGTAATACGGTTTTCAGTGTTAAAAGCATACAGAATATGAAACATTTCATACGAAATGATAAGTTTGAGCACAAGATTTACTTGTACTTTTGCTTGTATTCCCCCCTGAAAACATGAAAAACAAGGAAAAAGGTGTAGGGGTATGAACTCACCAGACGAGAAATATGTCGGGTAGGATGCTAAGTGTCAGTTTAAGGCTTGAACACGCGCGAGGTTCCTATGTAACATGAGGAGATACATAATTGTATCTAATTAGACTCCAAAGTACTAATTAAGTAATATAATACACTCCGAGACGCGAAAACACTTTATTTCAAGTGTTAGGAGTGATTCGGGTTGCATCTAAGGGGGTGTATGGCCTAGATATGGAGTTTTCTCTTCAAGAGTAAACTCCTAGGGGAGATTACGGCCCATAGACCATATCCCCATGAGTTTAAGGCCGTAAAGTCATGGGTGGTGTATTCTTGGATGCTCAAAGGCCTTATAACACTTGGGAAATTAAGCTAGATTCAATTCTAGGGCATAGGAAGTGACTAAATCATCAAATGGACCATTTATGGGAGTTTACGGCTGTAAACATAGATTTTATGGCCATAAACTCTTACTTGACTCCTCACTTCAAGTTTTGATGGTCTAGGTTAAGCACACATGATTCTAGTCCAATATACAAGCCATGGAAGGAAGTTAGGGCACCATTTGACCTCCTTAGAGGAGTTTACGGCCAAGGGACCATTCCTTGGGGGGCTTATGGCCGTAATCTCCTAAGGTCATGGTTTCCTTGATGTTTAGGGTCCCTACTTCGATGGTGGTTGATTCTAGACATTATTCCAAGCCATAGGAGGTGTTTAAGGGGCAATTTAACATCTTAAGAGGTGTTTACGACCTAAGAATGAGTGTTTATGGTCCATGAATGTTCTTGGGACGTAAAATCATATTTACTCCCCAAATGATAAGATTTTGTTGTTCTAAGTCCATTCATGCAAGCCCCTAAGTCATAGCTAAGCCCTAGAAGTGATTTGGAAGGGTTTTGGGGCTCCAAAACCCCATTTAAGGGTGTTTATAGTTTGGGGTTGTTCCTGGGCCATAAACACAAGTTCTTGAGAGTTTTGGATGATTTGAACCCGAATTTGCATGCTAAACAAGCTAAACTACAAGCTAGGATAGATCACTTACCATTTTGGAGCTTGAAAGGGGTGTTTTGGTTCAATTTGGCTTGAAGAGAGAGAGTAGAGAGAGAGGGTGTTAAGAGAGTGGAAAAGCATCAAATGAAGTCCACTCACCCTTATATAGGGTTTGAGTTTGTGGCCCAGTGGAAATCTACCCGATACCGACGTTAAATGGAGCTTATGGTCGTACCCGATTAAGTTGTCGTAACCCGACGTGGTCGTGAATTGGAAACTTTAAAAAAAATATTGAGGGTGTTTCACATGTTTCTAATGCATTTGGACACTTATGAAGTCATAATAAAAGTATTAATTTCAATAACCTAATCCAAAATGTTAACGGAACAATTCGATAAAGACGAGTTTTATTGACAGAAACAGGTTACAGTGACGGAATAAATTTTAGGTTGTCACATCATCCCCCCATTAGAGGGAATTTCGTCCCGAAATTTAGAATTAAAATACAAATCATGGATTTGGAAAGAGATGCGGATACTTCTGTTTCATCGAGTCTTCGCGCTCCCAAGTGAATTCGGTTACCCGCTTGGCATTTTAGCGAACCTTCACTATCGGGATACGACTTTGTTTCATACATTTGATCTCTCAATCCATGATTTCGATTGGTTCTTCCACGAAGTTCAGGTTTTCGTTGATCTCGATCTCATCAAGAGGGATCACGAGGGTTTCATCGGTTAGGCACTTCTTAAGGTTAGAAACGTGGAATACAGGGTGGATGTTGCCAAGTTCTTGGGGTAGTCGGAGTTTATAGGCTACGGGACCGATCCTAGCAAGGATCTCGAAAGGTCCTATGTACCTCAGGTTAAGTTTCCCGCGTTTTCCAAAGAGTATGATGCCTTTCCAGGGTGAGACCTTCAACAGGACACGATCTCCAACTTGGAATTCCAGAGGTTTCCGTCGTTTATCGGCGTAACTCTTTTGTCTGTCTCGTGAAGCTTTCAGTCGATCTCGGATTTGAATGATGTTTTCAGTGGTTTCGCGGATGATTTTAGGACCAGTGAGAGCACTGTCGGGGACTCGACTCTTGGCTAGCTGTAACGTTCGAAAAATACAACCAATTTTAATTTTTCAAAAACATCTCGATTCCATTAAATCTTTACAAAAAGGTTTTCAATACAAAACATTTAACGTGTTCCCAGAATCACAATACTACGAAATCATGAGGAGCGGTACGATCACGCCTTCGCCTTGCCACAGTCTCCTGAAGAACCTGAAAAACATGAAACCACAACTAGAAGGCCGAAAGCTTAGTGAGATATCCCCAAAATACCAACCACAAATACCATACACGCATAACATGCCATAACATATCCGATCACAGAACAGCCATGCACTTCGGGTCTACTGTGTGACTGGTCCGCCGCACCGGCCTACAGTCCACCTGGTCCACCCTCTGAGTCTATCCACATACATCGAGTCTGCAGTGTGATTGGTCCGCCCGCTCCCGGGCCTTCAATCCACCTGGTCCACTCTCTGAGTCTACAGTATGACTGGTCCGCCCGCACCGGGCCTTCAGTCTATCGGGTCCACTCTCCGAGCCTTCGGCACGTCTGGTTCGCCCTTTCGGGGCCTACAGCCTATCCGGACCGCTCGCTGGGCCTTCGGGGCAACCGGTCCGCCCTAGGTATCTTGGCCTACAGCACACAACAGGACCCGCCTCAACCCAACTCCAGTCCAAACAACCATGTGCACATATACATACAATCATATAGCAATTCATAGTCAACAAGCAGATCAACCAGATCACATAGCATATCATCATCCTAACCAGGATACCGACCTAACAGGTCACTAGCATAGCATCACCCTATCTCTCAGGATACCGATCTCAAACAGTTCTCTATATACCATCCTAGCTCTCAAGATGCAAACATAACATAGCAACAACATAACAACAACTACCCGGATCTCAATCCGATAAGGGCCGGCCTTGGTGCCTTAGACCCTGTTGATATAGTGAGGATAACTCACCTCGCGATTGCCGACACTCTGAACCGAAGAAGCAGACTCTCGAATCACCAACTCACCGCAAATCCCGAACTAACCAATATCACAAAATAAACATAGGGTCAATCATACTTTCACTTATCGGGCCAAGACCAAAGTCCCAATCTCATACAAAATCCCACATTAGCCCAATTTACCAAATTGGGCCCACCTCACCAAATGAGCCTAGATCCAATATTCATAATATTAATTGGACCCAAAATACTCTATTCATAATTTCCAGACTTGGCCCAAACACCACAACCCACAAATGGCCCAACACAAAGGCCCAAAAAGGAAGTCCACAGGAGGAGTACGCAGGGCGTACTCTCCTTGGTACGCGGGGCGTACTGCATTGACTCGCAAAGGACAATCGGGGTACCGGCCCGTTACGCGGGGCGTACTACACCGTTACGCGGGGCGTAACTGCCAAAACTATTAAGTCCTTCTAACAGCTTAATGGCTTAAGCCCTTAAGCCCAAACTACAGATCCATGTGCCAAATATGATTAGAAATCATAAAGTCTCAGGCTTTATCACTGGGGACGTCCTTAAGCTCTTAACCCAAGGTCTTAATCCATTAAGACCCACATAACTCATACATGGAATAGCTACAGCCCTTGGGACCTCATTTTTATCACTCAAGACCTCTCCAAAGGTCTGAAAGGACAGATACACTTGACCAAATCGGACTATGCAACAAGATGAAGACTTTTGGGACAAGAATGATAACAAAGCTTCAAAATACATAGATCTATGCAATATGAGGGTCAAGCAAGAAGCTTTATACCTTAAACTAGCTCCAAAGGGTGGTATTTCTTCAGATCCACAAGTTCCACACGTTCTTCTTCTTCTTTGACAACTTCCCTTTTCTCCTTCAAGCCCTTCTTTTGCCAATACAAGCTTCTCAAGGTCAAAAACACTCAAATATGGAGGGAATACGAGATTAGGGTTTCTCTGAGGTTGAAGATGAGTGTAAGGAGGCTGAGGGATGAACCACATGTTCCTTATATAGCGGCTGACCCTAAAAATAGGGTTTGGGGTTTCTGAGAGTACGCTGGGCGTACCTCCCTGGTACGCTGGGCGTACTCACCCAGCTACCCGAAACCATTCGACCCATTACGCTGGGTGTACGTCCAGCTTACGCTGGGTGTACCCAGCCACCTCTCAAAATCAGAATCATGCATTCATGCCATTCATGCATGGGACCATCTCCTTCTCATTACACAAAAGGGCTATGAACAACGTTCAACTTCAAAACACCTCAACTCCTCTAATCTAAACCCGCTCCCAAATAACTTCACATTCATGCGAGGGAAACGAGAAGCCCAATACCACTAACACATAAACCCGTCCGAAACCTTCTCGGATGAAGCTCATTTCTCGAAAGGGACCAGAGTTACCTTTCCTCTTAAATCTCAGGGACTTATAATTGAACACTCGAAGAACGGGGTGTTACAATTCTCCCCAACTTAAATTAGGCTTCGTCCTCGAAGCCTGCTGCAACTCTAATTCTGAACTTCCCCTGCAATGCACTAGCTGGCACTAACCAAACCAGGTCCCTCGAGGTACAACCATCGACACCCGAAACTCACTTCCTCCTTTCTTGCGGTGTTCTGACCACCGTCTCAAGCCGGGCACCGACTGTACCCTCTGATAATCACACTCAACAACCGAGAATTACCCAAGAAGCATCACTGCCCCAAATCCCAACAATCACTCGACCCATAAGGGTTAGAAAACCATGAACCATTGAATCCCCGATCCGAATCCCACTCTATCCATTCCGCGACGATGGAAAGACCCATTCTCGCTCTCAGAGCAACTCTCACGAGTTCCCCTCTTGCAACCGCATACATATGCTGAACTAGCTCTAACACCCTCAGGTTTGGAAAACCTGACACACTGATAATATCCTCAAACATCCCCCAGAATAAACCACTAATACATACCCCATACCCTGATCAGAATCACACTGAGAGTCCAAGACTCTCTCCCTACATCCCTTCTGAGCCTCATGGCTCTACACTTGCGGAATTCCCTCCGCAACCTCCGCAGACATCCCAAACCGGATGTGCTTCAATTCCACGGCAGCAAACACGCTGCTCAAAAACCATACTCGGATTACTCTAATCATAACTCTGCTTTGCCACTTTCACTTCCATGAACTTGCACTTCCTCTCGGAGTTACACACCTCTCTCACTTCCTTTACTAAGGAATCCACTTGGCCATATTACAACTCCAACAAGTGCCACGGTGCTCGCCCAACGCTACACCACCCTTTAGCGTATCCGCTATCCATCCAACACACATACTCTGACTCTCATCGCAGGGACTCTCAAGCCCCTGCACTATCTCCACTATTCATGATCACTACCCGGGGCCAGACCTTCTAATGCAAACGCACTGCAACGAACACAATCCATATCCTCAAACTAATCCAACAATACCTGCAGAGTCTTCAGCATGACTGGACCGCCTCACCAGGCCTTCAGCCCATCTAGACCACTCTCTCAGAACCTTCAGCCAATCTGGACCGCTCTCATTGCCTTCAGTTTGACTGGACCATTCTCCGAGCCTTCGGCCTGACTGGTACGCCTACCGGCCTTCAGTCTCTCCGGACCGCTCAGCTAGCATTCAACATTCCGGGCTATCCTCCCGGAAAATCCCCCATGCATACCGTTCTAGCCCTCGAGGGGTTCCGAACTCTAACTCCATCATACATACTTGATCCCGGCCTGCTCCCAGGCCCTCCACAATCAAATGCCCTAGGTCTGTATCCCGCCCCGCCTGCTCGATACTCACTCCTATCAACCTATACTCTGGGCTGACAGAACACTTGCTGAATCCCAACAGCTAAGCACTTTCGATTACTCATCGACCTCTCGGAGAATTCTCCAATTCTCCCCCACTTGGGCACTAACTATCAATCACCGGTCGCCATCACTGACCTCCCAGAACAACTCTTCCACAAAGAAAACCCATACACGCGGACTGCTTCCCACAAACATAAACAACCTCAACGAGATCTCAAATCAACACCGATCATCCTGCTAGAAAGAACTCAATCTGCATCAACCACTCCTCAGAACGCAGATGCTACCCGGCCTGAAACCCAATGCCGGGTTGCCACTAATAACCCTCATGAATGATAACCAACGGAATTCCCAAACAATAACCCATAACCAAAACCACAACCCACAAAAGACGAATACCACATCGAAAACCAAACAAAATACCAGCTCATAAACATTATACCACAAAAATCACAAGATAACAAAATATCAAGAAAGAAACATACCCGCAGATGCATCCGACACTGCTTTGACCTCCTCTGCTGCAAGCTGATAAGCACGACCCTGAGCCCTTGGGGGCTCTGCTCCACCCTGACCTCCACCTGTGATCCTCAAAGTGGCCCGTGCTGGAGCCTGCACCGGTCCTGCAACAAGTTGTGGACAATTGACCCTCAAATGCCCCACCTGATGACAATGATAGCAAATCCTCAAATCCCGAACTGGCGCTAACTGCCGACAATCCCTCGCATAGTGCCCCTCCTTTCCGCACTTGCGACATGCACCACCAGACCTACAAACTCCGGTGTGACCCCTCCCACACTTCCCACAAGTGTGGCTGCTCAGATCCCCCACTCTAACATCAACGGTCTTGGACCGTTTCGGCACCGGCTGCGACTGCACCGGAGCATGCCTCAGCTCACGGAACTGCAACTCAATCTCTAACTCACGCCGCCTAGCGGCCTCCTGCAACTCCAACAATGTCCCGCACCTCTGCGTAGACACAAACTGCCTGATGTCCCTCTTGAGCATGCTCAGATATCGAGACATCTGAGCCTGCTCCGAAGCGAACTCTGGGCAAAACATCGCCCTCTCAGTGAACATCCTGGTGATCTCAGTCACCGACTCCGAACCCTGCTTCAGCTCAAGGAAATCCTGAGCCAATCTCTCCCTCTCAACCTGTGGAACATAACGAGTGACGAACATCTCTCGGAACTGATCCCATGATACCGCAGCCCTCTACGCCTCTGAATATGACCCCGTGGTCAATCTCCACCAATCCTTCGCCCCGAGCCTCAACAGGTTCAGAGCACACCTCACCCTCTGATCAGCAGGGTATGAACACGTGAAGAAACACCCCTCCACGTCTGATAACCACCTCATAGCAACAATCGGGTCCTGAACTCCATCGAAAGTGGGAGGCTTCGTATTAGCGAAGTCCCGATACTGAAAACCCCGACTAGCTCCTCCCCCTGCCGCTGCTACAGCCGCTGTAGCCGCCGCGGCAGCCGTCTCTGTGAGAGCCGCATAGCGCTCATTAAAATACTCAACCATGGCGGTCTTAATCGACCCAAACAGCTCTGGCAACTCAGCCCGGAACAACTCAACAATCTCATCACGCAGGATCTCACGAATCCTCGCATCTAACTCGCTCGTGCTCATCTGACCGATAACCTTGGGCGGCATCGATCCGCCCGGAACTCTCTCTCCAGCTCCTGATCCTGATCCGGATCCACTCTCATCATGCCTCGGAATCTCCATACTGAAAAACACCACACAAAATCTCAGATTCATCCCACTATCATGGGATCCAACTCCCTCAACCCCACCCTAGAGATCATGGTTTCCCCGATACGCGTATGGGTCCTGTGCTTTCAGTAGTACGGGCCCATACTACCTTCCACACCTACCCATATTTGTATGAAGTACTACCACAACACCCTAGAGAAACAAGCATAATAACACTCGACCCTCACCACTAGAGGAACACTGAGAATATCCCATAAGGAACCCTGGGCTACAGGCATCACAAATCAGGCAACATATCATGAAATCCTGAAGATCCCTAGCCTATCACTAGCATGTTGTTCTATCAAAGCTCAAAAACAAATAACATGCATGGTATTTTGGGGTTACTTACTGGCTCCGGCTGATCGTACCTCTGCGTCCTCCCTTACTCATTTTGAAAACCATTTTAAATACTCTTTTGAAAACTCTCCTCGATTTGAGACTGGAGTCACACGAATGTCCCTCCAATTCACTCAAACCAAGGCTCTGATACCAACTTGTAACGTTCGAAAAATACAACCAATTTTAATTTTTCAAAAACATCTCGATTCCATTAAATCTTTACAAAAAGGTTTTCAATACAAAACATTTAACGTGTTCCCAGAATCACAATACTACGAAATCATGAGGAGCGGTACGATCACGCCTTCGCCTTGCCACAGTCTCCTGAAGAACCTGAAAAACATGAAACCACAACTGTAAGCCCGAAAGCTTAGTGAGATATCCCCAAAATACCAACCACAAATACCATACACGCATAACATGCCATAACATATCCGATCACAGAACAGCCATGCACTTCGGGTCTACTGTGTGACTGGTCCGCCGCACCGGCCTACAGTCCACCTGGTCCACCCTCTGAGTCTATCCACATACATCGAGTCTGCAGTGTGATTGGTCCGCCCGCTCCCGGGCCTTCAATCCACCTGGTCCACTCTCTGAGTCTACAGTATGACTGGTCCGCCCGCACCGGGCCTTTAGTCTATCGGGTTCACTCTCCGAGCCTTCGGCACGTCTGGTCCGCCCTTTCGGGGCCTACAGCCTATCCGGACCGCTCGCTGGGCCTTCGGGGCAACCGGTCCGCCCTGGGTATCTTGGCCTACAACACACAGCAGGACCCGCCTCAACCCAACTCCAGTCCAAACAACCATGTGCACATATACATACAATCATATAGCAATTCACAGTCAACAAGCAGATCAACCAGATCACATAGCATATCATCATCCTAACCAGGATACCGACCTAACAGGTCACTAGCATAGCATCACCCTATCTCTCAGGATACCAATCTCAAACAGGTCTCTATATACCATCCTAGCTCTCAGGATGCAAACATAACATAGCAACAACATAACAACAACTACCCGGATCTCAATCCGATAAGGGCCGGCCTTGGTGCCTTAGACCCTGTTGATATAGTGAGGATAACTCACCTCGCAATTGCCGACACTCTGAACCGAAGAAGCAGACTCTCGAATCACCAACTCACCGCAAATCCCGAACTAACCATCATCACAAAATAAACATAGGGTCAATCATACTTTCACTTATCGGGCCAAGACCAAAGTCCCAATCTCATACAAAATCCCACATTGGCCCAATTTACCAAATTGGGCCCACCTCACCAAATGAGCCTAGATCCAATATTCATAATATTAATTGGACCCAAAATACTCTATTCATAATTTCCAGACTTGGCCCAAACACCACAACCCACAAATGGCCCAACATAAAGGCCCAAAAAGGAAGTCCACAGGAGGAGTACGCAGGGCGTACTCTCCTTGGTACGCAGGGCGTACTGCATTGACTCACAAAGGACAATCGGGGTACCGGCCCGTTACGCGGGGCGTAACTGCCAAAACTATTAAGTCCTTCTTACAGCTTAATGGCTTAAGCTCTTAAGCCCAAACTACAGATCCATGTGCCAAATATGATTAGAAATCATAAAGTCTCAGGCTTTATCACTGGGGACGTTCTTAAGCTCTTAACCCAAGGTCTTAATCCATTAAGACCCACATAACTCATACATGGAATAGCTACAGCCCTTGGGACCTCATTTTTATCACTCAAGACCTCTCCAAAGGTCTGAAAGGACAGATACACTTGACCAAATCGGACTATGCAACAAGATGAAGACTTTTGGGACAAGAATGATAACAAAGCTTCAAAATACATAGATCTATGCAATATGAGGGTCAAGCAAGAAGCTTTATACCTTAAACTAGCTCCAAAGGGTGGTATTTCTTCAGATCCACAAGTTCCACACGTTCTTCTTCTTCTTTGACAACTTCCCTTTTCTCCTTCAAGCCCTTCTTTTGCCAATACAAGCTTCTCAAGGTCAAACACACTCAAATATGGAGGGAATACGAGATTAGGGTTTCTCTGAGGTTGAAGATGAGTGTAAGGAGGCTGAGGGATGAACCACATGTTCCTTATATAGCGGTTGACCCTAAAAATAGGGTTTGGGGTTTCTGAGAGTACGCTGGGCGTACCTCCCTGGTACGCTGGGCGTACTCACCCGGCTACCCGAAACCATTCGACCCATTACGCTGGGCGTATGTCCACCTTACGCTGGGCGTACCCAGCCACCTCTCAAAATCAGAATCATGCATGCATGCCATTCATGCATGGGACCATCTCCTTCTCATTACACAAAAGGGCTATGAACAACGTTCAACTTCAAAACACCTCAACTCCTCTAATCTAAACCCGCTCCCAAATAACTTCACATTCATGCGAGGGCAACGAGAAGCCCAATACCACTAACACATAAACCCGTCCGAAACCTTCTCGGATGAAGCTCATTTCTCGAAAGGGACCAGAATTACCCTTCCTCTTAAATCTCAGGGACTTATAATTGAACACTCGAAGAACGGGGTGTTACACTAGCTGCGTGCCCCTTACCTCGGCCCAGCACAGAGGGGATCTGCACTTGCGACCGTAAAGGGCTTCGAATGGGGCAGCCTTGATACTGGTGTGGTAGCTGTTGTTTTACGAGAACTAGATCAAGGGTAAATGGGTGTCCCACGAATTTCCGAAATCGATGACACATGCTCTCAACATGTCTTCCAGGGTCTGGATAGCTCTCTCACTCTGTCCGTCTGTCTGAGGATGATAAGCTGTACTCATATCTAGCTTAGTTCCAAGAGATTTCTGAAGGAACTGCCAAAACCTTGAGGTAAACCTGCTATCTCGATCAGAGATAATGGACACGGGTACACCGTGCAGTCGGACTATCTCTTGGATGTAGATTCGTGTGAGTCTTTCCATCTTGAACGATTCTTTAATCGGAAGGAAGTGAGCGGATTTTTTCAATCGGTCGACAATTACCCAAATGGTATCGTACCCACTCGGAGATTTGGGTAACTTGGTGATGAAATCCATAGTAATCATCTCCCATTTCCACTCTGGTATCTCGGGTTGCTGGAGCAGACCCGAGGGTTTCTGATATTCGACCTTCACCTTGGCGCAAGTCAGACACTTGCCCACGAAGGTAGCGATTTCGGCCTTCATGTTTGGCCACCAATATAGTTTCTTGAGATCCAGATACATCTTATCCGAACCTGGGTGCACATAGTATCTGGTCTTGTGAGCTTCGTTCATAACAACCTCCCTGAAACCTCCGAACTTTGGTATCACACCCCCAAACCAGACGGCGGAAACGTCCGGGGGTGGAGGATTTCATTTGTAGTATCACAACACATGCATCATAGTAATCAAAGTACAAACAACCATTGTATTTAAAAGTGTAATATTTACATGTGTTCAATCATTGTATATTGAAACCAAAACAGTTATACAAAGGAAGAAGATAAGACTCCTAATGGCTTCATCTTCTCAAAAAGCTCGGGGAGTACCTGTTATTATTTCCCTGATAATACAAGTAATTTGAAAAGAGAGTATCAACAATAAGTTGAGTGAGTACATAAGTCTTTATGTTTTGAATGGGTGTATTTGTATTTTGAATATGAAAACACTTCTAGAAAATCCCATATTTTCTGTGGTATGTGAAAAGTAGTTTTATTCCTATAAAACCGTCTTATTTGTAAACCATTGTATTTGTAAAACTTGTATTTGAGAGTGTGCCTGGCTTCACCAGCTGTTATTGAAAACTATAGTATAGCATTGTACTTTGTATTTTGTAAACTGGTACTTTGAAGATATACTTACGTTTAGTTGTTTATACACTAACGTGTTGTTAATATCTTTTTAATGAGTTATTATAACCATACTAAGACATGAACGCCTGAAACAAACGCCTGATGAGCGCTTAAACTGTTGATAACAATTGCCACTCATTGGCATGTATGCCTGACTGTAGCTAGCAGCCTGAGTGCGGGGTTGTCAATCCCGATATAGATCTACACACAACTTGTTTCGATCCCCGGACTGGAGATTCTGGTTATAATGTCAGGGCTTTACCTTGGTTGTCTAGACTGAATCTAAACAACCTGAATTGAATGTCTCATAAAAAGCATATAAACGTTACATGTATATTAGTTATGAAAACCCAATCATTCTGAGATAAATGATTGACATTATGTTCTTGACTTAGTATCCCGAACATGTATTTGATAAGTGTAAACCCTTGATTTGTTTTGAGTTAAAACTCTTGTTGCATGTAAAACAATGTATTCATATGAATTATTGCTCTATGTATCATAAACTATACCTATTATAATTTATATGTACTTTATGAATTGGTAAATAACTATTTTTGCATGTAATCCTTTGCTCAACATGTTACAAAGGGTGATTAAACTGATGAAATAACTTTTAATTTTATATACATATACAATTTTATAAATAAGTAAAATTTGAACGACCTTCGGACAAATAACTGGTACTATAAGTCCACATCCAAACAAGGAAAAGGACCTAGCATGAATTATTAGTCCTAAGCCTTTTAAATCTTATTTATATTAAATTATATATACAAATATGTATATTTGGGAAAAATATAAGTTTATAAAAGAGTTCAAAATTTGAAGTATTTTCGATGCTTTAAAATCATTTTATCGTGATTTGAAACCATTTATTTATAACACAAAGTTGTTGTGTTATACTTGTATTTCCCCCCTTAAAATAGTAGAAATTATGAAAATACGGGGGTATGAACTCACTTGGTAGGTGGTAATTCGGACAGGGTTTCGTTTCACAAAAAGGAGTTTATTTGTCGAGAAACCGGCTCAAATTGGGCAGAGTTTTGACAGGAGAGAGGATGAATTCTCGAGAATTTCGGGGCTTCACGGCTTACTTCGGGCTCGAGTCTTGATACCGGGGATTTAAGGGTTGTATATAAGCTTAAGGGTGTGGAAAAAGTGAAAGAGAGTAAAATTTGGGGTGAAAAGTGTAAAAAATCCGGAAACCCTCGCATGCCTTATATAGGCCGAAGCCTCGGATCCGAAGCTTGTGCGAGGCTATGCGAGGCTGACATTCTGCGAAGGGAAGCAGCTTCGGTTCGGAGGTGGTAGGCTCGGATTGGTCTAGCCCTCGGTCCAATGCAAAGAAGCCACGTGCGAAGGGGTGTCCGAGGGTGGTGCGAGGCGTGTGCGAGGAGCATCCCCGGTGTGTCTCCTTGCGAGGCTGTCCGAGTGGGATTGGACCGCAGCAGTGGCCGAATCAGGAGGTGACACGCGAGACTTCGGTCCACTCAGCAGCCGACACGTGGAGGCTCGCATGCGAGGGGTGAGGTGGCGCTACTGTTCATGCGAATTTTCCCGGGTATTTCTATTTTTCTTTATTTTTTTTTGCCAAAACTTGTAAAATTCATAACTTTTGCATACGAACTCCGTTTTTGACGTTCTTTATATGCACGCGTAGCTAAAATTATACTCTACGACTTTCGTTTTGACTTCGTCGGCTAATTTTGAATTTATTTTTAATATTATTATTTTAAACAGATCGGGACGTGAATCCGTTATAAATTCATAACTTCTTCATACGACGTCTGTTTTTGTCTGTCTTTTTACCGTTGTTCTACTAATGACGAGACCTTCAATTCTCGTTTAGGTCATGTCGGCTAAAAACCACTCGATCTTTATTTCGAGTTTTTAGCTGTACACTGCTATATTGAAAATTCGAAAAATCATAACTTCCTCATACGAAGTTGGATTTTGGCGTTCTTTTTATGAAAGTTCTCGGTTTAACATAAACTATAACTTTCATTTAGATTGTTAAGGCTAGAAAGCCTTTTATCAAAAATTCAGTTTTTACACTGAACAATGTTTTGCCGGTTTTGTCGCGGATTTTCGATTGGTCATAACTTCTTCGTTATAACTCGGATTTTAGTGTTCCTTATATTTTTGGAAACCTTGTTACAATCTCTATCACTTGGTTCAACCCAATTGAGATTATTTAATAATTTATTTTTGAGGGTCAATTATGTAAATATACATAGTATGCCAAAATTTCTCTTTATTTAATTAAAAAGAAGAACAAATTGACCTACACTATTACATAAGTTTGAAATAACGGTTTGTTACATTTGGGGTCCAGATTCGATCCATGAAACAGTAGACTCCGTCACCTTGATCTCAAGATTCTTATCCATTCCCCTCAGAGCTTCGTTCGCCACGTTTTCTGGTTTTAGGGCTTTCAACTGAGCTTCTCGGATCTGTGCGGATAAGTGGGAATGGATGGTCATTGTCAGTGTCTTCACCTTGCGGCTTGAACTCTCCTTTCGGCTAAGGGCATCTGCTACCACATTGGCCTTGCCGGGATGGTAGCGGATTTTGCACTCATAATCACTGAGAAACTCTACCCATCGCCGTTGTCTCATGTTTAAGTCTTTTTGATCGAGGATATGTTGCAGGCTCTTATGGTCAGTGAAGATCGTGCACTTGGTTCCGTAGAGATAATGTCTCCAAATCTTCAGTGCGAAGACTACTGCTCCTAACTCCAGGTCGTGAGTTGTGTAGTTAACTTCGTGTACCTTCAGCTGACTCGAGGCATAAGCGATAATCATTCCTCTCTGCATAAGCACACAACCTAAGCCCTGAATGGACGCATCGCAATAGACAACGAATCCTCTGTCCCTTCGGGCAGGGACAGGATATGTGCACTGCACAAGGCTCACTTCAATGTTTGGAATGTAGTGTCCTGATTTTCACTCCAAAAAAAGGGTACACCTTTCTATGTCAGAGTGGTTAGGGGTTTGGCGATTCTGGAAAAATTCTGAATGAATCTGCGATAATAGCCGGCGAGACCCAAGAATTGACGGATTTCTGTGGGTGTGTTTGGTGCCAACCAATTCTCTATCTCCTTGATTTTGGACGGGTCCACGTGTATACCCTCCTTGCTTACCACGTGACCAAGGAAAGCTACCTTCCGAATCCAGAATTCACACTTGGAGAATTTCGCGTACATCTTTTCCTATCTAAGAGTCTCCAACACTAATCTCAAGTGTTGTTTGTGATCTTCTTTGTTTCTAGAATAGAGAAGTATGTCGTCAATGAATACGATAACGAACTTGTCCAGAAAGGGACGATACACCCGGTTCATCAGGTCCATGAACACTGCCAGTGCGTTGGTTAGACCGAAGGGCATCACTACAAACTTGTAGTGTCCGTATCGAGTTCTGAATGCTGTCTTGGAAACATTACTCTCATGAACTCGTAGCTGATGGTACCCTGATATAAGGTCTATCTTCGAGAAATAGCTGGCTCCCTGAAGTTGATCGAAGAGGTCATCAATTCGAGGAAGAGGATATCGGTTTTTGACGGTCAACTTATTGAGCTCACGGTAGTCTATACACATCCGAAAGGATCCATCTTTATTCTTTACAAATAAAACCGGGGCTCCCCAAGGTGAGGAACTCGGTCTGATGAACCCTTTACTAAGTAGCTCATTGAGATGACTGGATAACTCCTGCATTTCTGCTGGCGCTAATCGATACGGAGATTTGGCTACATCATTAGCTCCAGGAATTAGGTCGATGCGAAACTCGACTTGACGTTCGGGAGGAATTCCCGGGAGCTCTTCAGGAAAGACATCAGGAAAGTTACAGACTTCGGGGATGCTCTCGAGGTCTTTAACTTCTTGTTTCTCGTTTACCACATGGGCTAGGAATGCGCAACACTCCTTTCGTAGAAGTTTTTGAGCTTTGATGTAGGAAATGATGCGAAGATTGGAGCTAAGTTTATCGCCGTATATCATGAGAGTCTGGCCAGAGGGAAGATTGAGACGGATGGATTTCTTGTAACAAAGGATATCAGCATGATTGGGACTCAACCAATCCATGCCAATGATAACATCAAAGCTCTTTATGGAAACTGGCATTATGTCAATGGGAAAGGAATGATCATTCAGGGTAAGGGTACAACCTATGAATATATCGTTAGCGTTATCCTTCTCACCGTTAGCCATCTCGGCGGTAAATGTTTCGGTTAATGGTTGGGATTTATGTTTAAGAAAATGCTTGAATGCTTGACTAACAAAACTTCTTTCAACACCAGAATCGAAAAGGATGCATGCATAAGAGTTGTCGATAAGGAACATACCCGTGACAACGGTGGGATCGGCGACTACCTCCTCTTGCCCCATAGTTAGAACTCTCCCGGTGTTGCCAGTTTTTGTTGCCTTGGGGCAGTTTCTCTTGAAATTCCCGACTTCACCACAACCGTAGAAGGCCTAACCGACACCCGCTCCGGAAGCTTGATTGGTTTATTGGGTTGGTATTTTGCAGTTTCGCGCAAGGTGACATTTCTTGCCACAGTTGTTGCAAAGCACCTCACGACATGGGATGGAAGTGAGATGATAATAATTTCACTTGTTACACCTAGGGAGGGTACCATTATACCTATTGGTAGGTGCTTGAGCTGCAGGAGTAGCAACAGGGGTAGTAGCAGTGTGGACTGCCACAGTTTGGTGCTTTTTGGAGGGCCCTTGCGAACTCTGACCCTTTCGCTTGTTCCAGAATATCTTCTTACTCTTACTACACTCACTCCGGTGCCCCTAATCACCTTCATGATTTTGGGGATGGGTGTCACTTCCTGGTCCGCCAGATCCGTCGGGGTTCAACTGTGACATAGCAGCAACCACAACAGCAGTAACGACTGTTTGGAACATGGTGGAATCAAAGGGAGAGGGAGGTGGTGGAGGAGGATTGTTGTTCTTTGAGCTAGGTCTTTTCCTTGGAGGCATCTTGATCTAAAATGGTCAGGAAAGAGAGGATAGTAAGTCCTCTGAATTGAATCAAGAGATATGGAACAAGAGATATCTCATTATGGCAGGTAAAGTGTTCTACTATGCGATAATATATAGAAAGGCTACCAAAGCAAGGTAATTTATCGCTAAGGGGAATGAGTAGCAACACTTGAACGAGGATTTCTATAACGAAGTTGACTTTAGAAAATACTCCCATAGTATTTTATGTTTCGCTGCGACGATGACTCATTATTTGGATATTAGGTAAGTTTAGGCCTGCTGCACACCACAGCCACTCCCAAGCACATGTTGGCCGTGTCTCGAATGAATATAGTTGATCAGGCTATATTGACCCTAGACACGACTACATAATTGCCCAGGTTTAACCACAATGCACAACACCCAATTACTTATGTTTTGTTCTACTCGTGGTTACGGTTTTTGGCGTTTAGGTATTCTTGTATACTTGGAGTACAAATACTTATATTTTTAAAGTATACTTTTAGTTCAGAGCGCTTCGGCCCCTTAGTGTTTATAGTTATATACCATGTAAGGTTCGGTATACTTAGTTTACTATAAACAAAGGCTCTGATACCAATCTGTCACACCCCGAAACCGAAGGCGGAAACGTTCCGGGGCGGAGGACGTCATGTAAAGTATCACAACCAATGTACATAGCAAGCATAGTAAACACAAAACATTACATTACATAGGAATATTTACATTTGTTTGAAAGCAAGATAATACATGTTATATATATACATCAGTATAACAAAAGTAAAGACGTGACTTCTATACGCTCAGTCTTCTCCAAAAGAACGTAGCATACCTGTCTAACGAGAACCTGAGAATACAAGCAGTTTTGAAAATATCAGCATAAAGCTGGTGAGTTCATAAGCGGTTTGTTTCTGGTAAAAGAACAAGTTTCCTTTGGTTTTTCTAAAAAAGTTGTTATCCAAGAAAATCCCATATTTTCTTATAAGAGAAGTTTAGTTATCCGTTTGTTAAACAGCCTGGTTAAGAGAAGTTAAGTTATCCCAGGAAAAACCCTTATTTTCCTTAAAAGTTGGTGGTTGGTTATCGATTCGGAATGCAGTGTACAAGTACCTACCATACTTGTAACGTTTAAGTGAAGTTTCCTGAAAGCCTGGTTATCCTTGAAAAATACATTAGTTTTAACACGTAAATAAAACTAATAAGTAGGTAGTAAATTAATTACTAAGGGTGTTAGTTTACTTGGTTCATTATTACTAAAAAGTAAATCTCCATTATTCAAGTTTGCGAGTTCCATAACCATACGATAGACTAGATATGGCAATAAGAAGTCCATTATCATTTTATGACTTTTGTCACCTGTAGACCTGCCGGTCCCACTCCCGTATAGATCTATACACTCAAGTCACGCTCTCCTTCCAAGAGATTCTGGTTACAGGGGTGGTCCTCCACTCGCGTATCTCTATGGAGTGTTTCTGAGGACGTGTCTCCAATCTTAAGAATAACGAATTCACAAGTTTCTCTGTTTTAGTTTCGAAAACAAACTTTATAAGTTAAACGGTTGGTAATACGGTTTTTAGTGTTAAAAGCATACAGAATATGAAACATTTCATACGAAATGATAAGTTTGAGCACAAGATTTCCTTGTAATTTTTTTTGTATTCCCCGCTGAAAACATGAAAAACACGGAAAAAGGTGTAGGGGTATGAACTCACCAGACGAGAAATGTGCCGGGTAGGATGCTAAGTGTCAGTTTAAGGCTTGAACACGCGCGAGGTTCCTATGTAACATGAGGATATACATAATTGTATCTAATTAGACTTCGAACTACTAATTAAGTAATATAATACACTCCGAGACGCGAAAACACTTTATTTCAAGTGTTAGGAGTGATTCGGGTTGCATCTAAAGGGGTGTATGGCCTAGATATGGAGTTTGCTCTTCAAGAGTAAACTCCTAGGGGAGATTACGGCCCATAGACCATATCCCCATGAGTTTACGGCCGTAAATTCATGGGTGGTGTATTCTTGGATGCTCAAAGGACTTATAACACTTGGGAAATTAAGCTAGATTCAATACTAGGGCATAGGAAGTGACTAAATCATCAAATGGACCATTTATGGGAGTTTATGGCTATAAACATAGATTTTATGGCCATAAACTCTTACTTTACTCCTCACTTCAAGTTTTGATGGTTCTAGGTTAAGCACACATGATTCTAGTCCAATATACAAGCCATGGAAGGAAGTTAGGGCACCATTTGACCTCCTTAGAGGAGTTTACGGCCAAGGGACCATTCCTTGGGGGGTTTACGGCCGTAATCTCCTAAGGTCATGGTTTTCTTGATGTTTAGTGTACCTACTTCGATGGTGGTTGATTCTAGACATTATTCCAAGCCATAGGAGGTGTTTAAGGGGCAATTTAACATCTTAAGAGGTTTTTACGACCTAAGAATGAGTGTTTACGGTCCAAGAATGTTATTGGGCCGTAAACTCATGTTTACTCCCCAAATGATAAGATTTTGGTGTTCTAAGTCCATTCATGCAAGCCCTTAAGTCATAGCTAAGCACTAGAAGTGATTTGGAAGGGTTTTGGGGCTCCAAAACTCCATTTAAGGGTGTTTACGGTTTAGGGTTGTTCCTGGGCCATAAACACAAGTTCTTGAGAGTTTTGGATGATTTAAAACCGAATTTGCATGCTAAACAAGCTAAACTACAAGCTAGGATAGATCACTTACCAATTTGGAGCTTGAAAGGGGTGTTTTTGGATCAATTTGGCTTGAAGAGAGAGAGAGAGTAGAGAGAGAGAGAGGGTGTTAAGAGAGTGGAAAAGCTTCAAATGAAGTCCACTCACCCTTATATAGGGTTTGAGTTTGTGGCCCGGTGGAAATCTACCCGATACCGACGTTAAACGGAACTTATAGTCTTACCCGATTAAGTTGTCGTAACCCGACGTGGTCGTGAATTAGAAACTTTTAAAAATAATATCGAGGTTGTTTCACGTGTTTCTAATGCGTTTGGGCACTTATGAAGTCATAATAAAAGTCTTAATTTCAATAACCTAATCCAAAATGTTAACAGAACAATTCGATAAAGACGAGTTTTATTGACAGAAACGAGTTACAGTGACAGAATAAATTTCAGGTTGTCACATCAAAAGAAGCTATTTTGCCCTTCACGTACTTGCGTCATGGTGGGTGAGTGAGCTCACCCCATGGTGGATCTTCATTGTGAACATATTAAAAAAATTCACTTATATTTTTTAAGTGAAAATGATTAAAACAACATCCTCATGCTTTCAACATGTATAGATAAGAGGGAAAAGTAAAAATGGCGACTTACTATAAACTTCTTTCAAGTCCAAATCTGAGGATGATCCACCATGTAGACTCCACATTGTCGGAAGCATTCAAGTTCGATAATCGAAAATTAGGGTTTTGCTACCATGTAGTGAAGATTAAGGAAAAGGATAGGGTTTTCAACTCATGGTTCTTGCATGGGGGAAGGTGAATAAAGAAGAACAAATAACTTTCTTGGTAAACACAAACGTGAAGGATGACTAGTGATATGACACACTGTAATTAAGTTAAGTAAATGGCATCAAATGAATGAGCTACGTAAAAAAACGTTATTACCCTCACATGTTATGCACACAAGGGACATTAAACATGAATTGATTGATTTTGTCTATATGAGGGGCCATTTATATAATATAGACATAATATGAGGATCGACTTTGTCCATTTTCTTGAAATTGAGCTTCGTGTGTCTATTTCACGATCACACGAGGACCATTTATGCAACTTTGTCTAGTCTTTCCAACTTTTGCATTGTCTCATATACATTAACAAACCAAATTTTTTCGATGATTTTATGGCACTTGACTTTGATGAAATAACAAAGATGATTTAAAATAAGAGGAAATAATAAAACGAGTGAAATATTGGGTTATTTTATCAAGGAAAATCTCCAGAAAGCTCTCACTATTTAGGACAAGTTTACAAAATAGCGACAAATTAATTTTCTTTTACAAAAGTCCTAAAAACTGGTAAAATGTTACATTTTGACCATTTTTTTCTAGTTCAGCCGGTAACAAATTAGTTTGAGACTATTTCGTAAACGGACCAAAATATTGAGACTATTTCGTAAACTTACCCAAAATATTGAGATTTTTCTGCAAAAACCATTATTATTATTATTATTATTATTATTTTATTAAAAATGCAAATAAATATATTATTTTTTAAATTCGTTATTATTAATATTATTTAATAAATACATTTTAAATACATATAAAAAATACTATATATAAAATATATGTATAAATATAATAAATATATATGAAAAACATTTTTATATATTTTTACATCTTAATAAATGTTTTCAAAGTTCTTTTTTCATTTAAACGTATTATTAAATACATCTAAAAAATATCTATATCAAAAAAGAAATTAAAAAATAAAATTAAATTTTTTTTTATTTAAACGTATTTATAAGTTGTTGAGAAAGAACTGGATAATGATTACTGATAGAGCATATGTAGAATAAAAGTTTTTAGTAGATCTTAAACATCTCTAAGATGCAGAATGAAAAACATTTAAACGGAAATAATCAGAACAACATTTACATCATAAACATAAAGTAAATAATAAACATGTAACATCCCAAAATTTTCAACAAATTTTAACCTTTCAAAACAACCCATTCACTAAAGAGGTATTTATAAAAACCATCATTTCTAAAACATTATTTAAAATTAGAATCGTTTACAACATAGTTTTCAAAACATTTTCATTATCAGAGTTTCCTAGAAATCATAAGCTCCAAAAACACGAGGATGTGTACGATCATGCCTTCACCTTGCATGGTCCCCTGAAGTACCTGAAACCATAAACCAAAACTGTTAGCACGAAGCTTAATGAGTTTCCCCAAAGTACCAATCACAACAATAACACATACACAAACAAAATACTATGGGTCTAATCATCATCGGGATGGAATACCCCAGACCCCTCAACCATCGAGTTGAAATGCCAAAATACTATGGGTCCAATCAACCATCGGGTTGGAATACCCCAGGACCCTTAACCATCGGGTTGGAATGCTAACATATTATGGGTCCAATCAACCATTGGATTGGAATACCCCAGGTCCCTCAACCATCAGGTTGGAATGCCAACATACTATGAGTCCAATTAACCATCAAGTTGGAATACCCCAAGCCTATTGGCTTACGCACAAAGTAGAGAAGTCTCAGCCACCAAACATACATGTGTACATATAACAGATATTCATATAACAATCTATAGCCAGTCAAACAGATATAACAGATCACTAAGCATAACATCATTCTATCTACCAGGATACCGACCTAACAGATCACTATAGCATAACATCATCCTATCTACTAGGATACCGATCTAACAGATCATAACATCACAAAAATGGCATAACAAGATATCAGTCCAAGGGCCGACATTGGTGCCTTCGAACAACAAGTACAGTGAGGAAGACTCATCTCGAAATCTGGACGATAGTCGAATAGGTCCCGACTCCGAATATCAGCTCTACCCAAACCCTAATGAACAACAATGATCATTCCTTAGCTACCACTCAGATTGCCTCAAGTACCCCTTAGGTCATACTTGGTCAAAGATAAAAGTCAAAAGTCAAAAAGTCAAGGTTAACAGCCCCTGAAGGCCCAACACGCCATGTTATCCATCAACACGCCGTTTTTCTTTACCAACTTCAGATCAGGGAAAACCAAGCCAACACGCAGTATTTTCCAACAAACACGTCGTGTTCGCTTAAAGTCCAACAACTTAATGCACTGATCTATTTTCAACGAATCTGAGAGTTCTAAAAATCAAATCTTGACCAAAATGAAATCTAGAAGGGTAAAGTTTCTGACTTTACCACTAAGAACCACCGAAATGGGTCTAAAACTTAGACCTTAGGCTTAAAAGAGTGAGGGCTTAATCATTAAGCACTTAATCATCAAAGACATAGCCCTAAAATGCAGATATGATCCCTTAAAGCTGGAAGGCCACATAAAATTTCCAACTTTACGCTCATGCATAGCTAGGAGAAGCTCAAAAGCTCAAAAGGGGCTAAATGAAGGACTTAATGAATACATGAAGCCCTTAAGTCCATAAAGTTGACACCTTTATGCCAAAAGAGTTCATGTAGACCTTAGATCTGAAAGAATAAGCATTTGGAACATCCTAATCCCCAACATCCACCCAACCATGGCTAAAAGCATACAATCTAACCTATGGATCTAAGAAAGTAACAAGCAAGGTGAGAACTTGATACCTTAAAAACTTGGCAAATAAAATGGTGGTTCTAGATTTAAGGCCTCTTCTCCAAGCCAAGCAACTCCTAGCTTCTATAGCTCCTTCAAAATGCACCAAAAATGAACACCCAAGGTTCTCCATAAGCTCACACACTCAACAAAAGAAGGTGATACTTGATTCTAGAGTTTCTGGAGAGAGAAGGCTGGTAAGGAGGCTAACCAAGGGACTTAAGGCCTTTAAATAGGGTGAAACACCCTAAAAGCTGCCAACACGCCGTGTTGAGGCATCTCGATGATGGGTTTTGGCCATATGAACTGTTAGGTCTAGTTTGTGTTGCATCTTGGGCTCTTTAGCTAGTCCAGTTTAGTCTTTGGTATGGGCCTGTCCATCCGTGAGTTATTTTGTAGGGTTTATTATTTATAGATGCTTCATGCATTCTAGAACGAAAGATTTGATAGAGATTTTTATAGCGTTCACGTTCTTATTCTTTTGTAACCCTAAAATCCTCTACAGCGGAAGTTCTTCATCGAGCTCTGCTGAGGATTGAGTTAATTGAATCATTCGACTCATTCAAATCCATTCTTGTGTTTTTATCTTACTGTTATTACTTTCTTGATTCGCCTGTTATAAGATCTAATCGATCAAAGAGTTTTATAAACTCATCAATTGGTATCAGAGCAGGAGGCTGTGTAATTCATACACATCTCTTCTGTGAAAGAAGTGATTAGGGTTATTCCGCATTAACTGATATTTATTGAGCCGTCACTCCATAATTGACGTATCTCATTATTTATTCGTTTTGCCTAATATTACATATTACAAGTCTGATCTTGCAACAGGTTAAACGATCAAGCATGGACGATTCTCAATCTAATCCTATCAACATCTCAAACAGTATTGGATCAACAACAAAGATTCCAATTCTTTACACTCAATATTACGAGGTATGGGCGCATCACTTTGAAGACTATGTCATCGGATCTGAAGATAATGGGTATCTTATATGGGAAGCTATTGTGTCTGGACCATTTGCTCATTCAGGAACATCCAGAATCATTAAAACTCAGAAAGAGTATAATGATCTGTTAAAAGATGTGAAAGACATTGCTCAAGATGAAAAGGAGAAGTTTCAGTGCAACATCAAAGCATTGAGACTGATCCGATTCGCTCTTCAGTCTGACACGTTTAGGTTGGTGAGTTCCTGCAGTACAGCTAAAGAAATCTGGGATCGGCTGCGAGAGCTGTATTCTACAGATGAAGATTTGGAACACTCAATTCAGACCTTGCTTTTGTCTGAGTTTGGTGAGTTCAAGCAAAACCCCGATGAGTCTGTTACAGAGACGTTTGATCGCTTTAATCATCTTCTCAGCAAGATGATCAAACATGATATCAAAAGGAAGCTGATTGAACAGAAGGTCACCTTTCTGAATGGCTTAAGATTCGAATGGAGAGCGGTTGTGTCTACAGTTAAAGCTCACGAGCAGTTCAGGTCATATTCTCTGGCGAAACTGGTGGGAATCCTGAAATCCCAAGAAAAGATATTGATGCAAGAGAAGAGCGTGGTCTCAAATTTGGGGTCCTTGGCTCTCCTTTCTAAAAGCAAGAATGTAGTAGAAGATGAAGATCTGAACCTGGAGGACTACGATCTAACCTCAGAAGATTATGCTATGATGGTGTCCAATCCAAAAAGGTTCATCAAGAAGAGGTTTCCTACCAATAAGAACCGAAATTGGCAGGGAAGCTACAGTTCAGAAAAAGTAAGGGAGGAGCCGAAGACTGAGGAACCAAAGAAAGAGGCAAAGGTTGAAGGAGATTCTGGTGTGAGCTGCTATTACTGTGGAGGAAAGAATCATTATGCCAAAGATTGTGTTCTGAAGAAAATGGTAGAGAAAGATGAAGAGGCAATCCTGATGAAAAAGCTAAAAGAGATTAAGAGAAAGAAAGCTGCTACTAATCCTTCTATGAATGCTCTTATTGTACAGGGTTCGGCAGAGGATGACGAGTTCGGTGGCGTACAGGTGTGGTCGACCGACTCAGAAGATGATGCGGTGAGAAAGCCTTCTCATGGAAAAGCGTATGTAGCAAGAGGTGGTGAAAGCAGTGGAAAGTGTCTGATGGTGACTGACGTATCTCACATGAGGGGATACAATACAGATGGTGGAAATGAGGACACTAAGGAGCGAGAGGACTTATGCTTCACAGCAAAACCTCTCAGTGTGCAGATCAATGAACTTGATGAATTGATCAAGAAGGTACAATCTCTTTTTATTTCGTTCAAAATTCCACAGAAATCATATCAAAAAGGAATTAAATAACTTAAATTCAAGAATCTCAAATCTGGATAGTTCTTTAACTCAAACACGGGTCACCAATTCTAATCTAACTGACCAAATAAGCAGGGTGTCATCCAAGAGTGAGGAGTGAAGGATGTGGATTGAGCAGAAGGAGTCGGAGCTGATTAAGTCTAAGGATGAAAACATTTATTTGCAAAGAGACAATTTGAAACTTTTAAAACAAAGAATTTTTTTTTGTTTGATTGCTAAAAGACTTTATGCTAACATTACTCAACTGCATCTGAATTGTGAAATAGGGCAGAAAATACATCGCATGATTTTACCCTTCCTTGAGTTTAAGGAGGATGAAATCGATGCTGAAGCATACAACTGTGAAAGTATTGTATCGTCTGATGATGTGAATCCTACTTATATGTATGGTCTGGACAAAATAGAATGTTTTATAAAGTCCAAAGACCATAAGGACATGCTAAAAAATCTTTTGGATGAAAACGATAAGCTGAAACTAAGGACCGAAACCATACAAAAATTCGACTCATTGAGTGCCCATTTAAGTTCAGAAAATAAAATTGATGTTGAAAACGCATCTGAACTTAATGAAGACGATGATATGAGTGAAATTTCTGTAGAGGTTGAAGTTGACTGTTCTGAGTTTGTCAAGAGCGAACCCGAAAACCACAAAAACCTAATTTCTGAAAATTCTGTGGAATTCGCTCGTTTGTCCAAGAATAAGTCCCCAGCCCTCAAAGAAAAAGTTCTTGCCATAGTGAACGAAGATAATGCAGATGGCTGTGATGAGTTCTTCTGGTCAGCTCCTATAGATAATGCCGACGAAACAGTTGGTTTGTCAGAGCGAACGTCCTGGAAAACAAAAGGAAGATACGTACCAGAGCCGCTGAATAAGCCTGACAACTTTGACGTGCCAAGCACAAGTGGCACAAAAGAAATACCTGTAGAAGAAGTCAACTCCACAAGCGAAACCTCATCTACGAAGAGCGAACCGACTGTCAAGAAGCTAAAGCAAAAGGCTAATATCCATAGACAACCGAAACAGGTGAAAAATCAAAAGCATCAAAGAAACCTAAGATACAAAAAGAATCTCTCAGAGCGAAAGCAGTTTTGGCGCTCTCAAAACACTCATTTCTCTTATCATGATAGAAATTCAAAGTCAGAGAAAAAGACTTTTCGGGCCGCATGAGGAACAGAACCGAAAGGTTAGGTTCGGTCCTGAAAGCAAAAGCAACCGAAAGGACAGGTTCAGTCCCGAGAGCAACAACAACCGCAAGGATAGGTTCGGTCACGAAGGCAAAAGCTACCGAAGGTCCAGGTTCGGTCCCTCAAATGACCAAAAACAAAAGGGTCATTTAGAACCTCAAGTCAGGAAAAACTCACAGTCTAAATTCACCCATTCTAATTCTTCTCATTCTCAATTCTCTTCTAAACCCTATTCTGTTCCTGCACAAAATTCAAAATCATCAACGAACTTGAAAGGAAAATCGAAGATTTCCTCAGTCCAGGAAGACCGAAAGCAGACTAATACCCAAACACCAAAATCTGAAACCAAAACGTCTGTAACTAACCCTAACAAAATCAAAGTTTTCACTATTAAGAGGAAAGATGAAACAACATTAATAAAAAGAACATATCTCGTTGATGTTTCTCTTACTATTCCTGTTCCTGTGAAAGGCTCACGTGGACCCAAGAAACTTTGGGTTCCTAAATCTGCTTAATTTTTGCAGGTTATAAGTGACGAGCAGTTCAACGAAGAATGGTACATTGACAGTGGCTGCTCACGTCACATGACAAGAAGGAAGGAAGAGCTAAGGGAGTTTCGATCTCTTCAAAATGGTGGGAATGTCAAGTTCGGCAACAACTCTTATGGAACGATAAAGGGTTATGTGATGATAACCAATGGAGACTTTACAATAAGAAAGGTGGCGTACGTTGAAGGGTTGCAGCACAATCTCATCAGTGTATCTCAACTGGTGGGCGGTACCGGTCTCAAGGTTTCATTCGACGACGAAGGTTCAGAGATTATAGAGAAGAAATCCAACAAGGTCATTCTTAAATCAGACCGAAAAGGCGAAATGTTTCCTCTCAATCTCAAACCAATCAAAGTAAATCCAACTATATGTCTTTTGTCCAAAGCTCATTCTGACGAAAGCTGGTTGTGGCACCGAAGGCTCTCACATCTCAACTTCAAAGACATCAACAAGCTTGTCACCGGAGGTCATGTTCGGGGTCTTCCATTTCTCAAGTTTGATCGAGAACACTTGTGCGCTGCATGTGAAATGGGGAAACAAAGTCGTCAAAGTCACCCATCCATCATAAACACAAAAGTTGTTGAACCACTTGAGTTGCTTCACATTGACTTGTGTGGTCCATCATCAATCGAAAGCATTGGCGGTAGCAAGTATATTCTTGTTATTGTTGATGATTTCTCACGTTTTACATGGGTGTTCTTTTTGAAGCACAAATCTGAGGCTACTCCTAAGCTAAAGATGTTCATCAAGCAGGTTGAAGTGCAACTGAGAAAAGTCGTTCGCAACATTAGGAGCGACATGGGATTGGAGTTCAAGAACAGAGAATTTGAAGACTTTTTGGCAGAAAAAGGAACCAGTCACAACTTCTCAGCCCCCTACACGCCTCAATAGAACGGAATTGTCGAAAGACGAAACCGATCCTTGTGTAAGGCGGCCCGAACTATGATAAGTTTCGCTTCTCTTCCTTTATATTTCTGGGCTGATGCTATTGCTGCAGCATGTTTTACGCAGAACAGGTCTTATCTCAATAAGCGTTTCTCTCTTACTCCTTATGAGATCATCAATAACAGGAAGCCGAACGTAAAATTCTTCCATGTGTTCGGCTCACAATGCTTCATCTTCAACTCCAAAGAACATCGTAACAAGTTTGACGTTAAAGCTGATGAAGGAATATTTCTGGGATATTCTCTTACTTCAAAAGCATACCGGGTCTTAAACAAGCGTTCTAGGAAGATCGAAGAAACATATTATGTGACTTTCGATGATAACTACGTCAAGAAGCTAAAGGCCGCTGAAGAAGCAATTTGAGAGATTTTCTCTCAAACAGGTCAGGTCACGGCCACCATTGCTAATTTGTTTGATCAGTTTGTGGAATTATTCGATGAACCTGAGAAAGCTACTCTCTCGGAAGCCAAGGCAGCAGACAACAAAATCGACCATCTAAAGCAAATCGTCGAAGATGCAGCCAAACAAATGGGTGAAGGAGAACAAGTTCCAAACAAACCTCCTTAGCCAGGTACTTCAGTCGAGGGGGAGAATCCATTTCCTTCAAATCAACTGAACTCACACTTTCAGGGGGAGAATTCTATTCCTACTACACCCAAAAGTCCTGTAGCACCCGAAAGCTCTGCTACACCCGAAAGTACTGTAGCACCCGAAAGCTCTGCTACACCCGAGAGTCCTTTAGCACCAGAAAGTCCAGCTACACCTGAGAGTTCTGTTGCACCTGAGAGCTCATCAGTCGAGGGGGAGAATTCCGACATGTTTTTCGATGACGATAGTCAATCTGAATTGGAAGAAATGGTCAATGCCGAATTGGATCCATCTTATGATCCAAATTATCCTCCTCTTATTAAATGGACCAGAGATCATCCTATATCTCAGATAGTGGGTAATGTCTCTGAAAAGGTCCTGACCCGATCTCAACTGAAGGCAAAGCAATCATCTCTATTCTCCAAAGTAGAGTTCTGCATGTATAATTCTTTCGTATCCAAAGTTGAGCCTAAGACTGTTAACATAGCTCTTGATCATTCCGATTGGGTACAAGCCATGCAAGATGAACTCAATGAGTTTGAAAGAAACAAGGTATGGCGCCTCATTCCAACTCCTAAAGATGCCTCAGTCGTTGGTCTCAAATGGGTTTTCAGAAACAAAATGGACAAGGAAGGTAATGTAATTCAAAATAAAGCTTGTCTCGTGGTGAAAGGATACTGCCAAGAAGAAGGAATTGATTACGAAGAAACTTTTGCTCCGGTAGCTAGACTGGAATCTGTTCGAATATTTCTGGCCTATGCTGCACACAAGAACTTCAAGGTCTACCAAATGGATGTAAAATGCGCCTTTCTGAATGGAGAACTTGAAGAAACAGTTTACGTGGAGCAACCTCCAGGTTTTGTCAATGAAAAGTACTCAAATCACTGTTATATTCTGGACAAAGTAGTTTATGGTCTGAAACAAGCACCTACGGCATGGTATGAAATGCTAACTAAGTTCTTAAAGATGTCAAAATTCAAACAAGGTTCGGTTGACCCAACCTTCTTTCGTAAGAAGGAAGGTAACCACCTTATGATAGTTCAAATCTATGTCGATGATATCATCTTTGGCTCAACGAATCCTAGCTTAACAGCTGAATTCAGAAAGCTGATGGAGACTAAATTTGAAATGAGCTCAATGGGTCCAATTAACTTTTTCCTTGGTTTAAATATTAGAGAGGGACCCGAAGGCATCTTTATCAACCAGGAAGCATACACCAAGACTCTTCTTGCTAAATTTGGCATGATGGGAGACTCAAAGGTTAAAGTTCCAATGGAATTTGGCACCAAGCTCACACCATACTTGGAAAAAACCGGCAGTCGACATTACGTTATACCGCCAGATGATTGGTTCTTTGATGTACCTCACTGCTAGCAGGCCTGATATAATGTTCTCTGTGTGTTACTGTGCTAGGTTTTAGGCGAATCCTCGTGAACCACATATGCTTGCTGTGAAAAACATACTGTAGTATCTGAAACGAACCACCTCCCTCGGTTTTTGGTATCCATCAAACTCAGGTTTCTTCGTTCAAGCCTACTCAGATGCAGACCTTGGAGGATGTGGTTTAGACAGGAAAAGCACCACTGGAGAAGTAGTTTTTGTTACTGACTCTGATTCCATCATTCCTAGCCCTTGTAAAATTTTATTGAAACTTGCTTCAGGAAGAGCTTTGGTGAAGATATCGGCCAGTTGATCAGTGGTTCGCAATAAAGTGGGATCTTTTACTGAAGCTACCACAACAACCGCTGAAGTAAGAACCAACGTATCTGATACGGGGGCTACTACTAAAGCACCCGCAACCACTCCCACTACCGAACACACATCAAAACCCGAACCTACTTCCACAACCGAGCCTCCACCATCCCCTCCACCCTCATCTAGGTGGGGAGGACATGAAATTTGATTCGGTCTATTACAGTCCGTATCAGGTGCAAAGTGACGATGATGATGATGCTCCCGTTACCAAAAAGCATCTCAAGGAGCTTCACGAGAAGATTGATTCTCTCATCGCTTCCTCTTCTTCTTCATCACAGTCTACCATCTATGAAGCTGCTATTCAGAAGATTGTTGATGCTTTTTCTAATGCTCATGAAGCCTCCGTTAGCTCAGCTACTGCCGCCATTGACGCCTCCACCAAAGCCTGTGCTGCTGCGACCAAAAAAGTCGAAAAACTATTTACTGATGCTTCTTCTCTCTTGCAGTCTTTACAGGAAATTGCCGAAGCCGCCAAAATGAAGCTTGACCCAATTGTCAACAAGCTGGCTACCTTAGTTGCCTCAGAACTGACGTCTTTCGCCAACCTTCGTCAAACTCTCACCAACGATAACTCAGCGTTTAAGGCGACCATTGAGGAGCGCCTCACCAAGCTTCATGAAGATTTAGCTGCTGAGAACTCCCTCATGGATGCTCTCGCTAGAAAGACAACTGCTCTTAAGGTCAAGAATCTTCAACTCTCTAATTCTCAAAAGGAGATTGAGTCTCTTCGATCTGAAAGAGAGGTGATTTCATCGTGTGTTTCGGATGTCCACACAGCCCTTTCAAACATCCTTGAAGCACATGATCCAATTTTAAACTATTCAGTGAGGCGTACTCTTGCGGAAAAGCTTGCTCCCGCCCTTTCTCTCCTGAGTAAAATTGAAGGGCTCCTTCAGTTCGTGTCCATTCCGAAACAAGGGGGAGAGAATGTATCTCAACCGCCTCCCACTTCTACAGCAACAAAAACAACCGAACCTCCTCCAACAGACCAAGCCTCAGGTTCGGGTGTCAAAGACAAAGGGAAACAAATTGCTGAAGATAGTGACGACGACAAAGAGACGATTGCTGATCTCTTGAAAAAGCAAGGTCGAGACAAGGACGCTGATATGAGCACTCGGGTTGGTAGAGAGGCTGAGGAAGCTGAAAGAAAGATGAAAGAGGCTCACGACCTTCTTGAGAGTAGGAAAACTCTTTTTCCTCTATGGACTCTTGAGAATTTGCTGAAAGAAGCGATTGAAACCCCAAGCATCTTATGGCTCGAACCGGTGATCTCACTAGATCATATCAATTCTGTCGATTCTCAGTTCGACATGCCACTGACCCGAAAGGCCTTCATTTTCCATGCCTTTGACAACGTTGCAGATATCCCTCATCCTCATCCTAAGGTTGACAGGGATCTTGTTGAGTTCTATCTGAGAGCTGCTCAACCACAGTATCAAACATGGAGTGCTCAGAAGATTATCAACGTTCGGGTCCTCAAGCCGTATCGAGAAGGGAACTTTACGAACGTTCGGTTCAAGGTTTTGAGAGGTTTTGCCAAGACCAAACATGCCATTTCACTAGCTGATCTTCCCAATTTAAATCCACATGATTGGATAATTTTGCACAACATCCTTCTCACAAATGAAGCAGAGTATGGTCCGATCATTGACCACTTCAAGAGGATGCTTGTTTGCTACATAATGGAAGTTTCCAAGATGGATCAGGAGATTGCTAGTGTCTTCAAGAAAAAGCCCACTATTTCTCTTGTTGGCTCTGCAAGTGATCTGAACATGATGCAGATGGGGAAGATAGACCTGAAAAGAAATTTTATTATGTTTACCAGAAACGAAGGCTGTAACACTCGTGTTTCTAGCCTAGGCATTTATATTGAGTTGATAGTCTAGGTTAACCGATGTAACTCATTTTGAAGAAATGAAAAGGAGTTATGTGAATATTATGTGAATTATGTGTTTTATGCTTAAGTATTAGGGCTTAATTAATTAAGAATAAAAATAAGCGTCAAAATTAAAGTGTGATATAAGCCCGATATCTTTACATAAAGTTGTAGTGGTCGAAACAAGGATTTCGGGGATATAAAGAATACCAAAATCCGAGTTATAACGAAGAAGTTATGACCTGTCGAAGTTTCGCGACAAAACCGGCACGGTGCTGAATGTCGTAAAAAGTGAGTTTTTGATAAACTACTTTTTAGCCTTAGTAATCTAAACGAAAGTTGTAGTATTCGTTAAACCGAGAAGTTCGATAAAAAGAACGCCCAAATCTGACTTCGTATGAGGAAGTTATGATTTTTCGAAGTTTCAGCGTAGCAGTAGACAGCTAAAAACTCGAATTTTAGATCGAGCGATTTTTAGCCGACACAACCTAAACGAGAATTGAAGGTCTCGTCATTAGGAGCACAACGGTAAAAAGTCTGACGAAAACGGACGTCGGATGAAGAAGTTATGAATTTTTAACGGATTTCCTGTCCCGGTCTGTTAAAAATAATAATATAAAAATTAAAGTCAAAATTAGCCGACAAAGTCTAAACGGAAGTTGTAGATCGTAATTTTAGCTACGCGTGCATATAAAGAACGTCAAAAACAGAGCTCGTATGCGAAAGTTATGGATTTTAGAAGTTTTGGCACGAAAACCGAGAAATTTCGCATAGTCACAATTGCCACGTCACCCTCGCTTAGAAAGTGACACGTGTCCTGCTGAGTCACCTGACTGCTGAGTCATTAGGCTGCTGAGTCACCAAGGCTGCTGAGTCATGCGAGCCACGTGTCCTCTTCTGATTCGACCGAGGAGGAGGCCCAATCCGAAGCAGCCAGCTCCCCAGCCGAAGCTTCGCCCAGCTGCCGCGTGTGTCCGAGCCTCGCATAGCCTAGCTCCGAGCCTCGCAGGTGCTCCAGCAAGCCGCGGTCCACTTAGAAGCCGACAGCGAGCCCTCGCATGTGCGAGCCAGGTGCGAGCCATGCGAGCCATGTGCGAGACCCCCCTGCGAAGCCTCTTAGCCGTCGGATCAGGAGACTTCTCAGCCTTTGGATCAAACTTCGGACCCTATAAATAGAAGGGTACTTGCGAGGGTTTCCGGTTACTTTTGGAATTTAGCCATTTTTAGCCCCTCTCTCCATATTTTCTTCATCTTAACATCCCACAAAGCCCCGGTATCAATTGTAAAGCCCGGAATACCCCACGAAGTGCCCGAGAAGCCCGGAAAATTTATCTTTTCGGTTTCGAAGCCCGACTTTTGCAGAGCCCGGTTTCTCAATAAAACTCCCGGTTTTATTAGAAACGATCGTTTTAGGAAACGAATTGCTGCCCGATTTTCACCAAAATAAGTGAGTGTGTAGTTACTTTCAATTTACACATAGATATGAAGTATTTACCTTGAAATACGTGTTATGTGTAAATATGCTAATTGTTTATTCGAGGTGACTGTTGAATTGACGTTTTATACAAGTTTTAAACTGTATATGCTTTTTATCTACAAAATATGTTGGGTAGAACATGGGTAGATGAAATAGTTGATGTGTGTTAAAATGGTGAGAGGCCTCGATGTCGATGTTGTGTTGTTGTTGTAGTCATCTAGCGAAGTATAGATGACGACCACGGACTTTCTAGATAGTCCAGTGGAACACTAGCAGGTTCGCAACTTGTAGGTGTTGATGAATTAAATGTTCATTGGCGTACTTCATCCCCCTCATGGTTGCCTTAAGGACATGTATGGCTGAGGAAACCCCTTAGCAGTAGTGTCCATCCCGATGATAATCCTTAGGCTAGGTCCCTTGTGATAGGTGTTTAGGGACGTGAAGTGAGGACAACGGGAATGGGTAATCAGGGTTATTGTTGATTAGTGAACTTAATAAGTATATTATTATTGTGGGTTGAAAACCCTATATGCTCACCAGGCTCCCAAGCCTGACCCACTCAGTTTTATGATTACAGGTAGTGGACCCCGAGCATAGTCGGAGGACAACGAGAGATTTTTGGATTATAGGCCAGTAGTTGTAAATAACTGTTGAAAGGCTTATAATGTCTTGTTTATGCTTTTGGATCTGTATCGGAACATGACATCCCGAGGTTTTGATATATATATGGAAAACATATACCTTCTTAATGAAGGGTTTTGATAAACTTTTATCATATTTTGTTTGGGGACCAATTCCGCAACATCTTTTAAAAAGATTTCTCTGATTTTATTTTAAAAAGCATAAATTAAATCGGTCTTTTCTGGCCGTGAAATTGGGGATGTCACAGTTGGTATCAGAGCATTAGTTTAGGCGAAGTAAGAAATTGTAGAATTTCTAGACTTGAACTTAGAATGCTAAGTGATGATTGTGAGATGAGTGTCTACCATATTTTAGACACGAGCACTAGTTTATTTTAGGGAAGATGCCTAAAATGCCCTTATGTGCTAAATGCTATGTGTTTGCCATGTGTGCCATTATTTGTTCGGATCTATGGTCTGTTGCCGACCGGATCTGGAAACCTTATGTGTGTAGGATTCTAAGTGTATGAATACGAGATTAGAACTAACATGTAAACGTTTCGGAGTGATAAGGGAATTGACATGTCTAACAAGGATAAAGACCTAAATTTCCCCTTATTCGGTATATAGATTGTAATGACAAGAACTCGGAGTGGAGCTGGAAATGCAAACAGAAACCAACAACCTCAACCTCCAGTGGTGGAACAGGTGCCTATAGTAGGAGTTGCACCCGAACCCATCACTATGGCTGGAGTACGAACTATGATTCAGGCCATGTTGGCTGAACAGAGGGAGGAATTGAGGCAAATGTTGCTGAACGACAGGGATGAACCTTCAGTTCCTGTTGAACAACGTGAACTAAATAACGATCGATCTGAAGAAGGGAACAGTAGCAGATCGGTTGGTCATGGTGAACCGTTTGTGGTTAGGAGGAATAACCACGAGCGTAGAGCGGAGAGAAATGGGTGCAAGTATAAGGACTTTATGACTTGCAAGCCATCGACCTTCAATGGAAAAGAAGATCCTGTCGGAGTAATGGATTGGATCTCGGAAATGGAGTTGGCTTTCATGACTTGTGATTGCCAAGGCAAGTTACAAACTACGTTTTCAGTACGTCAGTTCAGGGGTAGTGCTGCCCGTTGGTGGAGCACTTTGGGGAAAACCCTAAGCCCTAACGAGCCACTGCAATTAACTTGGGCAGAGTTCTTAGTGCACTTCAAGCGCAAGTACTGCTCGGCCCAAAACGTACTTGAGTTAGAAAACCAATTTCTAACGTTGCAGAAGGGGAGTATGACCGTTGACGAATATACAAATAACTTCACAGACAAAATGGAGTTTGCTTTGCGTATTGTCCCAGATGAGTTGGCAAAAATAGACAGGTACGCAAAGGGACTTCCATGGGAGTATGCGGTGCCAGTACGTCAGGCACTTACTTTGGAGGCAGCTATCTGGGCTGCCAAGTCTGTTGAAGATATGATAAAAGGGAGAGCCGCCAGCAAGGTTGAAGTTGGCGAAAAGCGAAAGTTTGAAGGAACTTCAGGTTCCAATAAAAAGAACAAATTCTCGAAGACTGGTTCGAGAAAGTTTGGAGGAGGAAGCGAAGCCAAGTGGTGTAACAAGTGTAAGAAGAAACATGCTGGGAAGTGCAGCATGGAAGTCACTTGTTACAAATGTGGAAAGCCAGGGCATTATGCCGATGAATGCACCTTCAATAAGAACGTATGTTTTGGGTGCAATGAAGAAGGGCATATTTTGAGGGACTGCCCGAAGAAGAAGGACGCAGCAAAACCCAATCTACCACCAAAGCCGAAGGTGAGAGCCTTTCAGATGACCCTCGAAGCTGCGAAAGAAGAAGCCGATGTTGCTTCAGGTACCTTTCTCGTAAACGAATTGCCTGCCCAAATTTTGTTTGATTCTGGAGCCAATTACTCCTTTATATCGCATGAATTTGGTAGAAAGCTAGCTTTGCCTGTAGATAGGCTAGTTAATGCCTTATTAGTCGAGATTGCTAGTGGCAAGTTTGTACCTGTTAGCCATCGTATGAAAAACATCCTCATTGACTTGGATGGGAATAAGTTCCAAGAGGAATTATTGCCTATCGAGTTAAATGGATTCGACATAGTTTTAGGAATGGATTGGCTTAGCGCCAATGATGCAGAAATACTATGTAGAAAGAAGATAGTAAAAGTAAACCCGCCAGGGAAAGAGTCGTTTATGGTGTACGGAGACAAACGCAGAGTAAACTCTGGAATCATTTCCCTAATGAAAGCCAGAAAGTGTTTGGCCAAGGGATGTACATCATATCTAGCATTCGTGATCGATGCCAAGATGGAAAAGAAGGAGGTGCAGAATATTCCGGTGGTGTGTGATTATCCGGAAGTCTTTCCCGAAGATCTTCCCGGATTGCCCCCTGATCGACAAGTAGAATTTCGTATCGACTTGTTGCCAGGAACGACGCCGATAGCGAAAGCACCTTATCGACTAGCGCCAACCGAAATGAAAGAACTTATGACACAACTTCAGGAGTTATTGGACAAAGGTTTTATTCGACCTAGTTCATCACCCTGGGGAGCCCCTGTGTTATTTGTAAAGAAGAAAGATGGAAGCATGAGAATGTGCATCGATTACAGAGAGCTGAACAAAGTGACGATAAAGAACAAGTACCCGTTGCCAAGGATCGATGACTTGTTCGACCAGTTGCAGGGTTCGAGCTATTTCTCGAAGATCGATCTTAGGTCGGGATACCATCAACTAAAGGTGAGAGAGCAGGACATCGAAAAGACTGCTTTTAGAACGAGATATGGACACTATGAATTTTTGGTTATGTCGTTCGGACTAACCAATGCCCCAGCAGCTTTCATGGATTTGATGAATAGGGTTTGTAAACCATTCTTAGATAAATCCGTGATAGTATTCATAGATGATATCTTGATTTATTCGAAAAGCAAGCAGGAGCATGAAAAGCATTTGCGTGAAGTGCTAGAAGTCCTGAAAAAGGAGAATTTGTATGCAAAGTTCTCCAAGTGTGAATTTTGGATTCAAGAAGTCCAATTTTTAGGTCATGTGGTTAACCAAGAAGGGATAATGGTCGACCCAGCAAAGATTGAAGCTGTAATGAAGTGGGAACAACCAAAAAGTCCTACGGAGATTCGAAGCTTTTTAGGATTAGCTGGATATTACCGAAGGTTTATCCAAGGCTTTTCTTCGATTGCTACTCCATTAACAGCTTTGACCCACAAAGGAGCCACTTATTCTTGGAATGAGAAGCATAAGGAAGCCTTTGAGAAGTTGAAGAAGAGATTGTGTGAAGCACCGATTCTTTCATTGCCCGAAGGAGTTGATGACTTTGCAGTTTATAGCGATGCATCCGGAGTTGGGTTAGGTTGTGTTCTGACCCAAAGGGATAAAGTGATCGCGTATGCATCGAGGCAATTGAAGGAGCATGAAAAGAACTACCCCACTCACGATTTGGAGTTGGCAGCAGTAGTATTTGCCTTGAAGATATGGAGGCATTATCTTTATGGCACCAAGTGTAAACTTTTCACTGATCATAAGAGTCTCCAATATCTCTTTAATCAGAAGGAATTGAACATGAGGCAACGACGCTGGCTAGAGTTACTCAAGGACTACGACTGTGAGATACTTTACCACCCTGGTAAAGCAAATGTTGTTGCCGATGCTCTCAGTCGGAAGGTAAACCTTGAAAAGAAAAGGCCAAGAGCGTTGAGAATTGAAGTTGTCTCGACAATTGTGGAAAGTATAAAGAAAGCTCAAGAGGAAGCTTTAGAGAAAAATGACCGAAAGGAAGAACGTTTAGGCAAAACGTTAGTGTTCGGTACAAACAACCAAGGGTTGAAGGTATTTCAAGATAGAATTTGGGTACCTAAGACGGGCGGAATAAGAGATCTTCTGATGGAAGAAGCTCACAAGACCATGTACTCAATTCATCCCGGCAGTACGAAAATGTATAGGGATCTAAAACTCTATTATTGGTGGCCGACGATGAAGCTCGATGTTGCTAAGTATGTGGCCGAGTGTGTAACTTGTGCTAGGGTTAAGGCACAACATCAGAAACCGTATGGGAGTTTAGAACCTTTACCCGTACCCATGGGTAAATGGGAAGACATCACCATGGATTTTGTGACTAAACTGCCCAGAACAAGGAATGGTCACGACATGATTTGGGTGGTCGTTGATCGCTTCACTAAGAGTGCGCATTTCATAGCGGCCAAAGAGAAATGGTCTATGGATAAACTTGCGAATTCTTACGTGAAGGAAATTGTGAGGCTTCACGGTGTTCCGTTAACGATTGTGTCCGATCGTGACAGCCGTTTTACCTCAAGGTTTTGGAGGAGTCTACAAGAGGAATTGGGTACCAAGTTGTGTTTGAGTACAACTTACCATCCGCAAACCGATGGTCAGAGCGAGCGAACGATTCAAACATTGGAGGATATGCTGAGAGCATGTACCCTAGAATTCCAAGGTAACTGGGATGAACACTTACCTTTAGTAGAATTCTCCTATAATAATAGTTTCCACTCAAGCATTAAGATGGCACCTTATCACGCTTTGTATGGGGAGAAGTGTCGAACGCCATCATGTTGGCTGGAAGCTGGGGAAAAGCAGTTTATGGGACCTGAAATAGTCCATGAGACTGCTGAAAAGTTGAAAGTGATAAGGGAAAGGATGTTAGCTGCTCAAGATCGACAAAAGATTTATGCTGACAAGAAAAGACGACCGATATCCTTCGATGTTGGAGATTCGGTTTTACTTAAAGTCTCGCCGTGGAAGGGACTTATAAGATTTGGGAAACGAGGGAAGTTGAGTCCAAGGTTTATTGGACCATTTAAAGTTCTTCAGAGGATCGGGAATCAAGCTTACAAGCTAGAGTTACCGGAAGAACTAGAGGGTATTCATAACACCTTTCATGTGTGTTATTTGAGAAAATTCACAGGAGATGTGCCCGACATAATTCCGATTTCTGAGTTAAGGTTGGATGAAAACAAGAGGTTGATCGAAGAACCTGAGGCAATCGTTGACCGTAAGACTATGAAGTTACGACGCAAGATGGTCGATTTAGTGCTTGTGCGCTGGAAACATACGAATGGACCAAATCTCACTTGGGAAACGGAGAGTGACATGATGAGTCGCTACCCGCAGTTGTTTGGTGATATGTGATTCCGGGGACGGAATCATCCTAAGAGGGAGAGAATTGTAACACTCGTGTTTCTAGCCTAGGCATTTATATTGAGTTGATAGTCTAGGTTAACCGATGTAACTCATTTTGAAGAAATGAAAAGGAGTTATGTGAATATTATGTGAATTATGTGTTTTATGCTTAAGTATTAGGGCTTAATTAATTAAGAATAAAAATAAGCGTCAAAATTAAAGTGTGATATAAGCCCGATATCTTTACATAAAGTTGTAGTGGTCGAAACAAGGATTTCGGGGATATAAAGAATACCAAAATCCGAGTTATAACGAAGAAGTTATGACCTGTCGAAGTTTCGCGACAAAACCGGCACGGTGCTGAATGTCGTAAAAAGTGAGTTTTTGATAAACTACTTTTTAGCCTTAGTAATCTAAACGAAAGTTGTAGTATTCGTTAAACCGAGAAGTTCGATAAAAAGAACGCCCAAATCTGACTTCGTATGAGGAAGTTATGATTTTTCGAAGTTTCAGCGTAGCAGTAGACAGCTAAAAACTCGAATTTTAGATCGAGCGATTTTTAGCCGACACAACCTAAATGAGAATTGAAGGTCTCGTCATTAGGAGCACAACGGTAAAAAGTCTGACGAAAACGGACGTCGGATGAAGAAGTTATGAATTTTTAACGGATTTCCTGTCCCGGTCTGTTAAAAATAATAATATAAAAATTAAAGTCAAAATTAGCCGACAAAGTCTAAACGGAAGTTGTAGATCGTAATTTTAGCTACGCGTGCATATAAAGAACGTCAAAAACAGAGCTCGTATGCGAAAGTTATGGATTTTAGAAGTTTTGGCACGAAAACCGAGAAATTTCGCATAGTCACAATTGCCACGTCACCCTCGCTTAGAAAGTGACACGTGTCCTGCTGAGTCACCTGACTGCTGAGTCATTAGGCTGCTGAGTCACCGAGGCTGCTGAGTCATGCGAGCCACGTGTCCTCTTCTGATTCGACCGAGGAGGAGGCCCAATCCGAAGCAGCCAGCTCCCCAGCCGAAGCTTCGCCCAGCTACCGCGTGTGTCCGAGCCTCGCATAGCCTAGCTCCGAGCCTCGCAGGTGCTCCAGCAAGCCGCGGTCCACTTAGAAGCCGACAGCGAGCCCTCGCATGTGCGAGCCAGGTGCGAGCCATGCGAGCCATGTGCGAGACCCCCCTGCGAAGCCTCTTAGCCGTCGGATCAGGAGACTTCTCAGCCTTTGGATCAAACTTCGGACCCTATAAATAGAAGGGTACCTGCGAGGGTTTCCGGTTACTTTTGGAATTTAGCCATTTTTAGCCCCTCTCTCCATATTTTCTTCATCTTAACATCCCGCAAAGCCCCGGTATCAATTGTAAAGCCCGGAATACCCCACGAAGTGCCCGAGAAGCCCGGAAAATTTATCTTTTCGGTTTCGAAGCCCGACTTTTGCAGAGCCCGGTTTCTCAATAAAACTCCCGGTTTTATTAGAAACGATCGTTTTAGGAAACGAATTGCTGCCCGATTTTCACCAAAATAAGTGAGTGTGTAGTTACTTTCAATTTACACATAGATATGAAGTATTTACCTTGAAATACGTGTTATGTGTAAATATGCTAATTGTTTATTCGAGGTGACTGTTGAATTGACGTTTTATACAAGTTTTAAACTGTATATGCTTTTTATCTACAAAATATGTTGGGTAGAACATGGGTAGATGAAATAGTTGATGTGTGTTAAAATGGTGAGAGGCCTCGATGTCGATGTTGTGTTGTTATTGTAGTCATCTAGCGAAGTATAGATGACGACCACGGACTTTCTAGATAGTCCAGTGGAACACTAGCAGGTTCGCAACTTGTAGGTGTTGATGAATTAAATGTTCATTGGCGTACTTCATCCCCCTCATGGTTGCCTTAAGGACATGTATGGCTGAGGAAACCCCTTAGCAGTAGTGTCCATCCCGATGATAATCCTTAGGCTAGGTCCCTTGTGATAGGTGTTTAGGGACGTGAAGTGAGGACAACGGGAATGGGTAATCAGGGTTATTGTTGATTGGTGAACTTAATAAGTATATTATTATTGTGGGTTGAAAACCCTATATGCTCACCAGGCTCCCAAGCCTGACCCACTCAGTTTTATGATTACAGGTAGTGGACCTCGAGCATAGTCGGAGGACAACGAGAGATTTTTGGATTATAGGCCAGTAGTTGTAAATAACTGTTGAAAGGCTTATAATGTCTTGTTTATGCTTTTGGATCTGTATCGGAACATGACATCCCGAGGTTTTGATATATATATGGAAAACATATACCTTCTTAATGAAGGGTTTTGATAAACTTTTATCATATTTTGTTTGGGGACCAATTCCGCAACATCTTTTAAAAAGATTTCTCTGATTTTATTTTAAAAAGCATAAATTAAATCGGTCTTTTCTGGCCGTGAAATTGGGGATGTCACAAAGGCCAAAAATGCCTGTTCGCTTTGGCAGACAAACATCTATACACCACTGCATGCCTGGAACATGTTTTGGGTATCATTCATCGTTGCAAGCAAAACTCAGCAGACGACAAGAAGTACTTTGATGATATGATCCAGTGGTACATTCGCTTCAGACAGACAATCCCTGCTCTTATCCCTCGTCTGTTTGATACCACTAAGAAGGTTCCAACAGCTGGACCCAGCAAGAAGAAGTGATAGTCTCGCTCCAATTGACGCAAAGGGGGAGATTGTTAGGTCTAGTTTGTGTTGCGTCTTGGGCTCGTTAGCTAGTCCAGTTTAGTCTCCGGTATGGGCCTGTCCATCCGTGAGTTATTTTGTAGGGTTTATTATTTATAGATGCTTGCATGCATTCTAGAACGAAAGATTTGATAGAGATTTTTATAGCGTTCACGTTCTTATTCTTTTGTAACCCTAATATCCTCTACAACGGAAGTTCTTCATCGAGCTCTGCTGAGGATTGAGTTAATTGAATCATTCGACTCATTTAGACCCATTCTTGTGTTTTTTATCTTACTGTTATTACTTTCTTGATTTGCCTGTTATAAGATCTAATCGATCAAAGAGTTTTATAAACTCATCATGAAGATTCCTATGTGCACATGCAAACCCTAATGCTTGGATCTAGGTTTCTCTAATTAAACATGCTTTGAATCCAAGACTTCTAATGACTAATTAGGTATAAGAACAATACAAAATCAGATCTAGAAGTTTACCTTTGAATCTCTTGTTTTGATCTTGTTGTCTTGGAGCTCTAGAGTCACAATTGTCACTCCTCTAATGGCTTACAAACACCAACTAGCAAGGAGGATGATTTGAGAGAGAGGAGAGGGATTAGAAATCGGCCAGGGTTTCTTTGCTTTAACAGAGGTGCCGATTTCCCTTGCCCTAGGGGTCTATTTATACTTGTAAGGCTCCTAGGGTTTCACCCTTAAACCCTAGTTGGATAATCTTTCCTTAAAGCAATCCAAATCCTTTCCAAAGATAAGCCTTGGACGAATTGAGGCTATCCCAAGCCCTAGAACTCGTACAACCTCTATCCAATAAGAATTTACAGCCCAAAGTGTAACTATCAAACAATTGACAGTTTATACCCTCTTATTTAATTAATCTCTTTAAGTCACCAAATTAATACTAATTAATTCATGACTTATATTAATCAAATAGCAATATTATTATTCATTATATTATTCTCATAATATATCAATAATATTTACTCTCCCATAATAGATCATCCTATCAAGTTGCTATGGTGAAGGCAACCCAAAAGGACCATGCACAATCGGGTCAAATACTTGCCTAATATAGTTGCAGCCTTAGACACTATTCCAACAGTCTCCCACTTGGATAAGTCTAGTAACTATATGCACAAGTACAATCCAATTCGCAATCATAGCTCTCAAAGACGCTATCAAACTCTGATCTAATCAATCTTGTCCTTTAGATAAGGGATCGTACAGTCTTCTGTTAGATATCATGCTGACAATTCCATGGAATGATTAGTCAAGCATTTTGGTTTCTCGATCTCTGATTTATTCGACATAAAACTTAATCGAACACATCAATTCAGTTCTGACCGGGCCCGACACATAAGTCAAATCAAATCATCGAGCGGCCGAGATATCGCTTTTACCTTCTTAGGATAAAAGTTACACATAAATTTCGACTTATATGCATTTACTTATTCATTAATCAACTATACACAATAATTCGTTTTATAACATCGAGTTACCAATGCGTTTTCACATTATCAATGTACAATCAATTAACAAATAACAAACCATATATCTAGGTTTTAAGACTATATGATATTATCGTCTTGCGATCACCCTTTTTTGTCGTATTCCATAAGGTGATTCCAGCAAGCGCGGGTTTGTTCCAATGCTCAAAACCAGTTCATAAGTCAACTCCGGGAGTTTGAGTAAAGCCCTTCGCGACCAATCGCGCTTTATATGTGTGTACGTTTCCATCCACGTCGGTCTTCTTCTTGAAGATCAATTTGCACCCAACGGTCTTACGTCCGGGCACAGTATCAACCAAATTCCAAACTTGGTTATCATACATAGACTAGATCTCGCTATCCATTGCCTCTTTCCATTTTGCAGACTCCGGGCCCGCCATGGCTTCCTTATAGCTATTAGGTTCATCAAGGTTTATTAGTGTACCATCACTAATATACGTGTCCCCTTCGGTAGTGATATGAAAACCATAAAACTGGGGTTGAACTCTAACTCTTTCGGAACGTCTAAGAGGTAAGGACTCGTCAATCGGTTCAACCGGAGTTTCCTCCTCGGGTTGAGTGCCAGCGGTAGAGGTTCCTTCATCTATCGACTCTTGAATCTCTTCAAGCTCGATTTGCCTCCCACTGTCTCCTTGGCCTATGAGTTCTCGCTCTCGGAAAACTCCTCTCCTCGCAACGAAGACAACATTGTCCTTCGGTCTATAGAAGAGATATCCAAAGGATTTTTGTGGGTAGCCGATGAAAATACATCGCTCACTACGAGGTTCGAGCTTGTCGTGAGTATCTCGTCTTACGAAAGCCTCGCAACCCCAAACCTTGATATGTGCCAACGAGGGAGCGTTCCCTGTCCACATTTCGTGAGGTGTTTTGGCAACCTTCTTAGTAGGGACTCGGTTAAGGATATGGGCGACAGTCTCTAAGGCATACCCCCAAAAAGAGATTGGTAGTGAAGCACGACTCATCATAGAGCGAACCATGTCCAACAAGGTTCGATTACGCCTTTCTGCCACACCATTCAATTGTGGTGTCCTAGGTGGCGTCAATTGTGAAACTATTCCACACTCCTTGAGATAATCGTGGAATTCAAGACTTAGGTACTCTCCTCCTCGATCGGATCGAAGCATCTTGATTTTCCTGCCCAATTGATTCTCCACTTCATTCTTGAACTCTTTGAAATTTTCAAAAGTTTCTGACTTTTGCTTGATTAAATAGATATACCCATATCTACTATAGTCATCGGTAAAAGTCACGTAGAAACGGTTCCCATCCTTCGTGGTTGATCTAAATGGTCCACATACATCGGTATGTATTAGGTCCAATAGACCCTCGCCCCTTTCACACATATTTGTGAAGGGTGACTTGGTCATCTTTCCAAGTAAACAAGATTCGCATGTGTCATCTTCCCTAAGGTCGAATGACTCCAACACTCCATCCTTTTGGAGTTAGGCTATGCGTTTCTTGTTGACATGTCCAAGACAACAATGACACAAGGATGCTCTATCCATACTATCAGAAGAATCTATGTTCAAAACATCATTTCCTAAGTTATCAACAATCATAATAGTTTCATAAATTCCATTACACGGTATTGCTTCAAAATAAAAGACACAATTTAGATAAGCCAAAATAGAACCATTCTCATTATTAAAAGAAAATCTAAAACCTTGTCTAAACAAACCATGAAATGAAATGATGTTTCTAGCCATTTCTGGAGAATACCAACAATTGTTCAAATCTAAACTTAAACCATTCCTAAGCACTAAAGAATACACTCCAATCTTGGTCACAGGCGACGATCTTCTGTTCCCCATGATTAGATTTATTCTTCCATCCTCCACATCCCTATTTCTTCTTAGTCCCTGCACATTAGAAAAAATGTGGTAACCACAACCGGTATCAAGAACCCAAGAAATAACATGAGATGAATCGTTAGATTTAATTGTGTATATACCTGCGAAAGACGGCTTGATCTTTCCTTCCTTGATGGCTTGCAGGTACTCTGGGCAGCTTCTCTTCCAATGTCCTATCTTGTGGCAGTGGTGGCACTCTGCCTCCTTTGGATTAGGGCAGGGCTTAGCAGGATCAAATTTGGTCCCACTAGAAGAGGCACCATCTTGGGCTTTAACCTTGCGATGGTTCTTAGACGAACCCTTCCTCTTCTTTCCCCTTCCTTGTCCAATAGCCAACACAGGAGCAGCGGGTGGATTGGGAGTTGGTGCAACAGACTTGTCCTTGAAGTTGCTCTCAGCGACCCTCAAGAGACCTTGGAGTTTACTTAGGGTGACCTCCTCTTTATTCATGTGGTAGGTCATCCTAAATTGATTGTAGCTTGGAGGCAAAGAGTGAAGCACCATGTCGATCGCCAAGTCTTCCCCAAAGTCAACATTCAACTTGCAAAGACGGTTGACATACCTTTGCATCTTTTGCAGGTGCACGGTAAGAGACTCTCCATGACCCATCTTAGCGGAAATCATGTTAGTGAAAATCTCATAACGCTCTTGTCCCGCGTTTTGGTGGTATCTCTCCAATAAGTCTTGATGCATCTCGTACGGGTACATGTCCTCATAGGACTTTTGGAATTCGGAGTTCATAGTGGCTATCATGATGCAATATACCTTCATTGCATCTCGCTCGTGAGTTTCAAAAGCGGTCATTTCAGCTAGAGTAGCGATTTCAGGGTTGATTTTCTCGAGCTTCTCATCGAGGACATACTCCTTATCCTCATAGCGAGCAATAATGCGAATGTATCTTATCCATTCGCTAAAGTTCGTTCCATCGAAGGTGACCTTTTGACAAAGGCTCATCAATGTGAAAGAACTAGCAGCAACGTTGTTTGCGTTCGACATCTACAAATAGAAAGGACAAAGATAGATTAGAATATGAATCCCTAATTATTACCCAATAAGAAAAATTAGGGCTAGGATCCAACAACAATATTTAGATATTAGAAAAGGGATGTCGTAATCCAACATGCAAATAATATGAAGGTAAGTGAATGACGATTCACTAATTCTCAACCACTAAACATAACTTTAAGTTCTAAATGAATTTGAGAATTCCTAGGTTTAGATGAGATTCATTGAAACATTTCAATGGCATGTTTAAATCTCGATATTCCCCTCTTGTTTGTGACTGGGATACCGAGGATCACAAAGCGGGTGTGAATTACCATGCAAATTCACATGGTGACTTCATTGTAACGATCACCTATTCGATGTGCCGGTAAACCACACACGCTCCATCGAACTATGATAAACAATGAATCATCCTTTGCCACCTTTTCTTAGAACCAATTAGTGTGTCGGTAAACCACACACGCTCCACTAACTTCTTAGCAAGGTTGCAAAGTGTAATTTCATGGGATTGCATCAATTCACTTTTCCTAAAGTAACTAAGATTGGGAAATTTTAAAAACATGTAGTTACTTTGTATTTCATATTATACTTTTAATGAGAGGATGAGGTTGCCCTATCCTACCCGTTCGGCTAACGACCCTCCACCGATCAAGCAAGCGGTGGGTGTAAGTGTACACCCATTAAGCGCCATTTTATAGGCCACAACCTTATACCCACCTTATAGATCGGCTTCGTGAATGAGGCCTACTAACGGTAAGACTAGCATTTTAGTTATATATATATATATATATATATATATATATATATATATATATATATATATATATATATATATATATTAATATTGTAATATTATATTAGTATAGGGTTGTATTTTAAACTTGTAAAATTCTAGGGTTTGAAATTTAAATTGTCTAAATTAAAACTTTTAATCACAAAATATAAATTTCAAAACTTGAGGACAAGTTTTAAACATTTAAAACATGGAGGATCAAATAACAAATAATCTTAATTAACAATTAATTCCATAATTATCCATATTTGATTTATTTAAGATTTCTTGCATAATAATTTACCAATTTAATCAAAATAATTAATTAATTATCACATAAGGAAATTAAATATTTTATTAATTGATAAATCTCTTTAAATAGATCAAGATTATAGTCATATATATCAAAAAATCGGATTAGGGTTGATCTAATATGATAAAGGCAAGTTTCCATAAGATAAATATCAAAAAATCCCGAATTTGGCCCTTCCTGACGCTCGGACTCGCTGAGTGCACCATGGGACTCGCCGAGTCAAGTCAACTCGCCGAGTCCACCATGGGACTTGCCGAGTCCATGACTCAGAAACATAAAAATCGAATTTTTCAAGCAAGATTCAAACAAACAAGCAACAATTTAATAGAAACCAATCTAGGCTCTAATACCACTGATGGGTTTTTGTCATATGAACATTCCTATGTGCACATGCAAACCCTAATGCTTGGATCTAGGTTTCTCTAATTAAACATGCTTTGAATCTAATACTTCTAATGACTAATTAGGTATAAGAACAATACAAAATCAGATCTAGAAGTTTACCTTTGAATCTCTTGTTTTGATCTTGTTGTCTTGGAGCTCTAGAGTCACAATTGTCACTCCTCTAATGGCTTACAAACACCAACTAGCAAGGAGGATGATTTGACAGAGAGGAGAGGGATTAGAAATCGGCCAGGGTTTCTTTGCTTTAGCAGAGGTGCCGATTTCCCTTGCCCTAGGGGTCTATTTATACTTGTAAGGCTCCTAGGGTTTCACCCTTAAACCCTAGTTGGATAATCTTTCCATAAAGCAATCCAAATCCTTTCCAAAGATAAGCCTTGGACGAATTGAGGCTATCCCAAGCCCTATAATTCGTCCAACGTCTATCCAATAAGAATTTACAGCCCAAAGTGTAACTATCAAACAATTGACAGTTTATACCCTCTTATTTAATTAATCTCTTTAAGTCACCAAATTAATACTAATTAATTCATGACTTATATTAATCAAAAAAACAATATTATTATTCATTATATTATTCTCATAATATATCAATAATATTTACTCTCTCATAATAAATCATCCTATCAAGTTGCTATGGTGAAGGCAACCCAAAAGGACCATGCACAATCGGGTCAAATACTTGCCTAATATAGTTGCAGCCTTAGACACTATTCCAACACTCGACACGCCGTGTTTGTTCATTTATCATCGCGGCCAAAGTAATCTCAACAGTTCATGTTGAGGCTTCCAACATGTCGTGTCTCTAAAAAAATATAAACAATTGGAAAATAGGTTCATACCGGAAACCAAGCATTACAAAACAACTTTGTTGTATCTTAACAAAGCTTGCTTGCAAGACTTGAAGTTAATGATTGATGAACAACATAAGTGTGAAGAAGACAATTTCTATTATTGATAATATGAATGTTGGATTAGTGTCTAAGTCCATAACTATTTTGGTATGTACTTGACCCGATGGTGCATGGTCCTTTTGGGTTGCCTTCACCAAAGCAACTTGATAGGATGAATTATGTAGAGAAAGGATTAAATATGATTTATTAATATATTATGAGAATAATATATTAAAGGAGAAATCATATTGTTTAATTAATATTAGTCAAGAATTAATTGGTAATTAGTTTTGTGACTAAAAGAGATTAATTAAACTTAAGGGACTGGAATTGTAATTATAAGATAATTGCAATTTGGGCCATGGATTGTCTTGAATCAAGGGGTGGACGAATTCTAATGGGAAACCCATAAGGAAATCGTCCAAGGGCTTGATTAAAGGAGTCTATGGGTTGCTTAGGGCTTAAGTAACCAAATTAGGGTTTCCTTGTTAGATAACCCTAATAGCCTCACTATATATAGAACCCTTAAGGCTCAAAAACGTGGGGAACTTCTCTTCTAGGGTTAGAACACGTTTTGGGCAGCCTCCATCCTCTCTCCTCTTCATCATCTTGCTTATGGTGTTTGTGAACCATTAGAGGAGTGACACTTGTGACTCTAAGCCTTCCAAAGTCAATACAAGGAGATTTGGGATTGTTATTGCTATATAACAATCAAGGTAACATCTTAAACCTATTCTCATGTTAATATGATTACTTGAATGCTAGAATTAGGGTTTATAGTCTTGGATAACTTGCATGTACAATAGAGAAACCTAGATCCAAGCATTAGGGTTTGTATGAGCACATAGGATGTCTTATGACCAAAACCCATCAATGAAGGGTACAAGACACACTTTTGAACAACTCCTAACCCTTCTGTTTATAGATTAGAAAGGTACAACGAACATATCAGGTCATGCTTAAGTATGGTGGACAGACGATCATGCTCAACATGTCTAACATACACGATCTATACAAAAGATTTTATCAGATAGAGTAACCAAAAATACGTCTATTTAGTATAAATATTTTTATATATGTATTTAACAATACATATAAATACGTTTAAATGAAAAATTACTTTGAAACGTTTCTTAAGGTGTAAAAATATATAAAAGCGTTTTTCATATATATATATATATATATATATATATATATATATATATATATATATATATATATATATATATATATATATGACAAAACTGCACAAATGGTCCATGTGGTATGTCGAAAATTGCCACTTTGGTCCAAAAAGGTTTAGACTAGCATCACAAGTCCAAAATTTTCATTTTGTTGCGAGTTTGGTCCAATCTGTTTTGAATTTTTATAAAATGACGATTTTGCCCTTTGTATTTTCATTATTTATTTATTTTTTAAATTACAAAAACTAAAAAAGGAAAAAAATGTTTGTATTATTACCCCCCACCCCATATTTTTCTCTCTCCCATTCAGAAAAAGGAAACACCACCAGATTTCCGGTGGCTGCTGGAGCACCGTCGTCCGACCACTAAAACCACCGTCGACGTCGGAACCCTATAACTATCCGGCGCCAACTTCGCTGGAGAAAAAAAACTGAGATTTGAACCTCCAGAGACCATCATTCTTCTTTCTTTCTGATGCTACGATGGCCATCTCTCTCTCTCTCTCTCTCTTTCTCTCTCTCTCTCTCTTTCTCTCCCTTCTACTGTTATGAACCGCCTGTCGGACCATCCAAATTACCACAGATGACGAAGATCTAAACATCTCGCTGCCACGACGGAGATCTAGATTTGCTGGTTGTTCGACAAGAAAAAGAGAGAGAAAGAGGGTGAAAACAGATCTGAAAACTTGGGGTTTCGTAAAACTAGAAGGGTGGCGGCGTTAGGGCTTTTGCTGTGTAGACACCTCGTCGGAGAAGAAGAGAGTCGAGCGGTTTGATGGTTCTAATGCCTGAAACTAGAGTTTTATCGAGCCACATACGTCATCGTCATTGCCGATGACGAACAGATCGAAGGCGTCGTCAGATGAGAAGATAAAAGACAAAGGCGATGATGGTTCCGACGAAAAGCAAATAGAAAGAGGGAGAGATTGAGTCCGGTTTCCGACAAATCTTCGTCATCCTTAGGAGGGTTTCTTGTTCGCCGGAAAAACGATTTCTCAGATTTTGCAACTGATTTCTCGATTTCTAGCAAACCCGACTCAGTTCATCTATCTTCTCAGTCCGTCCTTCGCCCCTTTCTCAAATTTATGGCACCAGAAACCCTAGCCTCAAATATCGAAACCCGCTTCGTCGGAAGCCTCCATCGCCAGTGGTGAGAGAGAGAGAGAGAGAGTTTGCATTTTTTCCGTTATAAAAAATTATAAAAATAAAATAAAAAAGGAAAATTTTCTTTTTTATTTTTCTGTTAATCAGAAAAAATCTTTAAATAATAAAAAAAAAACTGAAAAATGAAAAAACAAGGGCAAATTCGTCATTATGAAAAAGTTCATAGCAAATTGGACCAAACTCGCAACAAAATGAAAAGTTTGGACCTCTGGTGCTAGTCCAAACATTTTTGGACCAAAATGGCAATTTTAAGCAAACCACATGGACCATTTGTGCAGTTTAGTCTATATATATATATATATATATATATATATATATATATATATATATATATATATATATATATATATATATATATATATATATATAGAGAGAGAGAGAGAGAGAGAGAGAGAGAGAAAGAGAGAAATATGTATTTAGTATTTATACATGTATTCATTTAATAATATTAATAATAACGAATTTAAAAAATAATATATTTATTTGTGTTTTTAATAAAATAATAAAAATAAAAATAAAAATTATTTTTTTTGTAAAAAAGTTCTAATATTTCGGTTTAGTTTATGAAAAAGTTCTAATATTTTGGACCAGTTTACGAAATGGTTCCAAATTAATATGTAACCGGTTGAACAGGGAAAAAAACTTTTTTAGTTTATGAAAAAGTTCTAACATTTTACCGGTTTTTAAGATTTTTTTATACAAGAAAATTAATTGAAACTATTTCGTAAACAGATCCAAAATATTGAGATTTTTCTGAAGATTTTTCTTTTATCAAATTCAAATGCCATACATTCATCGAGAAAAATTGGTTTGTTGACGTATATGTGGTCATGAAAAAGTTGAAAAAAAGTTAACAAAAATATTGTAAAAGATTTTTTTTTCATTTAAAAGTTGAAAAAAGTTTCCAAAAAACCCTTACAATTATAAATAAAAAAGTCTAAAAACGATTGTAGAATAATAAATCTGTAAAAAAAAAAACCTTAAATTTAGCATGAATTTATAAGAAAATTTTGTATTCGAACAAGATATTTAATAAAATTTAAAATCAAAGTCCAAAATATAAAATTTAAAAAAAAGATGATCTATTAACCTAAAATAGCATGTAACCATAGATAAAACATAAATCCATTATCTTTTAAAATATAAAACGGATTGAAAATTTTTAAAAAGCTAGTTTCCATATAAATTAATTTTGTTAATTATAAAAAATTAATTAATTGTTGAAAAAAAGAAAAAAGACGAGGATGAACATATTGAGTTGGATCATCGTCACCTTCACGACGAATTGGTTGTTCTTTGGTCCCACCACAAACAAAAGTGTACTACCTTTCTTTAAAAAATGAAATGATTTTTTGATAATTATAGTAATTTATAGTTATATAACTAAATATCCAATGTTTTAAAAACCGGTTTGAACCGACCGGTCGAACCGGTTGAACCGTAAAACGGAAGAGGGAGCGGCTCAACTATCACCAGTTTTATATTGATTTCTGTACCGGATTGAACCGGCCGGTTTTTAGAAAAAACCGGTTGAACCAGTCAAAATAAACTGGTTGAACCGGTTAAACCGAATAAAAACACATGAAAAAAGAACAATTTACATAATAAATTTTGTGATTTTTTTCAAATGTATTAAGTTTTCTCTAAATAAACACATACGGTAAATGTTATAAATTCTTTTGATGTGTTTGTATTCATCAAAAACAATATTTCGTTTCAGAATTATACTTTATTTTCTTTTTGACGTATATGGATTGATGTAAAACAGTAAAACTTATGGTTATGTGTTATTTTAATGTGTTTGGATTCATCTACAACTTATTTTTATGTGTATTTTTAATGTTTGAACTTGTAAATATCAAATTTATAATTTCTATATGTATGTATGTAGAAAAATAGAAAAAAACATGAAAAATATAGAAACCGGTTCACCCGGCAGTTGAACCGGTTAAACCGGGAACCGATCACCATACCGGTTCAATTAAAAAACCGGTTTTTAAAACATTGTAAATATCTCTATTGTTATGTTTTTTTGAAAAAAAAAAACATTCAATTGAAATTTTTTGTATTAATAAAATAACTAAAAACGAGTTTGTAGTGTAGTTAATTATATTTATATATCATTAATTTAATCATTATAACTATTACCCCAACAATGAAATTAATAAACATCTGTAAATTAAAAGAATATGTTGTATTTTATTATGTTTAACTCCGGACAAATAAATAAATAAAAAGGTACCTTTTTATTAAAGAAATGACCCATCATATCTCGAGTCACATGTCTTATCCATTATTTTGTTTTGGTTAATATTGCCACATCCACTATCAAATATTACGACTATAAGTACTAATCACACATACAAACACTCTAACAATCACAATCATCTATTCATTTCATACACAAATCTACATCTCTTTTGTTTATTTTCAAGAAAAATATGTTGGCTAATTTCAAGAAAGGTTTGGTGAGTGCACCAAAAGAACTCAATAGTCCATCACATGATCAACAACGCAAATATCATCATCAAAATCAAGATCCTATGAACCATTTCTTGAATTCCAATCCCAATTCTCTCTCAATTTCTTTTGGAAATGATGCTTCTTTGGCGTTTGATCCTTCTTCCCAACAAAGGTAACCTTTTCATCTTTACATTTATCTGTAATAAAGTTGTACCCTTTTTTTCGATTTATGTAAAACTTGGTTTATATACTAAATATGCATAAAGCCATTTATTTTAAGACAAAAGGTAACATTTTATTTGTAATTCGTTGTACTCCATGTATAATTCATATGACTTATATAACTTAGTCAAAAAGTGAAATATTGTTGTATAAACTCCTTAAGTATCCATATAAATTGATAAAAATAAAATAAAACATTTTTGCATTGCATAGATAAGCATTCAACCTGTTACCACAGTTTCTTGTAATGACTATTTTGTTACAAAGATTTGCAAAAAATGAAACGTTGTTGCTTAGATACACATGCATTAACCCTTTATTTTCTACACGACACAACAAAAAAGAAATCCTTCTAGTGTTATAGAATGATTTTTGTTTTGGTTGTGACATTAGTGAAATGTATTTGTAGGTTGTTTAGTAGCATGGATGACATCTATTGCATATTCTTGGGAGGTCTAGACAACTTATGCACCCTTAACAAGCAATATGGGCTAACAAAGCTAGCCAATGAGCCCATGTTTGTGATCCAAGCTTACAAAACTCTTCGTGATCGTGGCCCATACCCGGCCCACTCAGTCCTCAGGGAGATGGAGGGTAGTTTTGGGTTTATACTCTATGATCTCAAGGCTAAAACTGTCTTTGTCTCACTTGTAAGTGTCCTCTCATTACTTATACTCTCACATGTATCATGTTATAAAGAGGGCATGTTTGACATTTTACTTAATATGATAAATTGGTGGTGATGATCCATAGGGTGCCGATGGAGGAGTGAAGCTTTTCTGGGGCATAGCGGCTGATGGCTCGGTGGTAATTTCTGAGAACTTAATGGTCATAAAGTCTAGCTGCTCCAAGTCATTTGCTCCCTTCCCAGCTGGTAAAAACTTTAAAATTCTCTTTCATCTTTAAAAAAATAAAAAAATAAAAAATTGTGTGGTAATCTTGTCTTTTACCTAATGTGTATATATAGATTAAAACCCAACACCCAATAGTAGCCGAATTCTGGCTTGTGCTTTACATGGAAAGTGAAAATGAGGCCCAACATTGATTTAACCAATGAGTATTAATGAAGTGGGCCCAACAAGTGTTTTTTCCTAAACCGATTTGGATGCCCACCTATAGGCCTCAAAGAATCGGTTCCTAGTTGTTAAGTTTGTTTTTTAGGGTGAAAAGACTTTGAAAAGAACCGTTTTTTTAACCCACAAAACAGGTTCTTTTAATCTTTTATTTGGTATATTGATGCTTATAGTTTGTGTTGTTGTATAGGGTGCATGTATCATACAGAAGGGGGATTAATGAGCTTTGAGCATCCAAAGAACAAAATGAAGGCAATATCAAGGGTTGATAGTGAAGGAGTGATGTGTGGTGCTACATTTAAAGTTGATGTGTATTCAAAGACCACACAAGCAATGCCTAGGGTTGGAAGTGAAGCTAATTGGGCTACTTGGGGATAAGGGGCATGATAATTTCCTTTTGAGTTTTTAATTTTTATTGTATAGAATAATCAAATTCAGATTGTTGACTTTCACTATAGATTTATCTCTTTGGAAAAATGTACTTTTATTATCTTTTGCCTCTTTATAAACTATTGACTAAATTCCGTGTTTGGTCAATGTCTTTGTTAGATGGTCATAGTATAAATCAACTTATATTTCACATCATTTACTTCACATGCGCAACACTATCGTAATGAAGCTGATCAATGATAATGATATGTTATTTTAATTGAGTGAATACTACTTGTGTAGTGTTTAATTAAATGATTAAGAATCTAAAATGTGATTGAGTTGAAGAGGGAGATAGAGAAAACCAAAATACACATGAAGGGTCTTAACTATTCCACATAAGTAATAATTAGGATGAGGAACCAATATTATAATAAATAAATCATGTGGACTAAAATCTTATTTTCCACTAAGGTTTTCTAGTTTTCTATATGGTTATTTAGTATCTCAATTTAAATAATAGGTAACTTCTGTTTTAAATTTTAATTTTTTTTTACCCATATTTTAAAAATTATTACAAATTTAATATGACTTAAATTTTTTTTTTACGAACTGTTCCCAAATTTAGGTTTTTTACAAGTTTATTTTTCTACAACTTTTTTATAATAGTTTATAATTTTTTCTTTCTTAACCTTTTTTTAATCTACAATACTTTTTTAATTTGTTGACAAAGTTACATAAATGGTCCATATGGTATGATGAAATAGTGGTCCTTGTGTTATTTGATATTACATAAACGGTTCGTTAGACGGAGTCAATATTTTGCCATTTTAATGTCCTTCATGTGCATAGTATGTGAGGGTAAAATTGTCCCTTTACGTAACTCGTTCAATTGGAATTATTTTCAGCATTAGCCTTACTGATAACTCTCTTTCCTCTCTCTCTCTCTCTTTATATATATATATATATATATATATATATATATATATATATATATATATATATATATATATATATATATATATATATATAAGGAGGTTGATTTTGATCCATTAGATTTATTTTAATGGTTGTGATTAAAAATTGATGGTGATCCTTGTGAAGTAATATTGACCAATCAAGAACACATATATGGCACTATATATACATAACACTTTTTAAAACCCTAATAATCATTCGACGTAAATTTTCTATAAAATTAGCCACACCTATTCTGCTTCAATGAAAAAACGCATTCACCCTCCTCCTCCTCCTCCTCCAAAAAAAAAACAAACAAACCGTGGCCATTCCTTTCCGCCTCCTCTACTAGGCAATAAAGCACAAACCCAAAATCAATTCCACATTGCCAACTCTTGCAATTGCTGCCACCATCGAGCCACCTCGATGCACCACCTGTGAGACACCCCAATGCGCCCCATACGAACCACCTTCACCACGACCACTCTTGTTGACGACGTAGCTATTGAACATCACCACTTATTACTGGCTTTCGAAACCCAAGATCGATTCTCTCCGGCACCTGTAAACCCTAGATCTGCACCACCACCACTCGTAGCCACGACCACCCACGACAACCACAGAACCCTAGATCCATAACCATTGCGGCCGTTTCCAAGGAGCGCCATAGTTTCAAGCTACTGCCATACCACCGCTTCTGTTTCTTAGAATTCGTTAGTAATTTTGACATGGTCACATATTATATAGTTTTTTGTATATGGTAACTTTTATATCGTTGTGTGTCTATGTTGTGAATAATATGTATAAGTAATACCTTCTAAAACATATTTGGATCAGTTATCGATGTTTTAGATTTAATTTGGTTAATGTATCCGTGTTCATAAGTTTGGACGTAAATGGTTCTATTTTATAATTAAAAGTTTGGTTTTGAGAACGGATTTTTGTTATCTTATGGATTTTTTTTTGTTTATTATTGTTTATTTTGAAAGATTACTTTTAGTAATTATATTTTATTATATTTTAGGTTGTATTATGTTTTGTGTTGTGGTGATTAAAATAAAACAGTTAACATAAAAGGTTAAATATAAACAAAGATAACATAATATATTTTATTTAGCTAAATTACAACTGATAAAATATTTATTAGTAAATATTTATAATACGTGTGTTTGGTTTGGCAGAGACCTAAACTATGAAAAAAAAATGACAAAATGAAAAGAGTGTTGTACCACAGTGTTTTTGTTCAAATGAAACTGTAAAGTTTAGTAAAATTGTCAGATGGAGTGGAGACGGACTTGAATCAATAAACCCGTTGCACCATTTTGTTTTAGTTTTATTACAATTCTTTAAAAACCACTATCTTTCTACTATTTATAAATTCACCAACATTATTTGATATAAATTTTATAATCAGAGTATATTGTTTAAATAAAGTGGCAGTGCGTTGTTCAGATATTAAAAAAAAGGTTGTTGTCTTTGTTTCGATTTTTATGATTTTGAATCTTAAGTAATATTTTACCTCTAATAATATGTATTTACAGTTAATAAATAATATATTTAAAGAATTTCAATATAAAAGGGAAAACAATTTTAAATTCAAAAAAATAATTATATAAGGGTGTTGTAACATATATTAAGAGAATAAGGTATGGTCTTTTTTAACATACTTATTTAAGGGACGAACATAAATATATTTTTATAATATAACAAAACAAAATCATTATATACTTATAAAGCTAACATTTTTCTTTTCACCACATTCATTTGAAACTCCAATTCATTTTTCCTTTCATCACATTCATTTGAAACTTCCATGACTTTTCAATTTCTTTCTAATAATGATTATAAGTTGGTTAATAAGGTTAAATAAAAATAACAAGGTTAAATAAATATAACCTAAAGTGTAATCATATATAAACTAAATTTCAATATTAAAAGAATATATTTTCTTCTACTTATAAAGTCATGTTTTTAACTTTTAACATATTATACTTAATTTATTAGGTCTAATATGTTGTTGTATGTAAACCATTATCATTTTAAAGCTACAACTTTTGAACAATTTGTATAAAATACTTAAATTGTTAATTTAAATATAACCTTACATAATCAACTTAAATATAAATTTTAGTTCAACTTAAACAACCTAAAGAATATTTTGTAAATAGTTAAATGTGATAAATTGTAGTGTCTCTCTAATAATGATTATAAGTTGGTTAATAAGTTTAAATAAGTATCAAACCTAAAGTGTAATCATAAATAAACTAAATTTCAATATTAAAACAGTATTTTTACTTCTACTTATAAAGTTATGTCTTTAACTTTTAACATATTATATTTAATTTATTAGATTTAATATGTTGTTGTATGTAAACCATTATCAATTTAAAGCTACAACTTTTGAACAGTTTAAACAAAATACTTAAATTGTTAATTTAAATATAACATTACAGGGTCAACTTCAATATAAATTTCAATTCCACTTAAAAAACCAAAAGAATATTTTATGAATAGTTAAAAATGATCAATTGTAGTGCTAAATGCAAAAATTAAATTGTAATATCAATTTAACTAAAATATTTCCTAAATATATTTTTATAATCATTAAAAGTTTTCAAATAATTAGCTTACAATAACTTACAATAACAATAGTTAAAAATAACTATAACTATATATATATATATATATATATATATATATATATGATTATATTGTTACCTTTAAAAAAAAATTGTTTGATGTTTTAAATAATTACAATGATAGAAATTAAAATGTTAAGCAAATAAATTTTAAAAAATTAATTAATAATAACTACAACTATAAATAACATTAAACTATATATTATATTTTATTTTATTCATGAGTAACACGCGAGTAGTGGTCATTCAAAAGATTGAGATTATGCAGTTTTAATAGATGTATATATTATCATATAATTCAAAATAGAGTAAATTATATGAATGGTCCATATGGTTTAGAGTAATTTGCGTGTTTGGTCCCTGACTTATTTTTTTTTTAACTCGGAAGGTCCCTACTATTTGTTTTTGTTACACACTTGGTTCTGTCTTACCTAAAATGACTATTTTTTCCTTGATTTTCTAATTTATTCAAATAAACACACCCCAACCCCACCCATTCACCTTACCTTACCTACCCCATAAATTTTCCTATTTAAATAATAGTCTTTTTAGGTAAGACAGAGACCAAACGCATAACAAAAACAAATAGTAGGGGCAAAACACGTAACAAAAACAAATAGTAGGGACCTTCCAAGTTAAAAAAATAAGTTAGGGACCAAGCACGCAAATCACCCCAAACCATAGGGACCATTCGTGTAATTTACTCTTTAAAATAATCAATATATTATATCTCCTTAGTATACGAATTATTATATCAAATTTAACAATAACATTACTGTTATATTTAAAAAAAACATATAAAAGTTTTAGTTATATAAATGCTCCTGCACAACATACGAGCATTCGCCTAGTATCATATATTTTCTTCTTATAAAACAGTACAACAAAGGTCACGTGGCAATCCCTTAGTCATCCCCCTTGATTTTTCCCGCTCAATAGTTGTAAGTGAATTACCCACTTTGCTCTTAACGCCATGTGTCTTCTCCTACGCCCATTAAACACAGATGTCGATTTATCAAAATACCCTTCTATATTACACACTCATTGCCGCTAATTTGAAAGGCAAGTCCCCAAAATTCCGACAACTTTGAATGGCAAGTTGTCATCAGCTTGCATAAATTGAGGAGATGATGAAGCTTATTTCAAAGTTTGAATTCCGAATTCTCCTTCACTTTCGATCAAAATTGTGGTCGTCTTTTTCTCTCGGGGGTTCTAACAATAGAAAGGTAAGACACTTCATCTTCACCTCTCTTTTTCATTTATGTAAACATTATCTCATCAGACCTCCTTTCTCTTCTCCATTCCTCTATTTGGAATCAGGTATGATTCTATAAAAAAAATAGATGGTTTGATTCTTCCAGAGAAGGATGTTTAGATTAAAAGGGTCATATGGGTCTCGAGATTCCCAACGGTCGAGGAAGTTACCTAAGGTATTGATGGATCCGGTATCACTGCCATTATTATAGGTAAGTAACCTTGACTCATCTTTCACTTTAATTCAAATTTATACCACCCCCATTAGGATATCAGTTGTCGTTCTAATTTTTCCTTCCAAGTGTTCGATGAAAGTACTAACATAACTTTATTTTTGCTATGATGTTATTTCAGGAGCCTCAAGTGGGCCAAGGACTGAAACTTCAAAGGTTCATGCACTTCGTGGAGTCCGCATAATTATGACTGTTAGGAATATATCAGTAGGAAGAGAGGTCAAATAAGCTATCCTAAAACAAATCCTAACTGCCAAACTCGATACCATGGAGCTCGATGTCAGTTCCATATCATCAGTAAACAATTTTGCATCAGATTTCAAATCCTCAAGTCTTCCAATCAATATCTGATCTGTAAAAATCAATAATTCCCATGGTAATGGTATCAAAATTGTTTATCTATAAGATTATTTAGTCTTTATTGCATGTTTTCATTCCAACAATAAAGCAGGAATCTTGGAAACCCCATATATGTTATCCAAAGACAACATAGTAAATAAAGACTATAATATCTCTTTGAGTTTCAGAATTGTTATTTAAAATTTTACATGCAATGAGTATGCTATTCAGTCATTGGACATGCCATGGATAATTTGCTATTTTTTATAGGTGGACATTCATTCCGTTTTAATGCTATGTCCGAAAACAACTCGATGTGGAGATTACTTTTATAATTACTTTGTTCGTGGACTTGATATATTATTTGATGGCCAAGTATTTTGTTTATATATTCTTAAATATACTATTTTTCAAGATGATTTCATGTTTTATAAATTGTCATTTTTATATATTGTTTTAAATATTTAGACTCATAAGATTAAAAAGTTTCTGCTGCATACAAACTAACCATGACATGAGGACTTTAATTCATACATAAAATGCAAGTTTGCTATCAACACTACAACCTATGATTTTTTGAACTAAATTTTTGTTTATTTATAGGTAATGGTGCATTTCATAAGATATGAATTCCTCAAAAAGTAGGATTACACCTGGCACAAAATGTGACCAAGTCGAGGTTAATATAATTATTTTATCACTACTCTGAGTTTACTAAATTTTTAACTAAAAAGACATGGCATGTGCTACGGAAATGAAGTATGAAGATTGTAACAAGGATTTGACTAATTTTTGTTTTATAAAATTTGGATTTGTTATATTATTGGGTTAAATGCAGAAAAATAACAATTACTTTCATTGATTTGTTTATCATAGATACCCTACTTTTAGTTTTTCCTATTACAACATTGTACTTTGAAAAATCACACACAATTATAACAATTCTTACTGCTATAATTGGGTAGTTTTTTCAAAGTGTAATGTCCTAATAAGAAAACTATCCGAAGTACAATGCCTTAATAAGAAAAAACTAAAAGTACAATGATTTAATAGAAAGAAATGTAAGTAATTTGGTAAAAAAATTAATGAAAGTACAATGATTTAATAGAAAAAAATGTAAGTAAACTGAAGTACGATGCATTTGGTGTGAGTCAATGTATTTGACTCTATGTGTGCATTTGTAATTTTTTTTATTGCAGTTACATTGGAACTCCTATGTTTATAGCATTCTTTGTATTTATTTTTATTTTATTAACTCATCATATTGTGCCTAAACTCAAGTCAAAAAGCAAGTTAATTGTTTTAGTTGCGTGGAAGACTCATCCAAAGCTCTCATTTTGCATATTCAAATTACGTTATTTGAAGGATAAATCTGGAAATTGCCATTTTTGGTGAATTGTATACAACTAAATTAATGTAATGGGATGTAGATCCATCCGTTGAAAAAGAAAGCTCATCATTTGTAGTTATTAACCCACTATTTTTATTTTTTAGACAAGTTTATAGATTTTCTTTTGATTTTAAGATCATAGTCTAGCATATATATATATATATATATATATATATATATATATATATATATATATATATATATATATATATATAATGTTTTTATAACGGATTTTGATTTATGTTGATCTTTCTATAGGTGCTAATTTTGATTGTATGTTTCTATGAGTAAAGGTAAAAAAATGGAAATTTATCGTTATAAAATTTTAAAGTAAACATAAGTTGGGGTGTTCAAAACCGAATATCCGAAAATTCGGATATCCGAAAATTTGGATAGTTGATTTTTGATATCCGAATCCGTATCCGAAATTTCGGATACAGATTCGGATATTAAACCAGATATCCGAATTTCATTAATTTTAAATAAATATCCACATCTGAACATCTGATCCGTAAAATCACCTCAACTCTTAAAATTAATAATAGCAATTATGTTAAATCTTGCGAGATAGATGGATATCGATAGCAACAAATAAATATATGTAGCATTTACTTAATAGTTTTTCATTATAAGCCAACGAACCAGGATGATAACAAAAAAATATATAACGATTGTAAATGGAAAGATTTGCAATAAAAGTTTGGAAAGAATGGTCACAAAAAAGTTGAAAATGGTGGGGAACATTAGTCCATTAAGCATGTCAATGTTTCTAATTTCTCATTTTAAAATATTAAAAAATAAAGAAAAATTATTTTTTTCGGATATCGGATATCCGAAACTTTATAAATTCACTATCCGTATCCGAATCCGAAAAACCGGATATCCGAAATTCGAATATCCGAAAATCCAGATATCCGAAATTTCGGATAATTTCGGATATCTGGATTTTCGGATTTTCGGATCGGATATTTCGGATGCGGATATTTTTGAACACCCCTAAACATAAGTGGATAATACAGGGGCAATTTTGATATATTGGTGTATTATTTTATTTTATCATATTTTCATGTTATTAAAGAACAAACATTAACCAAGCATTTAAACAATACATTTAAATTAACGGTATATTATTTTTTTATATAATCAATTTTTTAATTTTATTTAAAATTATTACCCGTTGGTTCCACGAGTTTTAACCTAGTATCATATAAGGTAACAGTGTTAACTTTGGTAAAAATAATACCTTTTCGGACTTCAACTTTTAATTTATTTAGACTATAGCTGTAAATTATGATTTTGATATACGAGGAATACTTTATGAAAATACACCTTCAATATTATGACAACCAATAAATGACTTTGCTATTTGCGAGTTCTTGGCGGCCGAAATTACCATCGGTAATACAAGAGGAATGCAAAAAGTCTCTTCCTTTGTAAAATAAGTGACGTAACAACTTTTAGTTTTTGACTATTCGATATTCCTCACAAAAATCAATCAACACTATATTTTCTATAATATCTCGGTAAATTTAAATAAATTTAAAAACAATTATGCTAAAAGTGTAAGAAGAATAAAATTTAAATAAATATGAACACTCTTATATGTAAGTAATATTTAACACAAAATTACGTTTAATATTTGAATATGTCTCGAAACACAAATATTGTTATCGAACAAAGTAATATTTAACACAAAATTACGTTTAATATTTGAATATGTCTCAAAACACAAATATTGTTATCGAACAATTTTATTTATTTATTTATTTATTTTTTGGAAATGGCAAATTCATTAAAAAGCCCAAATTAGCCGGAAAAGACAGAAGTAACATATTTGATGATAAAGTTCAAGTTTTAATTTAAATTAACATACACCAATTAATCATTCAAAAGGGCTTAGATTGTCCAAATGTATCAATTTTGCGTTTAATTTTCGTTAGGCCGGTAGGTGTGCGCAACAGCCACACCGACGTTTTTGAGAAAAAGAAGAAAAACGGCATCGATTGAAAGTAATGGTGGTAACGGAAGCAACACGCAAGCGTATAACGCCCAATAACGGCAAATGGGGCATTGTTTGCGTGTTATAATGCCCAAAAACACCTCAGTGGGCGTTGCCCATACCCAACAGTCTTAATGTTTGGTTTTAATAATATAGTTTTTTTTCTTAACAATAAATTTAATCTAATCGTAAAACATTCTTAAATTAACATATGTCTCACACGAGACTTGAACTTTTGATCACAAGGAGGGAGTGATTTTGATTTTACAGTTGACTAAGATAATTGGCAAAAAGAAACTATTCAACGGCCATAATTTGTCGACCGCTGCATCGCGCGGCTACCCCACTAGTGTATGTGTGTGTGTGTGTGTGTGTATATATATATATATATATATATATATATATATATATATATATATATATATCCAACTCTCTTTCTTCTCTAAACGTTACAAAAAGCGTTCCTTTCGAGAACACACAAAGTCAAATATGGTTGTTTGCTTCTGTAGTCGAGGAGCTATAATTATGACATCGTTGATCGACAATGACCCAAGTCAAAGCTTTGGGTATGCACGAAGTCTGGATCAAAGTTCTCACTCATTGGATGGGTTGATCCACCAATGTGTCCTAGATCCATTCAAATCATTCCAAGGTTGTTGAGGGGAAGAAATAGGTTTGACTGAGCTCTTCAACATGCTAGAATGTACAAGTTTTTATGCATATTTACTTGGGTTTAAATTTTGGTTTTTATTTGCTTAAAGATGTGAATTTAGTAGCATTTTGTGTAGTGATGCTAGTTTGGTAGTTGTAATCATTTTTTGTTTTGTTTTGTTGTAATGGAATTGCTTTTGGTTTAATGGAAATATGGTTGGTGTAATGGAAAAGTTTATGATTTATGTAATGGAATGTTGTAACGTTCTTATTTTCAACCCAAAATTTTCATTTTTATTTATTAAATATATCACAATATAATTAACTTATGAGGAAACATGTTGTGAATGCGTGTGTGTATAGTCGAATCTTACCCTTCACATGAATAACTGAAAAATATTTATATTTAACTGGGTAAGCATGAAGCTTAGTGAATTTTCCAAAATATCGTATTCCACAATACATATACAATGCATACTCATAATAGCCTTCATCATACAACTAGTCCGACTTTTGGCCTTCAACATAAAGCTGATCCGCCTCTTGGCCATCAACATAAAGCTGGTCCACCCCTTTTTGCCTTTAAGATATAGCTGGTCCGTACCTTGGCCTTCGGCATAAAGCTTGTAACACTCTAATTTTTCAAATAAATTTTTTAGTTTTAAAATCACATAAAACACAATATCACATTTCTCAAAACCACAAAATGTATAAGTTTTCAAAACACAAGGCAACAAATGTTTGATAATATCCCAGAATCCTCAAAACAAAATCTCTAACTGGTGTGTACAATCAAGCCGACGCCTTCCCGCGATCCTGAGAGGTACCTGAAACACATATCACACAACACTGTAAGCACGAAGCTTAGTGAGTTTTCCAAAATATCACACATAAATAATTAGCCTCTCATGGCTATATCTCGATAAGGAACCTCTGGTCATGTGTCTCAGTGAAGACCCTCCGGTCTGCACAGCTCGGGTTGGACCCACCGGTCCTGTATCTCAGTGAGGACCTTTCGGTCTCAGAAAGACAAAATAACTCATCGAGTTGTCTCATCAACTCGCTATGTTGTAACACTTCCAGAATATCAGAGAAAACCCTAGCCAACTCGTTGAGTCCCTTTAGTCCATTCTCTCATTCATACATTTTTAAGCAGAAGTATGGACCCATAATCTAGATCTAGCCTTTTAAGGCATAAGTATCACATAAAGTTGCAAGATTTATGTCCATGCATGTCATCAAGGGCTCAAAATGCCAAAACAAGCTCTATAGAGGGTTTAATGCATGAAAAGCTGGCCAATAGCTTGATAAAGCTTGAATCTTTAGGCCCAAGGGACCTCATACTGTCCAGATCTGAAGTCTCAACTCCATGGCAAGCTCAAACAACTTAAGGACCCAAAGAAAAGATGGAAATGCCCAAAAACTCCCTAGTGAAGAGATCAAACCAAACAATGATTAAGGTGATATCTTTTTACCTCCAAATAGCAGGTAGCACTGAAAGAATACTGGATCCAAGGGCTTCTTCTCATTCCAAGCCTTTTGCTCCTCAATCTCCTTCCAGAAATGCACTAGAACATACAATTTTAGCCTCTCTCTCTCTCTCTCTCTGTGTCTCTCTTTTTTTTTCTCTCTCTCCCATAGATGGATACAGCTCGATTAGGGTTCTCTCAGTTTTTTAAAGTGATGAGGGAGGCAGAAATGAAGCCTTAAGGTCCTTTAAATAGGGTACAAACACTAAAAATTAGGGTTTTCACACTTAACTCCTACTCGTCGAGTTAGGGTCCTCCAACTCGTTGAGTAGACTCTAAAAATCATGCGACCATCTCAACTCCTACAAGACGAGTTGGGACCAACCAAATCTTTGAGTAGGTCCTATAATGTCAATAAAATTCTCAAGTTCCACATCCAGGAAATCGGGGTGTTAGAATTCTCCCCACTTAAATTAGATTTCACCCTCGAAATCGCTCTTTCTTGACACATAGGTTGGAACAACAATCCGAGAAGCACAACCGGAAAAATATCGTAACATATAATGATCCCCTCTCCCATGACATCTGGAACCAAACAGGAACCCTCAACCCGAAGAAGGACGGATCGCTTTTTGCCGTTGTAGTATCATCTCTGATTCTCCAGAACTCGAAAACTGTAGTGGTCTGTCTCCCTGACAGACCGCCCATGTAGAATATCACCATGTCACTCGCTCATCGAATCACGGACCGATAAAACACTTCCAACTCTGATTATCTCATTGTGACTGCTGGGAATAAGTATCTGACCATAATTGGCTACTGATCACTCATGTCAGACATACTAGTCGATCCAGATCGTAGCTCAAAAGGAACAGAGGAGTCACATCTCACCAAGTATCAACCATCGGTACTGCTATCAGAATCAATTAGATGAATGAATCTCAATATTCTTTTCCTAAGACACTAGATGAATGACCATGCTCGGTCGGAAATATCCTCTAATATACATAACCATAGGCCTTAACTTCCCTCCAATGTTCCTCCCAACACTGAGTACCAGGTCAGTTTCCGACTTATGAGTTGAACCTTAGAGGCTACCCTAACACATCTGGAAATATGACTTCATAGTCGTTCCATCCAACCAAGTTGTCTCAACCAATCACACTGGACTGACAACCACCATGTTCGCTTTACCCCCAAGCGATTACTACAACCAATTTGGAGTCGCACCTCATCTCCAAGCTTTGTCGTCTACTACTTGCTAATTCATGCGTTTTGTGGTTCTCCTCAAACCAACAAACCGATTCACCCAGGTCTAAAACGTCAGATGGGAAACATCCCTACTCAAAATGAAATCCACCTAGAAATTTTGAAATTCCCAACCTGCTCGTCCTCCACACAGATAGGGCCAACTCAAACATGTCACACCCCAAACTGGAACGACAGAAACGTTCGGGGGTGGATGACGTCATATGTAGTATCACAACCTTTGCATTACAGTAATCAAAGGAAACACAAGCATTACATTAATTAAGTAAAATATTTACATTAGTTTGATTCATGTTTATGGACATCAAAAGTGTGACAAAAGTAAAAGACGCGACTCTATACACTCCGTCTTCTCAGAACTCCAGGAGGTACATGTCTACTGATTTCCTGAGAATACAAGCAGTTTTGAAAGAGTATCAGCATAAAGCTGGTGAGTTCATAAGCATGTTTTTGAGAGGAAATCCGGTTAATAAATCAATAAATGTATCTGTATGCTTCCAAGAAAATCCATTATTTTCTAACATGTGTATTTTGTTACTGAATCTCATTTAATGTGTTGTTCATTATTTGATTCAATAAGAAACCTCTTTTTACAAGAAAAACCCTGATTATCACCAGTATGTATAGTAAGTTCGGAAAGCTCTGAAAACTATAATATGTATAGTAGTTATATTACTTTATAATAAAACTAATTAAAGTTATTACCATTCATACATTAATCGTATTTTCTTAGTACCAAATTTATGAGTTGTTATAACCATACTTGACCATTGAATTGCCTGAACGACGTTCTTCAAGTGTCAGAATCGAAATGACTTTGTCACCCAGGCCTGCCAGCCTAACAGTAGCTAGTAGTTATGGTGCGGGATTGTCAATCATGTATAGATCTATACACAAACTCACGTTCTCCCTCCAGGAAACTCTGGTTATAATCTCAGGACTTTTGTTAGTACTTAGGTAAGTACGCGAAGAATGCTCATTCATAAAATGCTATAATAACGATTACATGTAGAGTAAAATGAATCCATTGAATTTAGCTTACTGTCTACACATCTCATAAACTACATCTTATATAGTTTATATATTTGATTACATTGAATCTACGTTTGTACATTTATATGTTCGTGGTTCCGTGAGCTATACCTATTACAGTTTATATGTTCGTTCATGCAATCAGTTCATGTTTTACATTGAAGTTCTGTGTTTATGATGAAAACTTCCCTTATGCTCAGCATAGTACAAAAGGGATAAAATATCTATATATATTTTATAAAAGTATAGAAACTGTATGATTGTATCAATTGCATTCGTTTTAAGTTTATTGAAATCCTTTTTGTATAAGTTTCACAAAATCATTTATGTTTGGCTTGTATTCCCCCTGAAGATGTTAAAACAGTAAAGGAATAGGGGTATGAACTCACAGTTAGATGTGTGTAAACGTCGAATCAACGAACTGGAATGAAGACCCTCGAGTTGTAGTGTGGCACTTAACGAAATCCTAATAACAATTAAATTAAATACATATATGTATCTAAATTAACGATTTCGTTAGATAAAATGTTAGGAAAACACTTGCTTTCGGTTAAGGAATGTTATCGGGACTTGATTGAACCGAGGAAAGTGGATTTTCAGTCAATTGCACCACTTAAGGAGTGTGTTCGGCCGAGAAGGGAGTGTACGGCCGTGAACCGTGTACGGCCGTACACTCCCTTCTCGGCCGAACACACTCCTTAAGTGGTGCAATTGACTGAAAATCCACTTTCCTCGGTTCAATCAAGTCCCGATAACATTCCTTAACCGAAAGCAAGTGTTTTCCTAACATTTTATCTAACGAAATCGTTAATTTAGATACATATATGTATTTAATTTAATTGTTATTAGGATTTCGTTAAGTGCCACACTACAACTCGAGGGTCTTCATTCCAGTTCGTTGATTCGACGTTTACACACATCTAACTGTGAGTTCATACCCCTATTCCTTTACTGTTTTAACATCTTCAGGGGGAATACAAGCCAAACATAAATGATTTTGTGAAACTTATACAAAAAGGATTTCAATAAACTTAAAACGAATGCAATTGATACAATCATACAGTTTCTATGGCTTTTCAAACCAATGGAATTCGACGAGACTGAATAAAATTCAAATTTTATTAATAGAATTTGAATAACGGAAACGGAAAAATGGTTCAGGTTGTCACATCATCCCCCCGTTAGAGAGAATTTCGTCCCGAAATTCAAACATAGAATACAAATCATGGACTCGGGAAGAGATGGGGATACTTCTGTTTCATTATCTTTGCGCTCCCAAGTGAATTTAGGTCTCCGCTTGGCATTCTAGCGAACCTTCACTATCGGGATACGACTTTGTTTTGTTCGCTTTACTTCACGATCCATGATTTCTACAGGTTCCTCTACGAAGTGTAAGTTCTCGTCTAGTTCGATCTCATCGAGGGGTATCACAAGTGTCTCATCGGACAGATACTTCTTTAGGTTCGACACGTGGAAGATGGGATGTACTTTGCTAAGTTCTCGTGGTAGGAAAAGTTTGTATGCTACAGGACTGATACTAGCGAGTATCTCGAATGGTCCTATGTATCTCGGATCCAGCTTTCCACGCTTTCCGAAGCGTATTATGCCTTTCCAGGGTGAGACCTTCAGAAGAACACGGTCACCAACTTGGAACTCTAAGGGTTTTCGTATCTTATCGGCGTAGCTCTTTTCTTCTATCTCTCGAAGCTTTTAGTCGTTCCCGGATTTGTACGATCTTTTCAATAGTATCTCAGATGATTTCTGGGCCTGTGAGAGTGCTATCGGGGACTTGACCCTTGACTAGCTGTGTTTTACCCACCTCAGCTTAGCACAAAGGGGATCTGCACTTACGGCCATAGAGGGCATCGAACGGCACAACCTTAATGCTGGTATGGTAGCTGCTATTGTAGGCAAACTCGACCAAGGGCAAATGAATATCCCACGACATGCCGAAGTCGATGGCGCAGGCTCTTAACATATCTTCCAGTGTTTGAATGGTTCTCTCACTCTGCCCATTTGTCTGTGAATGGTAAGTTGTGCTCATATCCAGCTTAGTTCCAGGAGCCTTCTGCAGCGATTGCCAAAATCTCAAGGTAAACCTACTATCTCGATCAGAGATAATGGACACAGGTATACCATGCAGACAAACTATATCTCAAATGTAGATTCGTGTCAACCTCTTTATTTTAAAGTTTTTCTTTGATTGGCAGGAAGTGGGTGGATTTAGTTAGTCGATCGACAATTACCCAAATGGCGTCGTGCCCACTTGGAGACTTGGGCAACTTAGTAATGAAATCCATTCTAATCCTTTCCCACTTCCACTCAGGTATATCTGGCTGCTGGAGTAGACCTGAGGGCTTTTGATATTCCACCTTCACCTTGGCGCAAGTCAAGCACCTGCCCACGAAGGTAGTGATCTTTGCTTTCATGTTCTGTCACCAATAGAGTTGTTTGAGATCCGGATACATTTTATCTGAACCTGGGTGAACGGAGTATCTAGTTTTGTGATCTTCATTCATGATAACCTCCCTGTAACCAACGTACCTCGGGGTCCAGATCTGGTTCATGAAATAGTAAACTCCGTATCCTTTGACCTCTAATTTCTTTTCTATTCCTCTCAAGACTTCATCCGACATATTCTCTGGTTTTTAGGCTTCCAGCTGAGCCTCTCTGATTTGAGTGGATAAATGGGAATGGATAGTCATTGTCAGTGCCTTCACTCGACGCCCTGAATACTCTTTTCGGCTGAGGGCATTAGCTACTACATTGTCCTTGCCGGGATGATAGCATATTTCGCACTCGTTAATCACTGAGTAGCTCTACCCATCGCCGCTGTCTCATGTTTAACTCTTTCTGATGAAAGATATGTTGTAGGCTCTTATGGTCAGTGAAGACAGCACACTTGGTTCCGTAGAGATAATGTCTCCAAATCTTTAACGCAAAGACCACTGCTCCCAAATATAGATTGTGAGTTGTGTAATTAACTTCGTGTATTTTTAGTTGTCTCGAGGCATAGGCAATAAACTTTCCTAGCTACATAAGCACACAACCTACGCCTTGATTGGATGCATCACAGTAGACGACGAAGTCCTTCGTCCTTTCGAGTAGAGATAGGATAGGTGCGCTGCATAAGGCCTGCTTCAATGTTTGAAACACAGTGTCTTGATTTTCTCCCTAACTAAAGGTTACACCTTTCTATGTCAGGGTGGTTAAAGGCTTAGCAATTTTGGAGAAATTCTGGATAAATCTACGATAATAGCCAGCGAACCAAAAAATTGACGGATTTATGTGGGCGTCTTCGTTGCTGACCAATTCTCAATCGATTTGATCTTGGAAGGGTCCACGTGTATGCCTTCCTCGCTAACCACGTGACCAAGGAAGGTTACATTTCTGATCCATAATTCGCACTTTGAAAACTTTGCATAGAGTTTCTTCGCCCTTAGTGTTTCTAACACTAGCCTCAACTGCTGTCTATGATCTTCCTCGATCTGAGAGTAGACTAGTATATCATCGATGAACATGATTACAAACTTGTCTAGGAACGGGTGACACACCTAATTCATCAGATCCATGAATACCGCCGGTGCGTTGGTTAGACCAAAGGTCATTACTACAAACTCGTAGTGTCCATAATGAGTTCGGAATGTTGTCTTGGGGACATCATTATCATGAACTCGCAACTGATGGTACCCTGATCTTAGGTCTATTTTCAAGAAGTAACTGGTTCCTTGAAGTTGATCGAAGAGGTCGTCGATTCTGGGTAAGGGATAACAATTCTTGATGGTAAGCTTGTTTAGTTCACGATAGTCTATGCACATCCGAAAGGATCCATCTTTCTTCTTCATAAACAAGACCGTGGCTCCCCAGGGTGAGGATATCGGTCTTATGAATCCTTTGCTGAGTAGATCATTGAGCTGGCTGGACAACTCTTGCATTTCTGCTGGTGCTAAACGGTAAGGGGATTTAGCTGCAGGAGTAGCTCCGGGGATTAAGTTGATACGGAACTCAACTCGGAGCACGGGAGGGATTCCGGGAAGGTCTTTTGGGATGACATCAGGAAAGTTGCAGACTTCGGGGATGCTCTCGAGGTCTTTAACTTCCTACTTTTTGTTAACAACATGGGCGAGGAATGTATGGTAGTCCTTCTGCAGACATTTCTGGGCTTGAATGTTGGAAATGATACGAAGGTTCTAGCCGAGTTTATCACTGTAGACTATGAGGGTTTCACCTGAGGGTAGATTGAGATGGATGGATTTTTCATAGCAAAGGATATCAGCATGATTGGGGCTCAACCAATCCATACCGATAATGACATTGAAACTTTTTATGGAAATTATCATAAGATCGATGGGGAAAGAATGGTCGTTTAGGGTAAGGGTAAACCTATGAATATGTCGTTAGTGCTCTCTTTCTTTCCGTTAGCCATCTCGACGGTAAATGTTTTAGTTAAAGGTTGGAATTTTTGTTTGACTAGATGTTTAAATGCATGACTGACAAAACTTCTCTCCGCACCAGAATTGAAAAGAATGCATGCATAAGATTTGTCGAGGTGGAACGTATCGGTAACAACGGTGGGATCAACAACTGCCTACTTCTGGCCCATCCTCAACACCCTCCCTGTGTTACCACTTGTTGTTGCCTTGGGAAAATTTCTTTTGAAGTGTCTAATCTCCCCACAGCCATAACAGGCCTGACCCACGCCCGCTTCAGTAGCCTGGTTGGTCGATTGAGCTGGTGTCTTGCAGAATTGCACTGTATGCCCCTTTCTGCCACATTTGTTGCATTGCATTTCTATACAAACTCCCACATGATGGAAGTTGCATTTGTTGCACAAAGGTAGGTTTCCAACATAGTGGTTGGAAGTTGTTGGAGTAGTGGGAACTGCAGCAGGAGTAGTAGCAACATGGATTGCCACTGTTTGTTGCTTCTTGAAGGGCTCCTACGAAGACTGGCCCTTATGTTTGTTCCATAATTTCTTCTTCCTACCAAACTCCTTTGGTGGTTCGGGAGCGACTGTTACTTCATCCATGTCAACCCCGTGATCTATCAGGGTCTGCGCCAGACACTTGGCACTGTCAAAAGTGGTAGGCTTAGAAGCCAAGACATTTCCTTGAGTTGGGGGCGTCAATCCCCAAATGTATCTTTCTATCTTCTTGCTTTTCGGGGTGACCATCCCCGGGCAGAGAAGAGCCAGATCGTAGAATCTAGTTGTGTAGGCGGTAATGTCGAAACCCTTCATCTTTAGGTTCTAGAGCTCGTGCTCTAACTTCTGGATCTCGCCCCTCGGGCAATACTCATCAAGCATGAGTTCCTTTAAACTCTCCCAACCCATTGCATTCGCTATCGGCAGGGTTAGGGATTTGACCCGGCTATTCCACCAAGTCAATGCTCTGTTAGTGAAGGTGCACGTGGCAAACTTCATCTTGTTTTCCTCTAGACACGCGTAAATCTCAAAAATGGATTCGATCTTCTCGAACCATCAAGTTAGGGAAATGACTCCTCCATTGTCGTCGAAGGGTTTGGCTTTTGCATTCATGAAGTCCTTATAGGAACACTTCTTTCGATGTTCTTGATCCCCGAGTTTCTGGGGATGAGTACCATCTCCGGATCCGCTAGTACCGTCGAGGTTAATTTGCACCATTACTGCAGTCATGGTGGCTGTAACTGCTGCCTGGAACATGGCAGGATCAAACTGAGGAGGCGGTGGCGGCGGAGGGTCGTTGTTCTTCCTGATGGGTCTCTTTCTGGGAGGCATCTTTTTCTAGAAATAATCAGGAAGAAGAGGATGGTAAGTCCCATAGATCTTAAATCAAGAGATATGAAACAAGATATATCTCATCCTGATAGATAAAGCGTTTTACTGAGTGATAAACACAAAAAGTTATTAATGCAAGTAAACTATCGCTAGGAAGAAATAAGTAGCAACACTTGGAATGAATCTCTATACTGTATTCGGATCTAGCTAAAATACTCCTATAGCATTTTATGTTGTATGCTTTGTTCTATTGATATCTTGATGTATATAGCTTGGTAAGTTTTAGGCTTGCTGCAACACTATGATCACTCGTAGACACATGTTGGTCATGTGACAAATAAATATAGTTGATTAGGCTATATTGATCCCAAACATGATTACATAACTACCTAGGTTTAGCCACAGTGTCCAACATCCAAATACTTTTGTTTTGTTCTACTCATGATATTGTTTTTGGTACTTAGGGATACTTGTATACTCTTTATAAAATACTTATATTTTAAAAGTATACTTTTAGTTCAGAGCACTTCGGCCCCACAGTGTTTATAGTTGTATACCATGTAAGGCTCGGTATACTTAGTTCACTATAAACAAGAGCTCTGATACCAATCTGTCACACCCCCAAACCGGAACGGAAAAAACGTTCGGGGGTGGATGACGTCATATGTAGTATCACAACCTTTGCATTACAGTAATCAAAGTAAACACAAGCATTACATTAATTAAGTAAAATATTTACATTGGTTTGATTCATGTTTATGGACATCAAAAGTGTGACAAAAGTAAAAGATGCAATTCTATACGCTCCGTCTTCTCAAAACTCCAAGAGGTACCTGTCTATTGATTTCCTGAGAATACAAGCAGTTTTGAAAGAGTACCAGTATAAAGTTGGTGAGTACATAAGCATGTTTTTAACAGGAAATTTGGTTAATAAATCGATAAATGTATTTGTATGCTTGCAAGAAAATCCATTATTCTCTAACATGTGTATTTTGTTACTGAATCTCATTGAATGTGTTGTGCATTGTTTGATTGAATAAGAAACCTCTTTTTACAAGGAAAACCCTGATTATCACCAGTATGTATAGTAAGTTCGGAAAGCTCTGAAAACTATAATATGTATACTAGTTATATTACTTTATAATAAAACTAATTAAAGTTATTACCATTCATACATTAATCGTATTTTCTTAGTACCAAATTTATGAGTTGTTATAACCATACTTGACCATTGAATTGGCTGAACGACGTTCTTCACGTGTCGGAATCGAAATGACTTTGTCACCCAGGCCTGCCGGCCTAACTGTAGCTAGCAGTTATGATGCGGGATTGTCAATCATGTATAGATCTATACACAAACTCACGTTCTCCCTCCAGGAGACTCTGGTTATAATCTCAGGACTTTTGTTAGTACTTAGGTAAGTACGCGAAGAATGCTCACTCATAAAATGCTATACTAACGATTACATGTAGAGTAAATTGAATCCATTGAATTTAACTTACTGTCTACACATCTCATAAACTACATCTTATATAGTTTATATATTTGATTGCATTGAATCTATGTTTGTACATTTATATGTTCGTGGTTCCATGAGCTATACCTATTATAGTTTATATGTTCGTTCATGCATTCAGTTCATGTTTTACATTGAAATTCTGTATTTATGATGAAAACTTTGCTTATGCTCAGGATAATACAAAAGGGATAAAATATCTATATATTTTATATAAGTATAGAAACTCTATGATTGTATCAATTGCATCCGTTTTAAGTTTATTGAAATCCTTTTTGTATAAGTTTCACAAAATCATTTATGTTTGGCTTGTATTCCCCCGAAGACGTTAAAACAGTAAAGGCATAGGGGTATGAACTCACAGTTAGATGTGTGCAAATGTCGAATCAACGAACTGGAATGAAGAACCTCGAGTTGTAGTGTGGCACTTAACGGAATCCTAATAACAATAAAATTAAATACATATATGTATCTAAATTAGCGATTTCATTAGATAAAATTTTAGGAAAACACTTGCTTTCGGTTAAGGAATGTTATCGGGACTTGATTGGACCGAGGAAAGTGGGTTTTCAGTCAATTGCACCACTTAAGGAGTGTGTTCGGCCGTGAAAGGAGTGTACGGCCGTGAACCGTGTACGGTCAATGAAGTTGAAGGTATACGGCCGTAAACTCGAGAACAAGAGTGCTGGAATCGATGAAAAACGTGTCCTAGATGCTCCGAAATGAACCCCAAATGGTGTTTTTCGATGTTTTATGAAAGAATAAAGGTGCTTTAGGGGTGTACGGTCAAGAGTCTAGAGAGAGAAAGAGAGAGTGTTCAGTCAGAAAAATGTAAATGAAGGGTGGGGGTCTCATATTTATAGGGGTCGTCGTTGGTTGGTGGTAGGGTCCACCCGACATTGGCCATAAACGAGTGCACGGCCGTACACGGGTGTACGACCGTATACCGAAGTCAGGTCGTGAATGGTTGTTTTGATCGAAGGAAAACTCAAAATTTCACATAGTTTTTGTCCTGACTCATATATGAAGATCAATTATATAATAAAATGACTTTCCAAACCAAAGGAATTCGACGGGACTAAATAAAATTCAAATTTTATTAACGGAATTCAAATAACAGAAACGGAAAAATGGTTCGTGTAACATCCCAAATTTCGAGGCCAAAAATTTCATTTTTAGAATTTAACATGTAATAAAGCGTATTACCAAAACATCGTCAAAGTTACATTAATTATAAAACATAAGGTCATGTCTCAAAACGATATCATCGGAAACAAGAAAATCAGAGTACGATCCCAGAAAATCCACTGCGGAAATCATGTGTGTGATGCGCCGCTACGCCGCCGACTCTTTCCCTTGGACGAAGAGGTACCTGAAACCACAATTAGAACTGTTGGGTAGAGTTTTGTTTTGTATTGCGTCGATTGGGCTCGCATATTAGTCCAAGTTTTGTAACTCCGGTTTGGGCCTGTCCAGCCGTGAGCCTTATAGGGTTTAATATAAATATAGGTGCTTGCATGCATCTTAGGTTAACGATTGATAACAATTACGATAGAGCAGATTTGATCAGAGCATTACTTAGAAGTTTTATCATCGTTCTTGTAACCCTAAATCCTCTACAGCGGAAGTTCTTAATCGAGCTCTGCTGAGGATTGTTTGAATCAATCATTTGACACTCTTTGATCCATTATTGTGTTCTTTACAGTTTTCTTATTTATTATTTTACCTGTTATAAAGATCTAAACAATCTTCAAGTTAGTTTTTAACTTATCAACTGGTATCAGAGCAGGAGGCTGTGTAATTGATACACATCTTTTCTGTGAAAAAGGTTGCGATTAGGGTTATTCCGCATTGCTCAATATTTATTGAGCCATCATCCCATAATTGACGTAACTCAGCATTTATTGTTTTGCCCTAATTTAATATATTACAAGTCTGATCTTTTAAACAGGTTATTCGATCAAGAATGGACGAGTCGCAATCCAATCCCATTAATATTTCGAACAACATTGGATCAACAACGAAGATTCCCATCCTTTACACCCAGGATTATGAAGTCTGGGCACATCACTTTGAAGATTATGTTATAGGATCTGAGGACAATGGATACCTCATCTGGGAAGCAATCGTATCTGGACCCTTCGCTCATTCAGCAACCTCAAAGATTATTAAAACGCAGAAGGAGTACAATGATCTTTTGAAAGATGTTAAAGATATTGCCCAAGACGAAAAAGATAAATTTCAATGCAATATTAAAGCATTGAGATTAATCAGATTCGCTCTTCAATCTGACACTTTCAGGCTGGTGAGCTCATGCACAACTGCCAAGGAAATATGGGACAGGCTACGAGAATTGTATTCTACGGACGAAGATCTTGAACACTCCATTCAAACCTTACTCTTGTCCGAGTTTGGTGAATTCAAGCAGGGAGCCGAAGAAACTGTGACTCAAACGTTCGATCGCTTCAATCATCTTCTTAGCAAGATGATTAAACATGACATTGAAAGGAAGCTAATTGAGCAGAAAGTTACGTTTTTGAACGGCCTCAGATCTGAGTGGAGAGCTGTAGTGTCCACAGTTAAAGCGCATGAGCAATTCAAATCTTATTCTCTGGCGAAACTGGTAGGCATTCTGAAATCTTAAGAAAAGATCGTGCTACAGGAGAAAAATGTGGTTTCAAGCCTAGGTTCATTGGCCCTCCTGTCCAAAAGCAAAGCGGTGATGGAAGAAGAAGACCTCAAATTGGAGGACTATGACCTTACTTTTGAAGACTATGCTATGATGGTGTCAAACCCCAATAGGTTCATCAAGAAAAGATTTCCCACTAATAAGAACCGAAATTGGCAGGGAAGTTATAGCTCTGAAAAGGTCAAAGATGAACCGAAGGCAGAAGAATCAAAGAAGGAACCGAAAGCTGAAGGAGATTCGGGAGTGAGCTGCTATTACTGTGGAGGAAAGAACCACTATGCAAAAGATTGTGTCCTCAAGAAAATGGCAGAAAAGGATGAGGAGAAAGATGAAGAAGCTTTGTTGCTGAAAAAGCTGGATGAGATCAGGAAGAAGAAATCTGCTGCTAACCCTTCTATGAATGCTTTAATTGTGCAGGGTTCGGTAGCGAATGATGAATTTGGTGGCGTGGAGGTCTGGTCAACCGACTCTGAGGATGAAGAAGTAAGGAAGCCTTCTCACGGAAAGGCTTATGTGGCGAAAGATGAGCGTAGTGGTGGCAAATGCTTGATGGTGTCTGATGTATCTCAGATGAGGGGATACAACACTGATGGTGGGAATGAAGACACGAAGGAGCAACAAGACATGTGCTTTACAGCAAAACCGCTCAGCGTGCAGTTCAACGAACTTGATGAACTGATCAAGAAGGTACAATCCGTTTTTTTGTTTCATTCAAAGTCCCACAATGCTCATACGAAAAAGAATTAAAAAGTGTTAATTCAAGAATCTCTCATCTAGACAGCAGTTTAACTCAAACTCGAGTCACCAATTCTAACCTAACCGACCAAATAAGCAGGGTGTCTTCGAAGAGTGAGGAACGGAGGATGTGGATCGAACTGAAGGAGTCGGAGTTAATCAAAATCAAGGATGAAAACATTTATTTGCAAAGAGACAATTAAAAACTTTTAAAACAGCGAAATGTTTTTTGTTTGATTGCTAAGCGTCTTTACAATACTATCACTCAACTTCATTTAAACTGTGAAATAGGGCAGAAAATTCATCGCATGAATTTGCCCTTCCTTGAGTTTAAGGAGGATGAAATTGTTGCTGAAGCGTATAATTGCGAAAGTGTTGTTTCGTCTGAGGGTGTTAATCTGACATATATGTATGGTCTAGACAAAATCGAATCTTTCATAAAGTCCAAGGACCATAAGGACATGCTGAAAAACCTTTTGGATGAAAATGATAAACTGAATCTAAGGACCGAAACCATACAAAAGTTTGACTCATTGAGTACCAACTTAAGCTCAGAAAATAAAATTGATGTTGAAAATGCATCTGAGTTTAATGATGACGATGATATGAGTGAAATTTCTGTAGAGGACGTAGTTGACTGTTCTGAATTTGTCAAAAGCGAATCCAAAAACCACAAGAATCTTATTTCAGAAAATTCTATGGAGTTTGCTCGTTTGTCCCAACAAAAGTCCCCAATCCTTGAAGCAAAGGCTGTAGTGTACCAAAAGGTTAGAACCACTCCGAATCAGGTGTATAAGGTCACAGGTGTAACCGAACATCAGACAGCTGAACTCACAACCATTGTAAACGAAGATAATGCTAATGGTTGCGATGAGTTCTTCTGGTCGGCTCCTATCGACAATGCTGATGAAACAATTGGTCTGTCAGAAGGGACATCATGGAAAACCAAAGGCAGATATGTGCCAGAGCCTTTGAACAAACCTAATAGCTTTGACGTGCCAAGTACTAGTGGTACAAAAGATGTTCCTAAAGAAAAAGCAGATTCAAGCGAATCATCATCAGTTCGAAGTGAACCAGCTGACAGAAAACAAAAACAAAAGGCGAACATCCATCATCAGCCGAAGCAGGTGAAAAACCAAAAACAACAAAGGAATCAAAGATACAAGAAGAATCTTTATGAAAGAACACAATTTTGGCAGTCTCAAAATGCCTATTTCTCATATCGTGACACAAATTTAAAGTCAGAGAAAAATACTGTTAGACCACAAGAGAACAATGTTAACCGAAAGCAGAGGTTCGGTTCAGAAAACAACATCAACCGAAAGCAGAGGTTCGGTTCAGAGAACAATATCAACCGAAAGCAGAGGTTCGGTTCAGAAAACTATATCAACCGAAAGCAAAGGTTCGGTTCAGAGAGCAAAAGAGACCAAAATTCTAGGTTCAGTCCTACTGATGATCAAAACCGAAAGGGTCACCTAGAATCTACAGTCAAGAAATCATCTCAGTCTAAATTCTCTCAATCTAATTCTTCTAATTCCTCTCAACCACATTCTAAATTCCATTATGTTCAGACTCAAAAACCTAAATCATCAAATGATCTAAAAGGAAATTTAAAGGTTTCATCAGATAAATCAGAGTTCGAACCAAAAGCAACAAATCCCAATAAAATTAAGGTTTTCACCATCAAAAAGAAAGATGAAACAACACTAATAAAAATAACATATCTTGTTGACATCTCTCTTACTATTCCTATTCCTGTGAAAGGCTCACGAGGACCCAAGAAACTTTGGGTTCCTAAATCTGGTTGATTTTTGCAGGTTATCAGTGACGAGCAGTTTGACGAAGAATGGTACATTGACAGTGGATGCTCACGTCACATGACAGGAAGGAAGGAAGAGCTGAGGGAATTTAGGTCCCTTTCAAACGGTGGAAATGTCAAGTTCGGGAACAACTCCTTTGGCACCATAAAAGGCTATGGAATGATTACAAACAGTGATTTCACGATAAGGAAGGTTGCATACGTAGAAGGACTACAACATAACCTCATCAGTGTATCTCATCTTGTTGGAGGTACCGGTCTCAAGGTTTCATTCGATGATGGGGGTTCAGAAATAATTGAGAAGAAAATGAAAAGAGTTATTCTCAAGTCGGAGCGTAAAGGTGAAATGTTTCCCCTAAACCTCAAGCCCATCAAAGGGAACCCACTATCTGCCTGTTATCCAAAGCACAATCTGAAGAAAACTGGTTGTGGCACCGAAGGCTATCGCATCTTAACTTTAAGGATATCAACAAACTTGTCACTGGAGGTCATGTTCGAGGTCTTCCATTGCTCAAGTACGATAGAGAACATTTGTGTGCTGCATGTGAAGTGGGGAAGCAGAGTCGTCAAAGTCATCCATCAATAATAAACACTAAAGTTGTTGAACCACTAGAGTTACTTCATATTGATTTGTGTGGTCCATCATCTATCGAAAGCATCGGCGGTAGCAAGTAAATTCTTGTTATTGTTGATGACTTTTCGCGTTTTACATGGGTGTTCTTCCTGAAGCTTAAATCTGAAGCGACTCACAAGCTAAAGATGTTCATCAAGCAGGTCGAAGTACAGCTGAAGAAAGTAGTTCGCAACATCAGAAGTGACAATGGGCTGGAGTTCAAAAATAAAGAATTCGTAGAATTCTTGGCAGAATGAGGAACCAGTCACAACTTCTCAACTCCCTACACGCCTCAACAAAACGGAATTGTCGAAAGACGAAACCGATCTTTGTGTGAAGCGGCCCGAACCATGCTAAGTTTTGCTTCTTTACCTTTGTATTTTTGGGCTGATGCTATCTCTGCAGCTTGTTTTACACAGAACAGGTCATATCTCAATAAGCGATTCACACTCACTCCTTATGAGATCATCAACAACAGGAAGCCGAATGTTAAATTCTTCCATGTGTTCGGTTCACGGTGCTTCATCTTCAATTCTAAAGAACACCGCAACAAGTTTGATGTCAAAGCCGATGAATGGATTTTTCTGGGCTATTCTCTCACTTCTAAAGCGTACAGGGTGTTAAACAAACGCTCAAGGAAAATAGAAGAAATTTATTATGTGACTTTTGATGATAGCTATGTCAAAAAGCTAAAGGCCAACGTAGACACAGCTGGCGAAATCTTTCCTCAAACAGGTCAAGTCACAGTATCAATTGCAAATATCTTTGAGAATTTTGTCGAGTTATTCGATGAACCAGAGAAGGCCATTCACTCAGAAGCCAGCGCAGCAGACAACAAGGTAGATCATCTGAAGCAACTGGTCGAAGCTGCTACAAAGCAAATGAATGAAGGAGTATCCAGTTCCAACGACTCTCCACAGCACAATGCTTCAGTCGAGGGGGAGGATCCGTCTTCATCATCAAAGCCGAGCTCACATGTTGAGGGGGAGAACAGTTCTCAAGTTGCTCCCGAACGCACTTTACCAACCGAAAGTACCACACCAACCGAAAGTGCCTCACCACCTGAAGGTGTATTAACACCCGAAAGCTCAGCACCACCGGAAACCATTGTAGCTCAAGATACTCAAGAAATAACTGAAAGCTCATCTGTCGAGGGGGAGCATGCCGATATGCTTTATGACGATGAAAGTCAATCTGAACTAGAAGAGATGGTAAACGTTGAATTGGATCCATCCTATGATCCAAATTACTCTCCTCTCGTCAAATGGACCAGAGATCATCCTGTCTCTCAAGTTGTTGGTAATGTTTCTGAAAAGGTTCTGACCCGATCACAACTTAAGGCAAAACAAACTTCCTTATTTTCAAAAGTAGAATTCTGTATGTTTAATTCCTTCGTTTCAAAAGTTGAACCAAAGACAGTTAACACTGCTCTTGATCACTCCGATTGGGTTCAAGCTATGCAAGACGAACTGAATGAATTCGAAAGGAATAAAGTTTGGCGCCTTATTCCAACTCCTCAAAATGCCTTAGTTGTTGGTCTCAAATGGGTATTCAGAAACAAAATGGACAAGGAAGGGAACGTGATACGAAACAAAGCACGTCTGGTAGTGAAAGGATACTGTCAGGAGGAAGGAATTGACTATGAAGAAACTTTTGCTCCTGTAGCAAGGCTGCAATCTGTTAGAATATTTCTTGCCTATGCTGCACACAAAAACTTTGAAGTCTACCAAATGGATGTCAAGTGTGCATTTCTAAATGGAGAACTTGAAGAAACAGTGTACGTGGACCAGCCTCCTGGATTCGTAAATGAAAGGTATCCTAATCATTGTTATATTTTGGACAAAGCCGTGTATGGACTGAAACAAGCTCCGAGAGCCTGGTATGAAACGCTAACAAAGTTTTTAAAGATGTCCAAATTCAAACAAGGTTCGGTTGACCCAACCTTCTTTCATAAGAAGGAAGGTAACCACCTTATGATTGTTCAAATTTACGTCGATGATATCATCTTTGGCTCAACGAATCCTAGCTTAACGGCTGAATTCAAAAAGCTGATGGAGACTAAATTTGAAATGAGCTCAATGGGTCCAATTAACTTTGTCCTTGGTTTAAATATTAGACAGGGACCCGAAGGCATCTTTATTAATCAGGAAGCTTACACAAAGACTCTCCTAGCAAAATTTGGCATGATGGGAGATTCAAAAGTCAAAGTTCCAATGGTGTTTGGCACGAAGCTCACTCCATCCTTGGATAAACCAGCAGTTGATATTACGCTTTATCGCCAGATGATCGGTTCTCTGATGTATCTTACTGCTATTAGGCCTGACATAATGTTCTCTGTTTGTTACTGTGCTAGATTTTAGGCGAACCCACGCGAACCTCATATGCTTGCAGTGAAGAACATTCTCCGATATCTCAAGCGAACTACCTCTTTAGGTCTATGGTATCCTTCCAACTCAGGCTTCTTCGTTCAAGCCTACTCAGATGCAGACCTTGGAGGTTGTGGACTAGACAGAAAAAGCACCACTGGAGGCTGCCAATTCCTTGACGGGAAGTTGGTTAGCTGGCAATCAAAGAAACAAACCTGTGTGTCTTTGTCTACAGCTGAAGCAGAATACATTGCAGCTGCCTCCTGCACTTCTCAAGTGATTTGGATCCAAAGTCAACTCCGGGACTATGGACTCAATATGAAAAAGATCCCACTATATTGGGACTCTGAAAGTGCAATTAGGATCTGTCATAACCCAGTGCAACACTCCAAGACTAAGCACATAGCACTGAGGTATCACTTCATTAAAGATCATGTGGAAGATGGAAACGTTGAAATTCACTTTGTTAGAACCACTGATCAGCTGGCTGATGTCTTTACCAAAGCCCTTCCTGAAGCGTCGTTCAACAAAATTCTACAAGGGCTAGGTATGATGGAATCAGAGTCAGTACCACAAACTACCTCTCAAACTCAAACGTAAGAAGCGAAATAGACCGAACGTTCGGATTCAGTTGGATAATCTGCTTTGCGCTCATCAATTAAAGGTGGTTTTCTTGGTTGTAAATTTCATGTATAATTGTTCCAAAATTATTTATCTTATTGTCAAAAGTATTTCCTTTTTGAAAATCTAATTTCTTCGGTAACCGAAATAGACCGAACGTTCGGGTTCGGTTTTCCAAAATTTTTCAAAACCGAAACTAGCCGAACGCTCGGGTTCGGTTTTCCAAAATTTTTCAAAACCGAAACCAACCGAACGCTCGGGTTCGGTTTTCCAAAATTTTTCAAAACCGAAACCAACCGAACTCTCGGGTTCGGTTTTCCAAAATTTTTCAAAACCGAAACCAGCTGAACGCTCGGGTTCGGTTTTCCAAAATTTTTCAAAACCGAAATCAACCGAATGCTCGGGTTTGGTTTTCCAAAATTTTTCAAAACCGAAATCAACCGAACGCTTGGGTTCGGTTTTCTCAAAGTTTTTCTTAACCGAAATAAACCGAACGCTCGGGTTCGGTTTTTACAAAGTTTTTTTATCTTTTTCTTTTCTTTCTCAGTCTTAATTTATTTTTTTATTTAATATTCTTTTAACTATTATTTATCAAAAATTCCAAAAATATATTCTTTTTATAATATCAAAAACTACAAAAATATTTTGTTCTTTATTTCTTTTTGGCTTTAATTTTATTTGTGTGTTTGTTTATGGGGAAATTGTTGAATTAGTTAAGTGTCCCTAGAAGCATGCTGCTGTATGTGCCCAAAGCCTCTTCAGATTCTGAATAATAGCCTTAATGACTTGGTATACACAAACCTTGTCTTCCCAATCAGGCTATCACATTTATTCTAATCATGAGCTACCTAACTCTCTTCTCACATGAGATAAGAGTTTTTCTACTTGGTCCTATCTTTCACAACAGAGGTACTTTGATTTCTTACACCATCTCTATTGCATTTCTCCATTAAATTCGTTTCACAAACGTAACCCTTGAGACTCTCAGAAATTACCACTGAGGTTTATGGTTACTCAAAATCTGTGTTCATGATCTTAGTTTCGTGCCACTACGAGCTGAGTGAAACCCAAAATTCAATACCCAATCTGAATTGACGGTGAACAATTAATTTGATCTAGTTTTCACTAATGAATTGACAGTCGTATCTTCATGAAATCTCAAAATTTTCTTTTGTGTGATTCCTATGAAATTGTTAAAAACCATAACCTTTCTTCCCTTGGGATCCAGTTTTTAATTTTTGTTGAGATTTTACTTTTCCCAGCCACTTTAAAATTATTACCAACCTACTTGTTCAACAGACTACACCGGTCTCACAAGTACTTTGTTCACTTTCTATCTTATTTCAAGATTAGGACTGTTGAATCAAAGAAAAAGCCACCCTAAGAAGCCTAATTAAAAGAAGCCTTTCAACACTTCTTAATAAGTGTTTGATCGTTATTCAACGGGAAACCATACAAACACTTTAAGGTCTCTCTTGAATTTGAAGGAAGAGATTCGTACCCGGGATCATTTGTTTCGTGTCTTTATTGACATCACAATTTTCCTAAAAAGTATTGATTTATTTCTTTTCTTTTACACCCTTAGCACGAAAATCTTTGATTTTCCAAAATTCTGGTTCTATTAATTACAGGCCTTTTCACTGGATTGGTGGTTGATTACAAGCTATGGTTGATGTTAATCCACGTGGGAGTATTCTTCAAAAGATGCCGTTACAATTTGAACGGATAAGATGATGACATGCTGACTCAGGCGGGAGTCTAATCAATTTGATTTCAAACGACGCTAAAAGGGCACACGTGTGAATCTGAAACGGTTCATCTTCAAATGGCACAGAAAGGGCGCGTGTGAATCTGAAACGGTTTATCTTCAAACGGCGCTTGATGGGAGGCGTGTTATTAGGGATCTAACACTCTCTCTCATGCGTGATCATCGGTTACCCTAATTGTCACGCATCAGTCAACTCCGGAAAACTCTTCGTATTTCGATAGAAGATTTGGGAAGATCTTTCTCTCTCCTTACCTCACAGTATAAAAGGCAACATCCTCTACCGTTTACCTCTTTACAGCAATCAAAATTCCCAGAGCGCAAGAAATCCCTGAACCTTAACTGTTCATCATCTTCTTCACTCTCTTCAACAATGGCAGATTCGTCTTCTGTTCACGCAACATCCCACATTCTTCCCATTCACCCTCAACAATGCCTCATCATTGATTTAACTCCTCAGTCTTACGATGCCTTCATGTTCCCCATTATCGAGTGTTTGAAGTTTTCGCCGATTGCTCCTGCACTTTCAAGGGCGGAATCAGTTCCAATGGAGTTCTTGTCGCAAATCTATGCGACTGCTCATTACGACAAAGTGGTTGATAGGATCTTCTTTGACGTTTTTCATCACAAAGCGTCCATCTCCAAGCAACGATTTTTCTCTCTATTAGGGTTTGAAGCTGACTCTACGAGGGTTAATCCTGAGACGATTCCAACAGGGCACCTGTTCAATATGTTTTACAACATGGGTTATACGGAGGTGCTTACTTCCGTCGCCAAATTCAAGAAGTCGTGCTTGCCGCCACAGTGGAACGGGCTGTTCACTGTGTTATTCAAAGGCCTTTCTGAAAGGAGTTCTGGCTCTGATGGTTCCAGTCGACTATTTCTTTCCATCTTGTATGGTATCTACAATGGCATCAATGTAGATTATGGGTTTGTTCTTTGGCAACAACTCATCCAGAGTCTCTCCTCTTCTTCACGACATTCAGAGGTGTCTTACGCTAGGTTTTGGACCTTAATCACGAAATGGGTGATGGACAAATACCACGTCCCCATTGTCGCCGGTGCTCCGATGTCTTCGATTGGTACATTCCATACCACGAAGATCATCGTTTCAGATGCTTCCAAGTTTCCATTCAACGGTTCCATTCCGGAGACTATGTATGGTGTCGTTCCAGCTGATAGTCGGATTATCAGAACCTACAAAGAGTTTAAGCAATCAGGTCCGAGGGATCTTACTCCAGAGAAGTTGAAGTCTATCTATGACGCCGACAAGCCTGCTCCAAGAGGCAAGAAGGCGGACAAAGGGAAACAGGTGGCGAAAGGGGCTAAAGGCCCTTCTCTAAGGAAGAGGAAACCCACAAAGGCTGCTCAGTCTCCGCAGCAAAAGAGGCGAAAAACTCAACCCAGGAGAAAGCTGATTATTGCTTCCTCCTCAAGCGAGTCTGAGGGTGAGAGTTCGGATTCTGACGACTCTCCAAGAGGCAACACTCCACCTAGATCTCCTACCCCAGAGATTCCAATCCCTCCTTCTCCAATTCCCTCTCCTCCTACCACTATTCCTACTTCCATTCCCACCATAAACCCCTCTACACACATTCCAAACACTTCAATCCCTATGCCACCACCCATATTCACCGATGCAACAACAACATCCACTGCAAAAGTTCCAACCAACGTATCTGATACGAGGGTTCATACTGATGCACCCGAACCTATACCAGCACCCGAACCTACCCCTACACCTACACCCGAAACAACCCAACCCGAACCTACCCATACTACCGTACCACCAGCTTCACCACCACCACCATCTCCCGGTCACGCCTCTGAGGGAGAAGATACATTCCTTGGCGGGGAAAACATGACCTTTGACTCGGTCTATTTCAGTCCGTTTCAGGTTCAAAGTGATGATGATGAAGACGCTCCTGTGACTAAAAGGCACCTCAAGGAGCTTAATGACAAGATTGACTTGCTCATCGCCTCCTCTTCATCGACTCAATCATCAGTCTCTGAAGCTGCAGTTCAGAAGCTCGTTGATGCTTTCTCAAAGGCTCAACAAGATTCTCTCGCTTCTGCAGCCTCCGCTATTGACGCTTCAACAAAAGCCTGTTAGGCTGCGACCGAAAAAGTCGATAAACTATTTTATGATGCCTCGGTCCTGTTAAAGTCTTTACAGGCGAGTGCTGATGCCGCTAAGACTACGTTGGAACCAATTGTTCAACAGTTGGCCACGTCTGTCTCAACTGAGTTGAAGTTCTTCACTTCACTTCATCAATCGATCTCAGACGACAACTCAACATTCCGTGCTTCTATTGACGAGCGTCTCTTCAAACTCCAAGAAGATCTGGCCGCTGAGAACTCGTTGATGGATGTTCTAGCTCGGAAGACCACTGCTCTGAAGGTCAAGAGTGTTCAACTCTCTCATTCTCAACAAGAGATTTACTCTCTTCGGACCGAACGGGAGGTTATTAAATCGTGTGTTTTGGATGTCCACTCCGCCATATCCAACATCCTTGAAGCACATGATCCTATCTTGAACTACACTGTGATGCGAGACCTTGCAGAGAAGCTCGCTCCTGCCCTTGCCCGGCTAAGCAAAATTGAAGGGCTTCTTGATTTCGTGTCCATTCCAAAACAAGGGGAAGAAAAGGAGTCCATGTCTCAACCACCTCCATCCTCAAAGGCAACTCACACTACCGAACCTCCTCCAGCAGGTCAAGCTTCTGGTTCTGGTGTGAAAGATAAAGGCAAGAAGATTGCTGAGGAAGATGAAGAGGAAGACACAGAGACTATCGTTGATCTCTTAAAGCGAAAACGTCGAGTCAATGATGATGTCAATGCTCGTGCTGCTAAGGAAGCTGAAGAAGCAGAGAGAAAGCAGAAGGAAGCACATGACCTTCTTGAGAGTAGGAAAATTCTTTTTCCTGTCTGGACTCTTGAGAGGATGATCAAAGAGGCAATCGATACTCCAAGCATCTTGTGGCTGGAACTGGTTATTTCGCTTGACTGTTCCAACACTGTCGATTCTCAATTCGACATGCCTCTGACCCGAAAGGCGTTCATCTTTCACGCCTTCGCCAACGTTTTAGAGTTCCCTCATCCTCATCCACAGGTTGATCGGGACTTGATTAACTTCTATCTGAAAGCTTCTCTTCCTCCGTATCAGACTTGGAGCGCTCAGAAGATTGTAAACGTTCGGGTCTTGAAGCCGTACAGTGAAGGGAGCTTCATCAACGTTCGGTTCAAAGTGCTTCGGGGGTCTGCCAAAAACCAAACATGCCATTTCATTAGCAGATCTACCAAACCTCAATCCCCACGACTGGATCATCTTGCACAACATCCTATTGACCAACGAAGCTGAATACGGTCCGATTATCGACCATTTCAAAAGGATGCTTGTGTGCTACATAATGGAAGTAGCATTGATGGATCAGGAGATAGCCAGCGTCTTCAAGAAGAAACCAACTATATCTCCTGTTGGCTCGGCCAGTGATCTAAATCAAATGCAGATGGGCAAAATTGACTCGAGGCGAAACTCAGTCATGTTCACTAGGAATGAAGGACGGAAATGTCTCTTTGCCTTAGCTGATAAACATCTGTACACCACTGCTTGCCTAGAGCATGTGTTGGGGATCATCCACAGAAACAAGCAAAACTCAGCAGAGGATATCAAGTAGTTCGACGATATGATACATTGGTACATTCGGTTCAGACAGACGATCCTTGCTCTAATCTCTCGTTTGTTTGATACCACTAAGAAGGTTCCCGCTGCTGGCCCAAGCAAGAAGAAGAAATAGTCTTGCTCCAATTTGACGCAAAGGGGGAGATTGTTGGGTAGAGTTTTGTTTTGTATTGCGTCGATTGGGCTCGCATATTAGTCCAAGTTTTGTAACTCCGGTTTGGGCCTGTCCAGCCGTGAGCCTTATAGGGTTTAATATAAATATAGGTGCTTGCATGCATCTTAGGTTAACGATTGATAACAATTATGATAGAGCAGATTTGATCAGAGCATTACTTAGAAGTTTTATCATCGTTCTTGTAACCCTAAATCCTCTACAGCGGAAGTTCTTAATCGAGCTCTGCTGAGGATTGTTTGAATCAATCATTTGACACTCTTTGATCCATTCTTGTGTTCTTTAAAGTTTTCTTATTTATTATTTTACCTGTTATAAAGATCTAAACGATCTTCAAGTTAGTTTTTAACTTATCAAAAAGTGTAAGCACGAAGCTTAGTGAGTTCCCCCAACATACCACATACCATACAATACCATCGGTATCTTTCAACCGGTAATCGTCATCGGTATCTTACAACCGGTATTCATCATCGGTATCTTTCAACCAGTAATCATCATCGGTATCTTTCAACCGGTAACTGGGGTCTATTCCACCCCCTACTACTAGCGTACAACGACAAGGTATAAGCATACAATCAGGCATATCCGAGTACTAACCTATCCTTCGGTCCTAAAGACCACTGTCAGGGGAAAGCTGTCCCTATCATACCTGATGGGTTTTGAGCATTCTAACACTTCCTAAGTGTACATGCAACCCTAATAACCTTGGATCTATATTTGTCTCATTATCATGCAAAGTTGATTTCCAAGGTTATGAACCTATCTAGCATACATGGGGTACAATTTTATTTGTATAAAAGATATAACTACATACCTTGTTGTTGTAAGTGTTCCTTGAAACCTTGTGAGCCTAGCACCTCAAGTGTGATGCCTCAAATGCTTCACACAACACCAAATGCAAAGTATAAACTTGAGAGAATACTTTAACACACTCAAAATCGGCCAAGCCCTCGTGTTTCTCTAGTGTAACCGATTTTGGGGTGAGACATGGTCCTTATATAGTGTGTTGCATTAGGTAAAACCCTAATGTAACATGACTCTTCATTTCTCAATCCATGGGTTAACTCCATGGAGCATCCATGGAGCATCCTATGGGTGGAACCCAACTTGATTTACATAATCTACCCATATATTTAATTAGTTATTCTTTTGATCACTTAATTAATTCTAAATTAATTCTTGATCAAAACTAATTAAATAATATTATTAATATATTAGAACTTATAATATATTAATAAACCATATGTGTTATTTCTCTCATTTAGTTTATCCAATTGCATGGTGCCATGCAACCCAAATGGACCATGCCGGTTCGGGTCAAGTATTTACCAGAAATAGTTATGGACTTAGACACCTTATCCAATAGTCACCGACTTGGATAAGTCTAATAACTATAACTGCAATACTTCAGGAACCGATCGACAATCATAGCTCTTTCACGGTCTCTCGGAACTGAGAAGATGTTGATACGCCATTTAAGATAAGTGATCATATAATCCTCTATTCTAGATATCAGCTGGACAAATACATGGAACAATGTCTTACTTATTGTCCAGCAGTTTGTTTCCCGATTTCTGATTTGTTTGACAAAGAACTTAATTGAACACATCAACTTAGTTATGACTGGGCCCGGTACATAGGTCAAAAGCACATTTTATAACATCGAGTTACCAATGCGTTTTCGTACAATCAATGCATAACCAACTCGTAAGTAACAAATCATATCTCTAGGTTTGAAGACTTATATGATATTACCGTCTCACGATCACTCAAGATAAAATTCCATGAAGTGATTCCAGTGAGCGTGGGTTGATTCCAATACTCAGAACTTATGAGCACTCATGATTGTTTTAGCCATGTCCAACACCTTAGACCTCTGCAACCAATCATGACAGTCTTGATTCATACCTACTTCCGACATATGACCGACTGTGGAGATTCGAATAATATGATATACCAAACATAATTATTCTGGAAGTCAAAACATGCAAAAGAAATATAGTAAACGATTGACAAAAGATAGTAACACTTTACTCATAAATAAACACAACTTTTATTCATCATCAATTATCAATTACACTTTACAAATTTCATAATTTATCTAACTACTAAAACTTATATTATCCTTCAGCCCTATGCTCCGAGCATGTTGGAGATGCTTAACCCTACTCAGTCCCTTCGTGAGGGGATCTGCTGGATTCTCATCCAATGATACCCTCTTTTCCATGAGGATTCCTTCTTCTATGCGATGTCTGATAAAATGATATTTTCTGTCGATGTGTTTGGATCTTCCGTGATCCCTTGGTTCCTTGGCTAAGGCAACAACACTTTCACTATCACAGAAAATTTCCATGGGCTCCTTTATAGCTGGTACAACTCCAAGGTCTCCAATGAAGTTCTTTAGCCATATTGCCTCCTTTGCTGCCTCGCTCGCTGCTATATACTCTGATTCATAAGTGGAATCAACCACTGTCTCCTGCTTGGAACTCTTCCAAGTGATTGCTCCTCCGTTTAAGGTAAAGACCCAGCCGACTGAGAGCGGAAATTATCCCTATCAGTTTGGAAGCTAGCATCACTATACCCTAAAACTCTCAAGTCATCACTCCCGCCGAGGGTAAGGACCTAGTCCTTAGTCCTCCATAGGTACTTGAGGATATTCTTTACCGCAGTCCAGTGTGTCTTGCCAGGATTCCCCTGATACCTGCTAACCATTCTCAAGGCAAAAGCTACATCAGGTCGAGTACACGTCATAGCATACATGATCGAGCCTACTGCTGAAGCATAAGGTACTTGACTCATTTCTGCTATCTCAGCTTCGGTACTTGGGCTTTGTGTCTTACTCAATCTGGCGTTACTCTGGATGGGTAACTCTCCTTTCTTGGAGTTCTGCATGCTGAATCTCTTCAACACCTTGTCCAAGTATGTACTTTGACTAAGTCCAATTAGTCTTTTACTCCAGTTTCTCAAAATCCTTATCCCTAGAATATAGGCAGCTTCTCCTAGGTCCTTCATAGAGAAACACTTCCCAAGCCAGGACTTAACTTCCTGCAGAGTTGGGATGTCATTTCCTATGAGTAGTATGTCATCCACATATAATACCAAAAAGCTAACTATACTCCCACTAGCCTTGACATACACACAAGATTCATCTTCACTCCTAGAAAAGCCAAATTCCTTGACCTTTTCATCAAAGCAAAGATTCCATCAGCGAGGTGCTTGCTTTAATCCATAAATGGATTTCTCAAGCTGACACACTCTATTAGGGTACTCGTTGCTGACAAAACCTTCAGGCTGACTCATGTAAACATCTTCAGTCAACTTTCCATTAAGGAAAGCGGTTTTGACATCCATTTGCCAAATTTCATAGTCATGAAATGCAGCTATGGCTAACATAACCCTAATAGACTTAATCTTGGCTACTGGAGAAAAGGTATCATCATAATCCACTCCAGGAATTTGAGAGAAGCCCTTTGCAACCAGTCGAGCCTTATAAGTGTGTACATTACCATCCATGTCGGTATTCTTCTTGAAGATCCATTTGCACCCTACAGTCTTACGACCTGGTACATTCTCAACCAAGTTCCAAACTTGATTGTCATACATGGATTGTATCTCGCTATCCATAGCCTCTTTCCATTTAGCAGACTCAGGGCCTGCCATGGCTTCCGTGTAGCTGTTAGGTTCATCCAGACCTACTAGTGTCTCATCACTAATAAGTGTCTTACCTTCCGCAGTAATATGGAAACCATAGTAATGCTCAGGTGCATTCCTAACTCTCGTGGAATGCCTCAGAGGTATAGACTCGTCAATTAGCTCAACAGGAGTTTCCTCCTCAAGTTGGGGGCTAGGGTTTGAAGTTCCTTCACCGCTTGACTCTTGAAGTTCTTCAAGGTCAATTTGCCTCCCACTGTCTCCTTGGCTTATAAATTCTCTCTTTCTCGAAAGACTCCTTTTCTTGCTACAAAGACCACATTATCACTAGGTCTGTAGAAGAGGTAACCAGAGGATCTTTGTGGGTAGCCGATGAAAATACACCTCTCGCTTCGGGATTCTAGCTTATCATGAGACTCGCGCCTCACAAAAGCCTCGCAACCCCAAATCTTGATGTGGTCTAGTTTGGGTACTTTACTAGTCCACATCTCGTGAGGAGTTTTGACAACTTTCTTTATAGGTACTAGATTAAAAATATGGGCGGCGGTCTCTAAGGCATACCCCGAAAATGAGATTGGTAGCGTAGCTCGACTTATCATGGAACGAACCATATCCAACAAGGTTCGATTACGCCTCTCAGCCACACCATTCAACTGTGATGTCCTGGGAGGTGTAAATTGTGAGACAATCCTACATTCCCTAAGATAGTCGAGGAACTCTGAACTAAGATACTCATCACCTCGATCGGATCGAAGCATCTTAATGTTCCTGCCCAATTGATTCTCGAATTCCTGTTTAAATTCCTTAAACCTTTCGAAAGTCTCTGACTTATGCTTGATTAAGTAGACATATCCATATCTACTTTAATCATCAGTAAAAGTCAAATAATAACGATTAGCATCCCTTGTGGCATGTTTGAATGGTCCACACACATCCGTGTGTACAAGGTTCAACAAACCTTCACCCCTCTCACAAGAACCTGTGAAGGGTGACTTTGTCATTTTTCCAAGTAAGCATGATTCACAACTATCATCTGACTTTAGGTCAAATGACTCCAAGACTCCATCCTTTTGGAGTTGGCCTATGCGTTTCTTGCTTATATGTCCAAGACGACAATGCCATAATGATGCTTTATCCAAGTTATTATTATTAACAAAATAAATACACAACACATTATTTCCTAAGTTATCAACCACAGATACAGTTTCATACACGCCATCACAAGGTACTGCTTTAAAATAAAGAACATTATCAAAGAAAGCATTAATCGAACCAACTTCATTCTCAAATGAAAAGGTGAAACCTTGTTTATACAATGCATGAAAGGAAATAATGTTTCTTGCCATTTCTGGCGAATAACAACATTTATTCAAATCTAAACTAAACCCACTACTTAGCGATAAAGTATAAACTCCAATCTTGGTGACAGGTGAAGCTTTCCTGTTTTCCATGATTAAGTTTATCCTTCCTTGCTCCACATTCTCACTTCTTCTTAGTCCCTGCAAATCAGAACATATATGAATACCACAACCGGTATCAAGGACCCATGAGTTAGAATGGGTTGAGTTATTAGATAAGATAGTGTAAATACCTGCATGGTTGAGTTTAACTTTCCCATCCTTCACATCTTGCTGGTACTTTGGGCAGTTCCGCTTCCAATGTGCCTTTTCATGGCAATAGAAGCATTCGGCCTCCTTTGGGTCAGAAGAAGGAGTAATGAAACCTTTCTTGGTTCCACTTGAAGAAGAGCCATCAAGAGTCCTAACCTTGGTACCCTTTGAAGAACTCTTTCTATTCTTCCCTTGTCCTTTCCCGATTGCCAAGACAGGGGCGGAGTTGGTAGGAGTAGGAGTAGTAACAACCGCCTTACCCTTAAGACCACTTTCCGCGGTCTTTAAGAGTCCTTGAAGTTTGCTGAGAGTGACCTCTTCCTTGTTCATGTGGTATGTCATGCAGAATTGATCATAACATGAAGGTAAGGAGTGCAAAATAATATCTATTGCTAGCTCCTCGAGGAAGTTCACATTAAGCTTCAACAAGTGATCCACAAACCTTTGCATTTTCTACATGTGGGCCGCGATGGGTTCTCCATCCTTCATTCGGGTTGTTATCATGGAGGAGATGATTTCATACCTCTCTTGTCGTGCACTTTGATGGTATCTTTCCATCAAATCTTGGTGCATTTCAAAAGGGTAGTAGTCCTCGTAGGACTTTTGGAGGTCGGCTGTCATAGTGGCCATCATGATGCATGCCACCTTGGTGGCATCCCTTTGGTGTGCCCTAAAGTCAACGATCTCTTGAGGAGTAGCAACTGTCTCATCAATCTCCTTAAGCTCCGTATCGAGGACATATTCTTTGTCCTTGTAGCGGGTAATCATTCAGATGTTTCTGATCCATTCATTAAAGTTGGATCCATCAAAAGTGACTTTCCCACACAAGTTCATAAGAGAAAAGGAGCCATTAGGATTAGAGTCAGAAGCAGCAGTGTTTGCAGACATCTGAAAAGAAGAAAAGTTTAGTTTAGAAATAGAGATAGTCCTTAATAAAACACCCAAATGTAGTATTAAGGCTAGGACCCAATCACAATATTTTATACTTAGAAGAGGTATGCCGTAATCTAAGTAATAACATATTTGAAAGGTAGGTGAATGACGATTCACCAATTTCCACCAAAGTCGAAATATTAATATATTTAATTTGCTTCTTAGAAACTCCTAGATTCTTTTGAGATTCAATGCACTTTTCCAAGGCATGTTTCAATCTCGAGTGTGCCCTCCAAGTTTTGTGATTGGGATGCCGAGGATCACAAAATGAGGTGTGAAGTAACCATGCAAATTACTTGGTACCCTTAATAAATTACACCTCAATCAATGTGTTGGTTAACCACACACGCTCCATCAATACTATGATAAATAGTAAGTCACCCTTTACCTACCTTGTTAAGTCCAAGTTAGTGTGCCGGTTAACCACACACGCTCCACTAACGACTTAGACAAAGTGTAAAGTGTAATTTCATGGATTAGCACCTTATTCACATTTTTCCTAAAGTAACTAAGATTGGGAATTTAATAAAACATTTAGTTACTTTATACTATTCATCATAGTTTTAATGAGAATTTATAAGTCCTTGTCTTACCCGTTTGGCTAACGACCCTCCACCAGTCAAGCAAGCGGTGGGTGAGAGTGGACACCAATTAAGTTGCCATTTTACAGGCAACAACCTTATACCCACCTTATAGACCGGCTTCATGAATGAGGCGTACTAGCGGTAAGACGACTTTAATCTTATACATATATATATATATATATATATATATATATATATATATATATATACATTATTAACTTATAATATTATAAGTATAAGGGTTGAATTTTAACTTTTAAAATTATAAGGGTTGGAACTAAAGTTTTAATCAAGACTTTACTTGTTCCAAAACTTGAGGGCAAGTTTTGTAAACTTTCAAAACTTTTCATTTCTTGTAACTTATGAGTTTATTAGAGTAGTAAAAATGAAGACTCTTCATTTTTATAACCCATGTGTTCTTTTAATGGTTTTAAAAACAAAGTGACTTTTGGTTTTCCATAACTTGAGGACAAGTTATGGACTCCATTAAAACACATAATGATCATGAATTAATCTACCACATAGGTTACAAATAATTCCTATGATCATCTAAACATCATAAGATCAAGAACATGAATATGAACACTTTCATGAATCAAAAAATTACACTTAAAAACTTGTAATTTTGATAACTTGTTATTGTAAATGGATTAACATGAACATTACACCAACTAAAACAAGCTTTAAAACACCAAAACAATTTAGGGTAATATTCCTAGTCCATTTCCAACAACAAGAACCGAAATTCTGAAAACTGCGGCCTCTACTCGTCGAGTGCATGAACTGACTCGACGAGTAGCTTGCATTTGGTCATGGACTCATCGAGTCCCCCCATGGACTCAGCGAGTTCATACGGGCAAAAAGTAGAAAACTCGATTTTTCAAGCAGTTTGCACAAAAATCAAACAAACAAGCCTAGTCTCTGATACCACTGATGGGTTTTGAGCATTCTAACACTTCCTAAGTGTACATGCAACCCTAATAACCTTGGATCTATGTTTGTCTAATTATCATGCAAAGTTTATTTCCAAGGTTATGAACCTATCTAGCATACATGGGGTACAATTTTCTTTGTATAAATGATAGAACTACATACCTTGTTGTTGTAAGTGTTCCTTGAAACCTTGTGAGCCTAGCACCTCAAGTGTGATGCCTCAAATGATTCACACAACACCAAATGCAAATTATAAACTTGAGAGAATACTTTAACACACTCAAAATATGCCAAGCCCTCTAGTTTCTCTGGTGTAACCGATATTGGGGAGAGACATGGTCCTTATATAGTGTGTTGCATTAGGTAAACCCCTAATGTAACATGACTCTTCATTTCTCAATCCATGGGTTAACTCCATGGAGCATCTATGGAGCATCCTATGGGTGGAACCCAACTTGATAATCCATGGAGCCTTTTAGCCCACTATATAAGATACGGAAGATTTACATAATCTACCCATATATTTAATTAGTTATTCTTTTGATCACTTAATTAATTCTAAATTAATTCTTGATCAAAACTAATTAAATAATATTATTAATATATTAGAACTTATAATATATTAATAAACCATATGTGTTATTTCTCTCATTTAGTTTATCCAATTGCATGGTGCCATGCAACCCAAACGGACCATGCCGGGTCGGGTCAAGTATTTACCAGAAATAGTTATGGACTTAGACACCTTATCCAACAATACATGCAACATATCATACAGATATATCTCATAACCAAACACGTATTCATACCAAGATAATTATCACAAAGATAATCATCTTCTAAATACTCCTACTTGGTGGGCCGACATTGTGGCCTTAGACCCACCCTTACTGGAAGGTAACTCACCTCAAAAGGCTGACTGTTGAAAGCTGATCTGCAAATGTCTAACAGCTGCTTCGGTGATCCCCCGGCTATAATCCCATAAAACACTTAATCAGACATTGATATTAATCCCATGGTAAAATGACTATTTTACCGCTGACCAATTCCAAACCAAATTCAAGTCAAAGTTAACTTCCAGTTAACCCGACTCGCCGAGTTGGCTTGCCAACTCGTCAAGTCCATATGCAGTCGATTGTCCTTACTCCCACCTATACTCGTCGAGCTAGGCATTGACTCGACGAGTTCACTTTCTAACTGAATACTCAATGGTCCTTCATCCGACTCGCTGAGTTGTATGAACAACTCGTCGAGTTAAGCTTCATCCGATGAACACGTTCTGACCTCGACTCGCCGAGTTGATGAACAACTCGTCAAGTTCTATAAAGATTGTCTTGGACCCGCCGAGTCGGGGCATTGACTCACCGAGTCCCTCCATTAATGAGTCCGGCTTCTGACTCACTGAGTCCACCTATGGCTCACTGCTCTACTTGAATACTCGAAAAGGGGAAAATCGGGGACTCGTGACTAGACTCGCCGAGTCGCATTCATGCAGTCTCTCTACACTCGATTATGCTTGAATCCAGTGCATTCCATTCATAGATCTGGGTTCCTAGGGCTTGATTAACACGTAAAGTTTCCAACTTTACGGGTATATAATCATCAATGGGGATTCTAAGGCTCAAAACACACTAAAAGGGGTAGATCTAGGACTTTCATGCAATATGGCCCCATAAAGGTATTAGATCTAGGCTTCTGGAACTCGAACATAACCAGATCTAGCAGCTATTCAACCCATTATGATCTATATACTACTAACAAGCTTGGAAATGGTTCAAAGATAGCTTTATGGTGATCTAATGGGGATTTGAGCATAAAAACAGAATAGATCCAAATTGTACCTTAATGAACTCTAAATTAGGTCCTAGATTCTTACTCTTCACCTTCTCTTTTGGTCTTTCCTTCTGTCTCTTCTTCAATCTTCAAGGAACAAGCACAAGAACACCTCAAATCACAAGGAAAGGGGTTAGGGTTCGGTATATGATGCTCTGAGGGTGAAGGAGGCTAACTTGGGGTGCATAAGGGGGTTTAAATAGGGTGCAAACCCCTGAAATTAGGGTTTCTTCCAGACTGATGGACTCGCCGAGTCGCCAACTTAAACATGCTCAAAATCCCGTCCCTACTCGGTGAGTATAGCCTACGACTCGTCGAGTGCAAGGTTAAAAATGTAAAATACTCAGATAAATCATACATACCAGGAACCAGGTGCTACAAATCTCCCCTGCTTATTTTAGACTTCGTCCTCGAAGCCTGTTGCTTGGTCCTGAAACAACTCGGGGGTAATGCTCCATCATTTCCTTCACTGGCTCCCAAGTCCACTCTGAACCCTTCCGGTGCTACCATTGCACCTTCACAAGTTCCACCCTCTTGTTCCTCAGATCCCTCGATTTCCGGTCGAGGATTGCCACTGGTCGCTCAATGTAATTCAGGCTGCCATCGATCTGAATATCCTCCAGGGGTACCACCTCTGAGTCGTCCACCAGACACTTTTGCAATTGAGACACATGGAAAGTGCTGTGTTATGACATCCCCAAAATCACGGCCAGAAAAGACCGGTTTGTTTATGCTTTGTTTAAAAATCAGAGTAACATTTTAAATAAAAGTGTTGCGGAATTTGTCCCAAAACAAATATATGATAAAGATTTATCAAAAGCATTTCCATAGAAATGTATTTCATTAAAAGACTTGGGATGTCATGTTCGTACAGATCAAAAGCATAAACAGTACAATATAAGCCTTACTACATTATTTCATATCTACAGGCCTATATCCGTAATCCCTCGTCCAAAACATCACACCTATGCTCATGCGCCACTACCTGTAATACAAGAAACTGAGTGGGTCAGGCTTGGGAGCCTGGTGAGCACATAGGGTTTTCAACCCACAATAAATAAGTTTATTAATTTCATCAATCAACAATAACCCGATTACCCGTTCCCGTTATCCTCACTTTACGTCCCTAAACACCTATCATAAGGGACCTAGCCTAAGGATCATCATCGGGACGGACACTACTGCTAAGGGGATTCCTCAGCAATAAATGTCCTAAAGGCAACCATGTGGGGGATGCAGTACACCGATGAACACATCGTTCACAAACACCTACAGGTTGTGAGCCTGCTAGTGTTCCACTGGACTGTCTAGAAGAGTCCGTGGTCGTCATCCATACTCCGCTAGATGACAGAAACAACAACATCAACATCGAGGCCTCTCATCATTTTATCACACATCACCTATTACATCTACCCATGTTTTACCCCAACATTTTCGTAGATATAAAATACATATAAAGTTTAAATCATTGAAAACATGTATAACAACGTTCATCCAGCATAGATAGCAAGTATTCAGATAATATGCACACATAGCACGTAATTTATATAAACTACTTCATATCTATGTGTAAGCTGAAAGTAACTATGCACTCACCTGATTAGGTGGTGACTCAGCACTTGGACAACGCTTCGGTACTCTCAAAACGATATTCCTTCGATAAAACCTAGTATCGATACCACTAGGGTTTAGTTTAATGATAACCGCGACAAATTAATTAGTCCGAGTATTATTAAGTGTTAATAATACTCGATATAACTCATAATAATAGTCCAAATAATTATTTTAAGGACCTAATAACATTCCTATAATTATTTGAAAGCTATATAAAAAAATTGCGTAAGCGCAGCACACTTACAACGAATTTTATCGAGAACCAGGACTTAATTGGAGCAGCGTTTCGAAACCGAAAAACTCCTTTTTCTTGGGACTCCGAGAGCCTCGGGGCTTCCCTAGGGTGCTAGGGGGTTCTTCCTAGGGTTTAGGGAGTTAAAATGGGCTAGAGAGAGAAATTAATTTAGAGAGAGAGTGAGTTTTGGTGTGAAAATGAGGGCTGCCTTCGGACCCCTTTTATAGGCGCGCAGCTCGGACATTACGCTGGGCGTACTCCTCGGATAAGATCACCAGCTCGGACCCAGCTGTCTCGCACCCATCGGATGGATCAGATCGGAACTACGCGGGGCGTAACCTCTTTGGACGCGGGGCGTACTACGAGGGTGGCGTGTCACAATCCGAAGCAAAGCCTTGGTCAACAAGCGACGGCCCAGATGCAGCCACGTCATCCATATCGCATCAGATTTTGCAATTTGCATACTTCAACTTTAAAAATTCGTAACCTTCGCGTACGACCTCCGTTTTCGATGTTCTTTATATCCACGCGAAGGTAGCAACGTACTCTACAACTTTCGTTTAGACTTCGTCGGCTAATTTTGGCTCGATTTTAAATTTTATATTATTAACGGGCCGGGACACGATTGGTCCGTTAAATCCTCATAACTTCTTCATCCGACATCCATTTTCGCCCATCTTTTTCTCGTTACGCTACTCTCAACGAGATCTTCGATTCTCGTTTAGGTCATGTCGGCTAAAAACCGCTCGATCTAATATTCGAATTTCGGGCTGTACACTGCTATCCCGAAACTTCGAAAAATCATAACTTCTTCATACGAAGTCAGATTTAGGCGTTCTTGTTATCGATGTTCTTAATTTAATATATTCTACGACTTTTGTTTAGATCGTTAAGGCTAAATCTTGCTCTATCGTAAATTCACTATTCACGCTTCCCGGTATTGTGCTGGTTTTGTCGCGAAACTTCGACGGGTCATAACTTCTTCGTTATACCTCGGATTTCGGCGTTCCTTATATGCATGGAAACCTTGAGACATATTCTACAACTTTATGTAGAGATATCGGGATTATCTCACACTTAAATTTTGACGCTTATTTTTATTCTTTATTAATTATACATTTATAATTAAATAATAAACACATAAACACACATAATTCACATAATACTCAAATATTTCATCTTTATTACTTCAAAAAGAGTTACAAGAGTTGACCTAGACTATTACATTGACAAAAATGCTTAGCCCTGAAACCCGGGCGTTACATGTGTATCTGACTGAGTTCGGCTGGCAGATCCAGCCTATACGCCACCTTGCCCACCCGTGCCAGAACCCTGAAAGATCCTATGTATCTGGGGCCCAACTTGCCCCGTTTCTTGAATCGGATGACGCCCTTCCATGGTGACACCTTCAGGAGAACCATATCCCCGACCTGGAATTCCAGGTCTGATCGACACTTGTCGGCATAACTCTTCTGCCGACTCTGAGCAGTCTGACACCTGCTCCAAACCTGTTGAATCCTCTCGGTCATCTTGAGCACCACTTCGGTGCTCCCCATGACCCTCTGGCCTACCTCACCCCAACATATCGGGGTCCTGCACCTCCTTCTGTATAACATCTCGAAAGGAGGACGGTCAATACTCGCGTGGTAGCTGTTGTTGTATGAGAAATCAGCCAAAGGAAGATAATTGTCCTAGCTACCACCGAAGTCTAGCACGAATGCCTGCAACATATCTTCCAGAGTCTGGATGGTCCTCTCATTCTGACCATCTGTCTGTGGGTGAAAAGTAGTGCTAAAATGTAGACGAGTACCCAGCTCGTCATGGAACTTCTTCCAGAACCTAGAAGTAAACCGTACGTCTCTGTCTGAAATCACCGAAACTGGCACTTCGTGCTGCACCACCACCTCCCTGATATAGATATCAACCAATTTATTGGCCGAGATGCTCTCCTGAATCGGGATAATGTGGGCACTCTTGGTCAATCGATCGATGATGACCCATATCGATTCCACTCCCCGCGCGGTCCTGGGAAGCTTGGTGATAAAATCCATCGTGATGTCTTCCCACCTCCATAGCGGAATATCCAACAGCTGCATCTTGCCGTGTGGTCTCTGATGCTCGTCCTTGATCTTCCTGCAGGTCAAGCACCACTCAACGTGCCATGCCACATCCCATTTCATGCAGGGCCACCAATAGTCCAGACGAAGATCCCTATACATCTTCGTCGCCCCGGGATGAATGGAGAACCGGGATTTATGTGCCTCCTCCATCAGAACCTGACGCACACCTCCATGATAAGGGACCTACACCCTACAGTGAAGAGTCAACAACCCTCGACTATCATAGTTGAAGGAGGAAACCTGCGCCACAATCTGCTCACTCTTCCGATGTTCCTCCTTCATAGCCTCCTGCTGGGCCTCTCGAATCCACTCCAGAAGCGGAGTCACCACCGTCGTCCTCAGGCAGATATATCGGATCGGTGCTGCCTTGCGGCTTAGCGCGTCACCCACCACATTGGCTTTCCCCGGATGGTAGAGGATCTCACAGTCATAATCCTTTACCACGTCGAGCCACCAACGCTGCCTCATGTTCAGATTCGGCTGGTCCATAAGATACCTCAGGCTCTTGTGGTCCGTGTAAATGGTACAATGAACCCCATAGAGGTAATGACGCAAAATTTTGAGGGTGAACACAACAACCCCCAGCTCCAAGTCATGCGTTAGGTAGTTCGCCTCGTGAGGCTTCAGCTGCCTCGAAGCGTAAGCAATAACGTGCCCTCTCTGCATCAACACTGCACCCAAACCCAAGATGGACGCATCATAGTACAAAACAAAATCCTCCATGCCCTTTGGCAGGGCTAAGATTGGTGCCTCGCACAATCTCTGTCTCAACGTCTTGAATGCGGCCTGCTGCTCGGGCCCCCAACGAAAAACCACGGCTTTCCTCATCAGCCTGGTCAAAGGTATGACTATCTTGGAGAAGTCCTGAATAAATCTCTGATAGTAGCCTGCCAATCCTAGGAAGCTCCGAATCTCGGATGGAGACCTCGGGACCTCCCATCTCATCACGACCTCCACCTTGGCCGGATCCACTGATATCCTGTCCTGGTTGACAAGGTGCCCCATGAACTATACCTCGCACAACCAGAACTCACACTTGGAGAACTTAGCATATAAGCTCTCCCTCCTCAAAGTACTCAGAACCTCACGCAAGTGCTCCTCATGCTGCTCTCGCGTCTTGGAATAAACCAAGATGTCATCAATGAAAACAATCACGGACCGATCCAACATCGGCCGACACACCCGATTCATGAGATCCATGAACACGGCAGGAGCATTGGTGAGCCCGAAAGGCATCACCACAAACTCATAATGACCATAGCGTGTACGAAAAGCAGTCTTCTGTACATCCTCCTCTCTGACCCTCATCTGATGATACCCTGATCACAAATCAATCTTGGAGAACCAAGATTCTCCCTGAAGCTGGTCGAAGAGGTCATCGATCCTCGGGAGTGGGTAACGGTTCTTCACCGTTACCTTGTTTAGCTCCCGATAGTCTATACACATCCGATGCGACCCGTCCTTCTTCTTTACGAACAGAATTGGGGCTCCCTAGGGTGAACTGCTTGGTCTAATGAATCCCTTGTCTAACAGATCCTGTAGCTATGTAGACAACTTCTGCATCTCAGGAGGAGCCAACCGATACGGCGCCTTGGCTATCGGAGTCGCGCCAGGGACCAGGTCGATCCTAAACTCCACCTGCCTCTCCGGAGGTATCCCAGGCAACTCCTCGGGGAATACATCCATAAACTCCCGCACCACGGGTACATCACCCACTGTCGCCTTACCTGCCTCCCGGGTGCCCATAACATAAGCGATATACCCTGCGCAACCCTGCTGAAGGTAGCGCCTGGCCCTCGCTGCTGAACATACAGTTGGTCCTCACTGTGGCTTCTCGCCCTGAACTACCAATTCTCCTCCACTTGGGGTCCGGATCCGTACCAGCTGATGCGCACAATCTATCACTGCCCCATTGGGGCTCAACCAATCCATGCCTATAATAACCTTGTTCCCCCGCAACGGTATGGGAACCAGGTCTACCAGGTAACGTTCTTCGTACAGCCTCAAAACACAATCTCGGTAGACCTCCGATGCTCGCACTGATCGGTCATCTGCAATCTCGACCTCTAGAGGGCAGTCTGTCACACCCCCAAACCAAGGATGGCAGAAACGTCCGGGGGTGGAGGACTTCATGTAGAGTATCACAACAACGAGTATAATAGTGCTCAAAGTAAATACAACCAACATAAATATAATTGAAAAAGTTACACCAAAGTATATGTTTACATGATTCGAATCAATTACATTATGATACAAAATGAATTGTTTGACGATTTATCGTCCCCTCCTCAAAACATGGTTGATTTCCTGTTTCACTGAATTCCTAAGAATACAAGTAGTTTTGAAAAAGTGTCAACACAAAGTTTGGTGAGTTCATAAGCTTTTGACAGTAAGAGTTTGAAAATCGATCTTTGTAAGAAGATGTATGTCACCAAGAAAAATCCAATATTTTCCTTATAAAAGTCATGTAGTCCTAAATACCAGGACCAAAATGAACAAGTATTTTGTCATACTTAAAGCTATAGTTGTGGTTTTAAATTGGCGTAAAACCCCTTTCTGATTTGAGAAAAATCCCGAAATGAATGATGTGTGGTCTTAAATACCAAGACTGAAAATATACCATAATATCTGTAATTATTGATATAAAAAGTGATTTTAAATTGACATAAAACCCCTTTTGGTTTATGCAAATCCCTGTAAACTTATGTTGTTAGATCCCTATGTGAGCCGCTATAATCATACTAATGACTGAATACACCTGCCATGATGTTTCTCTGGCGTTGCGAAACTGAAATGGCACTTGTCACCCGCAAACCTGCAGGTCCGGCTGTAGCTAGCAGCGAGGTGTGGAGTGTCAAACCCAATATAGATCTATACACAACTATCACGTTCTCCCTCCAGGAGACTCTGATTATAACTAGTAGGAATTAGATTCCGCACTCGGACGTACGGAAGAGAATGTCTCACAATTTAGGTTAACAAGTTTACGTGTGGTGTGCATAAGTGTAAAGCCTTTTCCTGTGGGAATAAAACCTTCCGAAATGTGTTTGTTGTGTTAATGGAAAGATAAACCATACCTATTATAGTTTATCCCAAAACGTTTGTAATGTATAAAAACTCTTTTATGAAAACGCATTTGTAATGAATTTACACTTAACGTAATGAAAGTTCCATTTTGTATAAATGTACCCTTCTGAAAATATATTTGTATTTTATAAAGTATCATAAACTATACCTATTATAGTTTATCAAAACAAGGGTAGAAATAGTAAAGTACATAAACTATACTTAACATAGTTTAATAATACATTTGTATGTAATGGGTGTACTTTAATTATAACACTTGGTTATTTCTATGTATTACCTAGTGAAAATTCATTTGTTAACTGGTGTATATCTAGATATGAATACAAAGATGTCACATACTACAATAACACATAATCACATAATGATATATATACCTTGCTCAACATGTTACAAGGTGAAATGAAATTTATAGTGTTTTTCTATTTATAAAATTTTCTGCAGCTGTTATTGGAAAATTTGTAGAAAAATCATAAATGTCCAAATCAAGTTCTGTAACTTCCGAGAGTTTGGAAAATGAGTCTAGTTCGTTCATAAAATTTTCCATAATTTTTAGGGATCTATAACTTGTGTGACCAAGTCCATAATCACATACTGGTCCGGATTGGTGTTTGAGATGATAGGTAGTTTTGTAAAAATCACCATAAATTGTAGAAAAATCGTATGGAGATGTACAAGTAGTCATTTTAAAGCTAAGGACTGGAACTACTTCCACCTAAAACAGTTTTGTAAAAAAAAATGTTTAAGTTGTTCAAAACAGTCCGTGAATGGGGTCCAACTTTTCTGATGAAGGCTGTTAGAAAAGTTTTAGTTTTGTTCTTGTTGTTTTACTTGTATTCTCCCCCTAAAAACTTGAGAAAACATGAAAATGTAGGGGTATGAACTCACCTTGAGTGATTTCAGTAGATAAGTGTTGAAGAAGATAAGTGTTCAACCCAAGAACACTTGAAGAATCACTTGAAGATTCGAAGATCTAACAAGAATGTGATGATGTTTGTGTAAGCAATCTATGATTTTGAGTAGGAGGATGTGTAATAATCATAAGAAAGATGATGATACTTACTAATTGAAGGAGAAAAGTCTTGGATTATGCCTTGAAATTCTCGAATTTGAGAGAGAAAGATGAGAGAGTTTGGAGTGTGGTTCTTGGTGGAAAAATGAGAGAATGAATGAAGTGTGAGAAGAGAGGGTGGATGTTCCAGCTCTAAGAATGTGGGAATGGCTGAAAATAATGAGAAAAGACTTATGAAGTGACTAGGGATGGGCTGATGGTGAATAGTGACATGGAGTGGGTATGGGAGTGGTTGCTTGTGTCATAAAATAAAGGAAAGTCAACACTCCACCTCTTGTACTTCACCCACTCTTTTGGATAAGGTTTTATCCTTAAAAACGTGATTAATTAATAATTAAGCGGTCTTATATGTTAAAATAAAGTTTTGGGTGAAAATCCCGCGTTAAAATGATGAAAAACAAAGTTAAAATGAAGTCGTAGTCGAAAACCGGGAGAAAAAGGCCATTCCAGCGAGACTTCTCGGTCCTAGGCCGAGGTTCGGTCCCTAGTGATGCCGAGCTGGAGCGAGATGGGCGAACCAGAAGCGAGAAGCGAAGGCGAGGGGCTCGGTCCGAAGCAGTCAGAAGCGAACTAGACTGAGGGCACCATGATCCGAAATGGACAGAAGGTTCGGGTTCGGGTGTGGCATGCGAGGTTCGGGCCCAAAAGGACCTTTCGGGTTCGGTTCAGTAGCCTTCGGCTCAGAAGGGTTCGGTCCCTTAAGAGGACTTTTGGGTCCTAAGAGGGGTTTCAGGTCCTAAGAGGAGTTTCGGGTCCTAAGAGGAGTTTCGGCTCCTTAAGTCCGTTTTTCGCGTAGACTTCCGTTTTTGGGCTGTTTTCGCCAAATTTGGGAGAGATTCTCGATAAGAAGAGATAGAGTGAAAACGATTGAGAGCGGTTTCGTGTGTGACGAATGTGAGTGTCCGGCTTCGCAATGCAAGATCCGTAAACCCCGTTAAGCCTTGTTTAAGGATCTTGAATACTCCCGATGAATATGCAACATTGTTTTATCAGTTTGGCTCGCCACGTACCACAGTTTTAGGTTAAGGAGATCTAGAAGTACGCACTTTTCGATTTATGATCTCTCATTAGAATAACGAGTTGTTTAGAAATTACATAACGTAAACTCTAGTACCTACGGGAAAATTGAGTTGACCGGTTTGACTTGATGACTTTAGCTGACTTTGACTTGACCGAAAATTGACAGTTGTCACACAGTCCAACATGCCCGAAGACTCAGGAAACTTCTTGCTAAGCGCAAGAGAGACAAATGATCAGGTAGCACCCAAATCAAACAATACCTGAACTGGGATACCGTTTACATGGAGCGATCCTAAACACATATACACAGGGCACATATCAATATTATAATATCATACAAAAAAATCAGAGGGAAAGAATCATACCCGTCACCACATCGGGTGCAGCGCGTGCCTCCTCGGCTATCAACTGAAATGCTCGGCTCCGAACCACTGGAGCCTCCGACTTGACCTTCCGGCCATCCATAACCCGTGCTGTCGCTGATGCTGGCGCCACTGCCGGCGCTGCTGCTGCTGGTGCTATCAACCTGGGACAATTGGCATTTTTATGGCCCCTCTGATTGCAATGGAAGCAAATCAGGTCTGACGTCTGAATCGCAGAAGCAGGGGCAGTACAATCCCTACCGAAATGCCCAACCTTGTCGCACTTATAGTATCCTGAACCCGGCCTAGTGCGACAAACTCCCTCATGTGCTCGGCCGCATTTCCCACAGCGGTCCCGCCTCGTCTGGCCTTTTGGCCTACCAACGGGTCCCATGGGCTTCTTCCCAGAAGCCCCCATCGTCTGCCCCTCAACGGCCTTCCTCTTCCGTATATGCTCTAAATCAATATCCCTCTCCCTAGCCCTGGCAATCATGGACTCCAGGGTAGGGCAAGCAGAGAAACTAACATGCTCCTGAATATCAGCCCGTAGCATGTCATGGTATCGGGTCCTCCTCATATCCTCATCCCCCGCATACTGGGGTACCAACAAGGCCCTCTCCCGGAACTTGGCGGTGATCTCCGCCACAGTCTCCGTAGTCTGTCTCATATCCAAAAACTCTCTGGCCAGCTGCTGAAGCTCCACAGCTGGTGCAAACTCATCCCTGAATCGGGTCACGAAATCTGACCATGTCATACCCTCAATAGCCGGGGCTCCCAATGTATCGCCAATCAACTCCCACCAATCCCTGGCTCTATCCCTCAAATAACCTGCAGCGAAACGGACCTTCGACCCTTCCAGGCAGAAGCTCGTCAGCTACGCAGACTCGATGTTTGCAATCCATCTCCTAGCAGCAATGGGGTCCTTCACCCCATGAAAATACTGTAACAACCCGTTATTTCCGGGCATTATATATCGAGTCTTGTAACCTCTTTGGAATGTAATAGGAATATCATCAATAAATGAATTATTCAAAAGCTCTGATTGGAGTACACTAGGTAATAGATATCGTCTTAAGGTTTCCAAAAATATAAAGAACACTAAAATCCGAGTTATGACGAAGAAGTTATGACCATTCTAAGATTTCCGACAAAACCGACAACACCGATTAAACGGAAAACGCAAAGTTTCAATACGATAGCATTTAGCCTTAGGTATCTAAATGAAAGTTATAGATAACATTAAACCGTGAGCGTACACAAAAAGAACGTCCAAATCTGACTTCGTATGAGGAAGTTATGATTTTTCCAAGATCCGAATATAGCAGTAGACAGCTAAAAACTCGAATCGGAGATCGAGTGACTTTTGGCCGGAATGACCTAAACGAGAATCGAAGGTCTCGACAATGGTATTTCAGCGGTAAAAAGTCTGGCAAAAACCGACATCAGATAAAGAAGTTATGAATTTTCAAAGAAATTCCTTAAACACGATGAGTTTAATATAAGTAATAAAAAAATAATTTCGGAATCTGCCGACGGAGTCTAAACGAAAGTTGTAGAGCGTAGTCTCACCTACGCGTGGATATAAAGACCATCGAAAACGGAGTTCGTATGAAGAAGATATGAATTTTTGAAGTTTATTAAATAAATTATATATTTATTTAAATCAAAATTCGGACCTTATCCGAAGAGGAGTCAGCGTCCTCATCCGAGGTACGCGCTGCGTACCCGAGAGACTTGGCCTCGGAACGTCCACGTCGCCCTATCCGAGGCTTCCGACCCGTCCGACCCGCCGTCCCATCCGACCCGCCTCCCCACCGACCCGTCCCATCCGAAGCCGAGGCAGTCGAAGCTTCGGTCATGCATGATGTACGCGTACGTGCTGCGTACGAGCGTACGCCCCGTGTACCGAGGTGGTTCAGCCTTCCTATAAATAGAATGCGAGGGCTTCCGAGAAAAATGCTCATTTCTCTCCTCTCTCTCACAATCTTGCCTCGTTTTCCGTGCCCGTTCAAACCTGAAGCTCTGGTCTTTTTGCTCAAGTCCCGAGGGTCGATTTTACTCCCGAGATTCCCGAGAATCCTGAGGAAAATCCGTTTCCCGAGACGAAACTCTGACCGGTTTTCCATCTCGCTATCTTCAAATTATCAGGTGAGTTCATATCCCCTTCGAACACTCTTTAAATACATTTTTAAATGCTTTTATACTCTTTTAAGGGGAGGAATACAAGTAAACATACCGTTATAATCGTGTATTTCGTAAAAATCTCATTTACTCGTTTCTATCAAATTAATCACTTGTGATTTAGTTCTATTATGCGAAAACTCTTGCTATACTTTGCGTGCAATAGATTTATACAAAGTATTTAGTAGCACCAAAATATCTTTCATTGTTAAACCGTTTCATATATTCTAAAAACTTGTGATTTATGTTGGTCAAACATTGTGAAAAAGGATAAACTTTGCATACAAAACTATCACTTTAATACAGACTTAGTTGAGAATCCATGAGACGTGTATATCTTCAAACGCTGCCCTTTTAGATAAAAGGTATCGCTACAAGTCCTGTCTATAACCAGAGTCTCCTATTTGGAGAACGTGTCAAATGTGTATAGATCTATACGGGAAGTCATGATCCCGCACCCTGGCTGTTAGCTACAGTCCGTCTTTTGGGGTGACAGTTTGTCATAACGCTACGACGCCTGAAGAACGTCGCTACAGGCATATTATGTTCAGTATGGTTATAATACTCATTGGATATACAACTACTATAGTACTTTTGAATAATGAATAAGTAGTTACTACGGTTATTCATTATCTAACAAGCTGAAAACTTCTAATAGGTTTATTATATAAATCTATGTTCAAAACTTTTCTAAAGCATGTGGATTGCTTCAAAATGTTAGCCTTGAACATTAAACAAACAACTATTAAGAAAATAAGGGATTTTCTTGTTTCAACTATCTACGTTTTTTTAATACCAATATTCTCATGCATTTCACACTTTTATAAGGAAATATGGGATTTTCTTGGAAGATATACACTCGCTTTTGGAATGACATTCAATGTTTCTAAATCACTTATGAACTCACCAACTTAATTGTTGACACTTTTTCTTTGAAATAACTTGTATTCTTAGGGAATGGTTTAGCAGGTTTGGAAAGCAACTTTTGGTGAATAACGCGCTGGCATTATTTACTTCTTTTGAAAGATGTTTATGCATTTATCTTTTGAACATGTAATGAATACAACGATGTAAACATTTTTTTTTAAAAACCTTTATATATGGTGGTGTGTACTTTCCTTTTTATAAACTGTTATGATATTGAATATGACGTCCTCCGCCCCCGAACGTTTCCGCTGTTCTGGTTTGGGGGTGTGACAAATACGATGCACCACTCCCGCGGAAGTCCTTAAAGGACAGCGTATGGGTACCCACCTGGCTAGACGCCAGATCACTCCTGAATGCCCGAAGGCGATCCTCCATCAGCTCGATAATCCCTTCCTTGATCGACCTGAAAATGACCGGGGTCGCCTCAAGGATACCTCTCGTAATCTCAGACGTGATGAAGTCACGTAACCCATCATCAACATGCTCGAGTCCCGATCCCGAACCAGGTCCTGATCCCCCTGCTCCATGACGTGTGACCACCATTCTAAAAATAACAATACAATTGTCAGGATCACATATACCCCCGAAGGGTCTCATACACTCTCCAAGTTTCCAGGTTCCATCTCAGCCCTCCTTGAATCGAGTACGGATCCTCTGCTTTCAGTAATATGGGCCCATACTACCTTCCACATCTATCCGTACTTTCCCCAAGGATTGCCTCGACTTCACCAGGTCCCTTTCACCGATGCTCTTTCCACTAATCACGTCCTAGACTTCCCTAGGGCACTCCTAGACCTACTCCTCGCCTTTAGCTGCACTAGGAGTCCTTACCGCTTCCCCTTAACTAGCTTCCAGACACCGTTACATATCCGTTCACTAGTTAGTCGAAGTTGGCCAGAACCCCCTATAGCACAAAGCAAGCAGCATTCGTGCGTTGAGTAACCAAACCAGGCATAACCTACACAGGCCATCCTACTGACTAAACAGTCCTAGCATACAGCTCATACAACAGGCACACAAGGCATCCTCCTAGATCGTTAGTCTTATTCTAGCATGCAATTTCTGAATAAAACCATACAACATATCATAACAAGTATGGGTATCTTGGGGAAAACTTACTTGAGCCCAGCCGGTCGCACGCATCACACACTTCGTCTTTCTTCAAACTTCCCATTTTAGATTTTATAAAACCATTTTCCTTAAAAATCTTTTAGTCCCTTGGTTTGAGTCCAGACACCCCCGAGGGTGTGTCCGAATCCCTCAAACCAGGGCTCTGATACCAACTTGTAACATCCCAAATTTCAAGGCAAAAAATTTCATTTTTAGAATTTAACATGTAATAAAGCATATTACCAAAACATCGTCAAAGTTACATTAATTATAAAACATAAGGTCATGTCTCAAAACGATATCATCGGAAACAAGAAAATCAGAGTACGATCCCAGAAAATCCAGTGCGGAAATCATGTGTGTGATGCGCCGCTACGCCGTCGGCTCTTTCCCATTGGACGAAGAGGTACCTGAAACCACAATTAAAACTGTAAGCACGAAGCTTAGTGAGTTTCCCCAACATACCACATACCATACAATACCATCGGTATCTTTCAAACGGTAATCATCATCGGTATCTTTCAACCGGTAATCATCATTGGTATCTTACAACCAATATTCATCATCGGTATCTTTCAACCGATAATCATCATCGATATCTTTCAACTGGTAATTAGGGTATATTCCACCCCTTACTACTAGCATACAACGACAAGGTATAAGCATACAATCAGGCATATTCGAGTACTGACCTACCCTTCGGTCCTAAAGATCACTGTCAAGGGAAAATTGTCCCTATCATACACGCAACATATCATACAGATATATCTCATAACCAAACACGTATTCATACCAAGATAATTATCACAAAGACAATCATCTTCTAAATACTCCTACTTGGTGGGCCGACATTGTGGCCTTAGACCCACCCTTACTGGAAGGTAACTCACCTCAAAAGGCTGACTACTGAAAAGCTGATCTGCAAATGTCTGACAGCTGCTCCGGTGATCCCCCGACTATAATCCCATAAAACACTTAATCAGACGTCGATATTAATCCCATGGTAAAATGACTATTTTACCCCTGACTGATTCCAAACCAAATTCAAGTCAAAGTCAACTTCCAGTTGACCCGACTCGCCGAGTTGGCTTGCCAAATCGTCGAGTCCATATCCAGTCGATTTTCCTTACTCCCGTCTCTACTCGTTGAGCTAGGCATTGACTCGACGAGTTCACTTCCTAACTGAATACTCAATGGTCCTTCATCCGACTCGCCGAGTTGTATGAACAACTCATCGAGTTAAGCTTCATCCGATGAAGACGTTCTATCCTCGACTCGCCGAGTTGATGAACAACTCGTCGAGTTCTATAAAGATTGTCTTGGACCCGCCGAGTCCCTCCATTAATGAGTCCGGCTTCCGACTCACTGAATCCACCTATGGCTCACTGCTCTACTCGCATACTCGAAAAGGGGAAAATCAGGGACTCGCGACTAGACTCGCCGAGTCGCATTCATGCAGTCTCTCTACACTCGATTATGCTTGAATCCAGTGCATTCCATTCATAGATCTGGGTTCCTAGGGCTCGATTAACACGTAAAGTTTCCAAGTTTACGTGTATATAATCATCAATGGGGATTCTAAGGCTCAAAACACTAAAAGGGGTAGATCTATGACTTTCATGCAATATGGCCCCATAAAGGTATTAGAACTAGGCTTCTGGAACTCGAACATAACCAGATCTAGCAGCTATTCAACCCATTATGATCCATATACTACTAACAAGCTTGGAAATGGTTCAAAGATAGCTTTATGGTGTTCTAATGGGGATTTGAGCATAAAAACAGAATAGATCCAAATTGTACCTCAATGAACTCTAAAATTAGGTCCTAGATTCTTGCTCTTCACCTTCTCTTTTGGTCTTTCCTTCCTTCTCTTCTTCAATCTTCAAGGAACAAGCACAAGAACACTTCAAATCACAAGGAAAGGGGTTAGGGTTCGGTATATGATGCTTTAAGTGTGAAGGAGGCTAACTTGGGGCGCATAAGGGGGTTTAAATAGGGTGCAAACCCCTGAAATTAGGGTTTCTTCCAGACTGATGGACTCGTCGAGTCCAGAATATGGACTCGCTGAGTCGCCAACTTAAACGTGCTCAAAATCCCGTCCCTACTCGGCGAGTCTAGCCTACGATTCGCCGAGTCCAAGGTTAAAAATGTAAAATACTCAGATAAATCATACATACCAGGAACCAAGTGCTACAGTTCGGGTTATCACAAAACACAAGATTCGGGTTCATCATAGAATTGGAACCACTCGTGTCCAATCTAATAATCAACTTATGACCCGAGATCCGCAAATCTACTTGTACATTACTCCTCCCATCCTTTCGATTTGTGAAAAACCCTCCATCAATCGAGATAATACCATTTCCTACCATCACAAAGACCTCAGTCTCGCCCCTGGTCCGGCCACTAAATTCCTGAGGACTAAATAGGCAAGGCCACTGTAACGCCCGGTTCCTTGTAAGTATTTTAAATAAGATTTTTTGCACTTTTATACTGGGACTTGACGATTTGGAGGCCCGAAACTCGTCGAGTAGGGACGGATCTTGGTCGCGGGTGGAAGAGTCTACTCGACGAGTCGGAGGCCCTCGACTCGGCGAGTAGGTATGCTAGAGTGAAACCTTAATTTTTAGGGTTTGCACCCTATTTAAACACTTCATATGGCCTCCACTCCAGCCTCTATCACCCTCAGACCTTATTCACGAAACCCTAATCAGCTTGTGAGTGTTCTTGAGCTATTTTGTGCCATTTTAGCGATTTGAAGCTTGGAGAAGGTAGGAAAGGCTTGGAGATTCAAGAGGAGGGCAGTAGATCCAGAGTTTGGGTTGGATTTTTAGCTTGTTTGAGGAATACAACTTAAAACTGCACTTTCCATCGCCTTGATATGCTAGGCAAGATACCGGTCGATAGGACCGAAGGGGAAGGCCAGCACCCTGATATGCTAGGCAAGGTACCCCTCGACAGGACCGAAGGGGTAGGCCAGCACCCTGATATGCTAGGCAAAATACCGGTCGATAGGACCGAAGGGGTAGTTAGTACCCAGATATGTTATACAGTATGTGTTATGTACGATATGTGGTATGATGGGGGAACTCACTAAGCTTTGTGCTTACAGTTTTCAGTTTTTTTTTTCAAGTACCTCTTCATCGAAGGGGAAGGAGCAGGCACGGTAGCAGTGCATCTCACACACAAATGCAGGATTTCCGCATTATGAGATTCTTGGGATTGTACTTTGACATTGTTACTAGTTTTATGCTATGGTTTTGAGACATGTGATTATGGTTTTATGAAATGATGTGACTTGATGACGTTTTCTTATAATTGTTTTTCTAAATCATTATATAAAAATGAAATTTTTGGTCTTGAAAATTGGGATGTTACAGCCACCTTGGCCTAAGTACCTCTATGCGTCACACCCTAACCGGTGAATGCTACGAGTTCACACATTCATACGATACTCTCTCACTAACTCGTGTCGCTACGGATCCCCGCAGTCATACTATACTCTCTCTCACTGACTCATGCATGCTTCAGATCCATGCAGTCATACACTACTCTCTCCCTAACTCGTGTATGCTACGACTCCTCACAGTCGTATGATATTCTCTCTCACCAACCCGTGAATGCTACAGATCCCTATAGTCTTGAAACACTCTCTCACTCGCCATGGGCTCACCCCACGGTTTTCCCTGACAGTCCTAAGTTATTCCTCCCACGTGGATCTACTCACTCTCTTATCACCCCTCAATCTCATCATGAAGCCATCACCATATTGAGTTCACTAACTTACGCTCTGCGGTCCATCAAAGGTAGGTGCACACACCTACCCAGGTTATGCATCAATACTCTTGACGAAAATTCTCGTAGACAAGGCACTTTCCCTTAGTACAATTTACACCCTTGGACAATCCCTATCCGGTTGCAATTAGCTGATGATCTCACATCTTGGAAATATAGCCACTTGATATTTGACTTGCCATCTAAAAAACCCAAGTGAAACATCCCCAAAATATAGACCAAAAATTTCTTTTTAAAACATTGATAATAAAAGCATAAGTCATCCATCATTGTAAAGAAAACCATAAATCGTGTATCTCAGAACATCGCGTCAACTACTATATCAAAATCATATGAGAAATATGAGAGTCTAAACATCCCAGGCTATAACTGGGGTGTGTGCCATGTGATCATCCCGAGCCCTTCACTTTGCTAGTGGAAGTACCTGAAACCAAAACTGAAAACTATAAGCATGAAGCTTAGTGAGTCTCCCAAAACTACCACATACCATACACATAACATATAACATATCTTGGGCCCCGACCCTGCTACATCGAGTCTAGCCCGACATCGGCTTTCCCGGCATCGGGCCCTGCCCAACATCGAACCCTATTCGGCATCGGGCCCCGCCCGGCATCAGGCAGATCTCGGCATACATATACATATAAACAATCATATAACATAAGCACATTACACTCTCAGGAAAACATTCCTCGGGAACCACCCCGACATCGGACCGGAGTCCGGGACATACTATCATAACAAATTAAGTCGACATTCCTCGGTCTTGCCCTGACATCGGACCTAAGCCTGTAACACATAACACATAAGTACACATGCAAGAACCACAAAGATATCAAGCATACAAGAATACAAGCATTCATCGGGACCGCCTCGGCATCAGATTAGAATCCGGAAAACATATAAATCTACTTTGGGCTCCGCCTGGCGTAGGACCATGGTCCGAAACTGCTGCTATCCAAATGGGCCGGCCTTGGTGCCTTAGACCAGTTCCTACTAGAGAAAACTCACCTCACAAAGCTGTCTGCAAAAACTCCCGATGAGGAATATATGATAGCTGCTCCAACGACTCCCTGGCTATCATTATCACAATAATACTTAGTCAAAATATGATAATCCTTCTTAGGTTAAAATGACCATTTTACCCCTGGTCAAAGTCAACATCCTGGTCAAATTCAAAGTCAAGGTCAACTCCTAGCCAACCCCAACTCGTCGAGTCATCTCCCAACTCGGCAAGTTCATGAACAACTCAGACCCGTTGTCAACTAAGTCAACTCGTCGAGTCCCTTAACAGGCTCGTCGAGTTCTTCCTGTCATAAGGATTGGGATAACCTGCATCAACTCGTCGAGTCCTTTTCTGGACTCGCCGAGTTCCCCTGTTTGATTGAGCCATCTTAATAGATTAAGCCCCTATCTTCTGGATCCAAAGTCCTTAGTTCGTTTACTCACTAGAATGGCCTTTCTAAGGGTAAAGTTTCCAACTTTACCCATTCACAACTCTTCTTAAAGGGTTTAGATCAAACCTAATTCCTTTAGGACATGGATCTTGTCTAAAAAGCCTTAGAATCTCAAATCCATGCATGCAAACCTAGATCTAGGGTTTAGCTATCAGATGATCACTAAAAGTCTCAAGCTTGCTTCCATGCATGGCCTTTTTGGGCTCAAAAGGCCATAAATACTTCTTTAGGACTTGCATGAGGACTCTAAGGGCATAAAGTTTGCACATTTTTGTCCTCACAACCTCTCAAGGCACTAGATCTGGAAGAGCAACTCATGTGTCAGTCCTTACGCACAAGTTAGAAAATCTTGAACCAAAAACCTTCAAAAGAGGTCATAAATAGATATAAGAAGAGAACGATCAAGTTTGAGGCTTTATTACCAAAAAATGTAGCTAAAGGGATGAAACTTCTGAATCTGCAGTCTTTCTCTTGAGTTCTCCAACTTCCTCTTGTTCCACAAGCTTCAAAAGGCACAAATAACACTCAAAAGTGGCTCATACACTCAAAAAGTACTCGAGGGTTTCGTAGCTGAGGGTTTAGGACAAGGAGGCTACAAATGAGGCTAAGGGGTAGGTATAAGGTGTTTAAATAGGGTGCAAAACCCTGAAATTAGGGTTTCACCCTAACTGAGCTACTCGCCGAGTCATGAACTTGACTCACCGAATAGACAACTTAAACTCCACGTATACTCTGCCTTCTACTCGACGAGTTAGGGCTACCAACTCGTCGAGTCCTTCTCTGAAAATAAATAGATAATTAAACTAAATGCGTACCAGGGAACCAGGCATTACACCAAGTCTCCTAGTAATCCAACAATTTAGGGCATCACACTCGGATACCTCGATACACCATCATATAATTTGTTCGGTCTTAAAATATGGTTTATACTTTACTTTTATAGGCTTTAATAGCTTTTGGTCTAGAACCGAAACCAACCTTGAGTTTACGGTCCATGTGGTGTTTGCGGTTGTAAACACGTTTACGACTGTAAACGTGTTTGCAACCATTGTTCCCTATATATATATATATATATATATATATATATATATATTGTGTAAGTAGAGTCATAAGTAAGGGAGGCTACATGTGTGTAAATCAATGTGTTCTAGAGAGAGAAGAAGAGTGTGTGTGTGTGTGTGTGTGAGAGAATCTCATATGTATGGGGCATCATTCATATTATTGAATACATCATAGATTCATCTTCTTCTTCTTCTCATTCTTCTCTATTTGATCTTGGATCATCCACTTGATTGGGATTTCGCACCATCAAGTGGATATGATTGATACATCAAGAAAAATTTCGGACTTACACTTGGTATCAAAGCTTGGATTGTATCAATCTCTTTGGCAAGATTTGGAGCATTTTTGCACTTTTTCTTGAAGGATTTTACGTTTTTGGATAGCTTCTGAAGAAATATTGGGGGTTTGTTCTTAGTGTTCTTGATAAAAATAGCTTTTTGATCGAGTTTGGAGCTAAAAAGTGAGAAAATCGCTGTTTTTGACGTAATTTTGTGACTTCTAGTGAGGGCATGGCGGCGGCCGAAATCTCGGATTAGGGTTTCCTAGGAGTTTACAACCGAAATTAGTTTTCGGTTCCAGGGTTAACAGTCCGAGGTGTTTACAATAGCAAATGGTTCTTGACTTCGGTGGAGTGGTGCGAGGGTTCTCGGACGAAAACGCATTCTCGACCGCAATCTGTTTTCGCCCCAGACGTTTTCGGCCCAACACGTGTTCAACTATCCTCGTATTCGGTCCTCGCGCGTGTAGTTCTCACAGATTCTCGTTCAGCAGCTTATATTCTAAAATCCTGGGTAGAACAGATTCTCTTGCATACACAACCAACACCCTTACCACTTGGTCTAGGATGCTAAATGCTTAACATCTTCCGGTTTTAGTTCAAGTAGTCTCGCTGTTTCGATCCTAGTTTCGCAATTTTGACAATTTTAGCCCAAAAATGAATTTTTCAAATTTTCAAATTTCGTTTTCAGCCCAAACCTTTGACTTTTAATTTTTGACTTCCTTAATTGACTTTTGACCTCAAAAAATTGACTTTGACTTTCAAGTTTGACCTTTGACTTTAAACTTTGACTTTCTTGTTTAACCTTCAAAATTTCACTTTTAGCTTTTCGGTTTGATTTTTAAGTTTGACTTTTTCAAATTTGACTTTTGAGGTTTTAAGACAAAGGGAATTTTTGATAAACAATGAGTTCTTCAAACATTCCGGTCAATGAAGTTTCATGCTCTCAATCTTGTGAAGCGATGATTAAATTTCTTGGTGAACAAAATGATTTGCTAAAAAGGGAAAATGAGGACCTTAAATATGAAGGATATACACTTAGGAAAGCCCAAAAACCCTTAAAAACAAAACTTGAGGCGAAGACTAAGGATTTTCGAAAACTTCAAGAGGAATATAGCAACAAATGTGAAAACTATGACTATGTTAAGAGACAACTTGACGAATTAACTACCGAACTTGATGCATTAAAAGCTAAATATAAAGATGTTGAATTCAACTTTAAGAAATTTGATGTATCAAGTGAGGTTGTTGCTTCTATGATAGAAAAACAACTAAAATTTAAAGATAATCAAAATAAGGTTTGGGGTATAATAGTGTTCCACCTCCCTTTAATGAAAACTATAACCCACCCCTTGAGACCAACAAGGAAGAAATGCCGGCTTAGTATGGCCAAACTCCTGCACCAGATTTAGTCAAGACTGAACAATCAGGGCCAACTGCAGGTGTTGAGATGAAAGATACTAATGATTCTACTTCCTGTGCAGGTAAAGTGTTGGAACCTAAAAGTGAACCTCTAGCAATCCTTGATACACAATCCGAAGTGTGTTTGCTTCCAAAGGGTAGGTGCTCTGTAAGCTGTCCAGAGCTGAAGAAAAGAAGAGATGTAGAAAGAAGAAAAGGAACACATTCCGGGGTGACTCTCACGTCCGGAATGCTTGCTGATCCAGAAGAATGATGTTTTGTCTTTAGTCATTTATTATATTTGTATTGATGTAACATTTTGTACTTCTAGACAATCATAATGTCAGAAATAGTTCTACTGTCTGGTCCTATGTAAGTTACTTGGTTAATTCGCTGTAATACTCTCTCCTATATATATAGGAACATTCAATACAAGTAACTGGCGAATCTTTCTCTTACTTTTGGAATTTACTCTTATCATATAAAAACATTCTTCTTGTTCTTCATTAATTAATGTTACCTTGATCATTATCTTCTTGTTTTCAATTTATGTCTTGATCATTTGTTGAATTGATTATCTAAGACTTGACTGGTCTTTCCAGGCTCGACTTGAACATCCATTATCAAGAAGACATCGATCTCAAGCATTCACTCATGGTTTGTGTCACACCCCAAAACCATGAACGGCGGAAACGTTTTGGGGCGGAGGACGTCATGTAATGTATTACAATAATGTCAAGTAGTAAACAAGCAACAACATCATCCATTGCATTAATAGTATAATTTTAATTACAAGTGTGTTCTTTCATAATATACAACAATAAAATGAATAATCAGAATAAGACGAGTCTGGATTGCTCCGTCTTCACAAACCTGGTCATCGTACCTGTCTATTTGTGACATGAGAATACAAGTTATTTTGAAAGTGAGTATCAGCCAAACAGCTGGTGAATTGATAAGTATTTAATGTCATTATTTATATAAGTATTAATGAAAAGTCTTATAAGTAAAAGTGTAAACGTTTGAATTTCCTAGAAAATCTCATATTTCCTACTAGTATAAAAAGGTAGTCTTCTGCCAAAACTACACTGTTTTGACAGTAGTCTTCTACCAAGACTTAAGTTAAAGAAAGTAAGCAAGTAAGTAGTCTTCTCACGAGACCCGCTGTAAGTAAGTAGTCTTCTAACGAGACCCGCTGTAAGTAAGTAATAATATGATTGGTAGTCCCTATTCTACATTTGGGACTACAGGTGACTTCTGTAACAAATCGCTAGGTCGAAATCCATATATTTATTACCAAATCATATATCTAAGCCCAAACTATACCTATAATAGCTCACTAGGGATATATGAACGTATACCTTTGCTACCCAAAGGCACTGAACCGACTGATTAGAACTATTATGTCTATATATGTACACATGATATATAACTATATTTAAACAACCTTCGGACGGATACCCGATACCCTACCAGACCACATCCCAACGGGGAAAAGGAAATAAAGCGGATTAGCCTTCTGAAGTCCTTTAAACATTATTTATATAACTATACATATACATACATGCTTTTAACAAGGTATCTATGTAAAGGTATCATGTAAGTGTATCCAAGTAAGTGTATCCATGTAAGTGTATCCAAGTAAGTGTATCCAAGTAAGTGTATCTCTACAAGCAACATGTATTCGTATGGACTCATGAATGAACTGACCTTGGTGTAATTCCTTGTAATAGGAATAGCAAGTAGTATCTCCTAACTATACCTATAATAGTTACTAGAAATGTACAAGTATCAACAAAGGTATACCTTTGCTAGCCAAAGGTACTGAACTGACTGAAGGCACTTTTATGTCTACATATGTATGCATGATATATAACGAATATTTAGACGACATTCGGACGGATACCTGATACCCTACCAGACCACATCCAAACGGGGAAAAGGAAATAAAGCGGGTTAGCCTTCCCAAGTCCTTTAAACCTTTCTTATATAACTATACATATGTGGGCATGCATTTGATAATATAAAAGCATAAAAGAAGTTTTGTAAATCCTTTGAAAAAGATTAATATCTAAGAAAAGATCGACTTGATGTCAATTTATAACTCGGTTTGAAAGTATTTGTTTGATAAAAACAGTTTAAGTATAAAGGAACCTTTGTTTGAAAACACATTTGTAACTGAGTTTAAAAGGAAACTTAAAGTGTATAAAGCAGTTTGATAAAGGGTTTTAAACATATAAAAACGTTTAAGAAAGTCATTTGAAGAAATCTGTTTGGTAAAACAGCTAACGTATAGTAAATCCATTTGCATATTAGTCATTAATCACATGTGATTGATAAAATAGCTAGCATGATTCAACTTGTATCCCCCCATAAAGAATTTAAAAACATTTAGAAACATTTAAAAGGTTAATTAAAGGGGTATGAACTCACCTGCAGTGAGCGGATCGGAAGGAAGTGTCGGACAAGTGCTTGGTGTCAAGTGAAGACTTAGACACACACAATGATCCTAATTACATATGAAAACATATGTATATAACCAATTAATGATTTTAACACTAATTAAACATGTATAAACATCCTATTGCGAGGAAAACACTTTAGTTTAGTGCTAGGAGGCTACCGGGTTGCAATAAAGGAGTGCAAAATCTCATACGAGAGTTTATGGTCCAATGACCATCTTTATTGGAGTTTACGGCCCAGGGGAGTTTACTCTTGGCCGTAAACTCTCAATTTTTCTTCAAAAGGGGCTTAAAACTCTAAGGGCTTAAGTGGTTAAGTGCTCCAAAGCTTTAAACTAGTGTTTGGGTGGGTTTAAGGTCCTAAAATGATCTTGTTTGGTGTTCACGGCCCTGGGACCACTCCCCCATGAGTTTACAGCCGTAAAATCATGGTAAGGAGTACCATTTCGTGAATCTTGGTCCTTAGGTCCATGGGGTAAGGTTCTATGTCACTAACCAAGGCTTACTAAGGTGTTAGGGTGTCATTTGCACCCTTAAAAGGGGTTTACGGCCCTAAGACCAAATCCCTTGGTGTTTGCGGCCGTAATCTTATATGGACCATGTTTTGTGCTTTCAAGTCCTTTACACCTTATGGTATGAGTCTAGGCTAGTGTCACAAGGAAGGGAAGGGTCTAGGGCACTCTTTTGGCCTTTAAAGAAGGGTTTATGGTCCAAGGTGTTCTTGATGTTAGGACACATTAAAAGCCCTATAACACTCTTAGATAGAAGGACTTACGATTTGGGATGATAAGCTGAAGATCCTTGAGAGAGAATTTGGCTTTTTCTCCAGTTGGAAATGGAACAAATGAATAAATATGGTTAAGGACCATATATATATACCCCTGGGGTTTTGGACCGCAAACTCCATGTTTGGGTCGTATAAGTCCAATTTCTTGGAGTATGAAATGTCATAGCTGCACAAAAAGCCCTAAGAAATCCCCTCTCCTGGAATCTCCTTAAGTGTTAATCAAAAAATGCTCAAACTTATCCCAAAAGCTTGAAAATTAGCAGGTGTTGATCTGACTTCTATTGAAGAAAAGGGTTGTACAAAATAGAAAATTTCAGGTTGTCACAGTTTGAGTTTTCAAACCTTGTCCCTGCGCAAAGATCTTGTTCTCTCAATTGGTATCAGAGCTTGAATGGTTGTCCTTTGAATCCATAAGATCAGATTATAGTTGGTTTGAATTTACTTTGGTATTTCAACCATTTCTCTGTTAAGGATAAAAGTTCTTCTATATACCATTTAAGCTTGAAGATATCTTGACTTCAATGGCTGCTTCTAATCCTCAACAAATGATCTCAATGCAACTCGCAAATATCGTGGGTGGCCATACGTGTGCCCCATTGCTAGTTGTGGAAGAATATGATCACTGGAAAGTTAGAATGGAAAGATTTCTTTTGGCCAAAGATAAAGGTGAAGAGATCTGGAGATCCATGAAAGAAGGTCCTCATGTTCCTGTTCGAACCGTTGTATGAGATGCTGCTGCTCATCTTATGGGTCAAGATGAAGCTCGTTTAGCCCCTCTAACTGCAGATGATGTTGAAAAGCTACATGTTGATCAACTTGCCTTCTCGGAAATGGTGTTTGGTGTTCCTCCATCACTCTTTGAGCACATCAAGCTATGCAAATCAGCCAAAGAAATTTGGTACACTCTTCAGGATCTGACTGAAGGTTCCGAAAATATGAAGGACAAACGCCTCATCGCGGTTATCAATGACTTTGACACATTCACTACCACTCCAGGTGAATCCGTAGCCTCAGCCTCCAACCGATATCGAATTGTTTTCAACAACATGACTGCTCATGGGATTGTTCGAACTCCTCTCGAGTACAATGTCAAGTTCATTAACAGTCTTGGTAATGGATGGGGAAATGTAAACTCTTGTCTTCAAAGCAATGGTTCCTTAAAAAAATTGAAACTCTATCAACTTTTTGATGAGCTTCAAGGACATGAATCAAATGTTGCTCAAACCATAAGAGAAATTTCTGGTGGACCACTTGCTCTAGTAAGTTCTTTTGAATCAACCATTCCGAACTCACCTGCTCCAGAACCTTACAAGCCCATTGTTCCTTTGACTCAATCTTCCTTAACTTCCTTATCCACACACATCTATCCTGACGATGATTCCGAAACTTGGGATTCTGAACTCCGTTTCCAACATGAGTTTGCCTTACTTTCAATGAAATACAAACGTCCTTTCAATCCCTCTTACAAACATACCATAACAGATTCAACGCTCCTCACCAAAACCATCCTCAACCATATTCTGCTTCGGAACCAAAACATACCTTCGAAAACCCTCCTACATACAAGCCTAACCTCACTAAGCCAAACTCAGCCCCAAAATCTTCTCACAATTCCAACTCAAAAAAACCAAAGATCTTGTGTCATAAATGTGGTCATGCAAACCATTTTGCCAAAGATTGTCTAGCTGATGCTCCACAAAAACCAAAAGTCAAAGACTCTGCTTTTTATGTCAGAAAAGCACAAGAAATGGCAGAAAGTGAGAAGGCATTTGTCACTATAGTTTCAAGAGATATCGAAGGATACTGGTCATCCGGAGATGATGAAGATTTGGTGTCTCGAAGAAATAATTGTGACAATAGTCAATTTCGGGTCAAGTGAAAATCAAGCAAAGTCAACGAGTCAAACCGGACGACTCAATTAACCCTTGTATATTAGGGTTTACGTTATGTAATTACTATACAACTCGCTATTCTAATGAGAAAACATCATTTGGAAAATTCGTGTGTTTAATTATCCTTAGCCTTGATAGTGCTAAACAATGAACCAAAGAGATAAAACACTATTGCACACTCATCGGCAGTGTGTAGGACAATAAAATATGGCTTAACGGGGTTTACGGACCTTGAATTGCAAAGTCGGATGCTCAAAATGTCACAAACGAAACCTCCCTCAATTGTCTTCACTCTATCTCTTTCTATTTGAAATCTCTCCCAAATCTCTCTCAAAAGTTCCCATAAATTTTTGAAATCATTCGGGTCATCCCGACCCTTAACCGGGTCAAAAACCGCTTAAAACGGGGCTAGAACGGGGAAAATACCCTAAAAGACCCGAAACCCCTTCCTACGACTGAAGCCTCTTAAAGGCTGAACCCTCTTGGGTCGGAAGCAGCCTGAACCGAGGCTCTTAGGTAGCCACAGCCATCCAGCTGCAGCCACCGAGCCGAAGCCCAGAGCCGCAGCCACCGAGCCGAAGCCTAGAGCCGCAACCGTCAAGCCCGCAGCTACTGAGCCCGGAGCTGCCGAACCTGGAACCAAGCCCCGCTTCGATCTCACCTTCAGACCACAGCCTTCCCCTCCTCCCTTGGATCCGAACCAAAAGGCCATCCACTCCGAATTTAGGCTGCTGAGGCTGAGACCTCGCCCAGACTTCGGAAATTTCCATCTTTTACCCGATTTTCAGCCACGACTCCGTTTTAAGCCCATTTTTAATTGTTTCAAAGGGGGATTTTCGCCGAAACTTATATTTTAACATATTAAGACCCATATGTCTTAAATAATCCCGTTTTTAATGCAAATCTTGTCCAAGATTTAGTGGTTGGAGTAATTAAGGTGGAGTGTTGACCTTGCTTTACTTTATGACACAAGCAATCAGCCCCCTCACCCACTCTATGGTCAGCCACTCCTCCCACCATACCTTGGTCATGTCAAGGTACTTTCTCATCATTTTCCAGCCATTCCCACGTTTTTGAGCTGGAACAACTCTCTCTCTCTCTCTCTCTCTCTCTCTCTCTCTCTCCTCATCCTCACACACTTCTCTCATTTCCACTAGAGATCAAACACAACTTTTCTCTCAAACTTTCTCTCTCAATTTCGGGATTTCAAGGCTGATCATCAAGTTTTCTTCCACTCTTGGTAAGTATAATTCATCCTCCTTGTGATTATTACACTTCATTCTACTCCAATCATGGGTTGCTCAGATAAATTCCATCCCTTTGGTGTTAGATTCTCGAAAATCTTCAAGGCTTCTTCAAGTGTTCTTGAGTTGAAAACTTGTCTTCTCCAACACTAATCCACTAAAATCACACAAGGTGAGTTCATACCCCTACATTTTCATGTTCTCTTAAGTTTTAAGGGGGGGGGGGGGGGGGGAATACTAGTTAAATCACCAATAACACAACTAAATGCTTCTAACAGCTTTCATCAGAAAAGTTGGGTTTCATTTACGGACTGTTTTGATTGCCTTAAACATTCTATTTTTCAAAACTGTTTTAGGTGCAAGTAGTTCTAGTTCTTAGCTTTAATATGGTTACTTTCACATCTCCATACGATTCTCTACAATTTATGGTGATTTTTACAAAACTACCTATCATTTCAAGAACCAATCCAGACCAGTCTATGATTATAGACGTTTTCACCCAAGTTGGAGGTCACTAAAAATCATGGGAAAATTTATGAACAAACTAGACTCATTTTCTAAATTCCCAGAATTTACGGATTCTAATTTGGACCTGCTATGAATTTTCTATAAATTTTCTAAGGACAGTAATAGAAAATGTTAATTACAGAAAAATGCTAACAATTTCATTTCACCTTGTAACATGTCGAGCAAGGTGTATATCTTTATGTGAATATATGTTATTGCAAATAAATGACATTTTGTCTTACTATATAGACATGCATCAGTTAATAAATGGATTTTGATATATATAGAATATAGAAAATAACAAATTGTTATAATCAAAGTACATCCATTTCATACAAACATTTGAATAAACTATGTTAAGTATAGTTTACGTACATTACCACTACTACCCTTGTTTTGATAAACTATAATAGGTATAGTTCATGATACATTACATAACACACTCATACAAAAAGGGTACATTTATACGAAAGGGAATTTTCATTACATTACACTTAAATTCGTTAATTACTTTGTGAGACATTCGTTTCACATTTACCAATAAGTCATGTATTGTAACCAGAGTCTTATGGAGGGAGAGCGTGATAGTTGTATATAGATCTATATTGGGTTTGACAAACCCACACCTTAACTGCATGCAACAGTTAGACCGGTAGGTCTGGGGTGACAAATGTCATAACCTTTCCGACGCCTGAAGAACGTCGTTTCAGGCCAACTAGGTCATAGCATGGTTAAAATAACTCACAGAAAGTATTAACAAACATAGGAATTTACGGGAATTTCACTGAAATTAAAAGAGTTTGTGTCGATTTAAATTTGCATTATTTAGTATAAGTAAGAAAGGTCACTTATACATTTCGGTCTTTGGATATAAGGCTACATTACACATTTTAAGGAAAATATCGGATTTTCTGGAACAAACATTACGTTTACAAGAGAAAGGATTTTATCAATTTAAAACAAAAACTTATTAACTCACCAACCTTTGTGTTGAAACTTTTTCAAACAACTTGTATTCTCAGGAAATCACTAAATAGGTAACCAAGTGCATTTTGAGGGTGGGACGTTAAGGTGTCAAACATTTCACATTTTTGTCAACATATTGTAATTGATTTGGAAACATGTAACTCATACAATGATGTAACTCTTTCAATTATATATATGTTGGTTGTGTGTGCTTGAATTACTATTGCACTTGTGGTTATGATACTATACATGAAGTCCTCTACCCCCGGATGTTTCCGCCATCCTTGGTTTGGGGGTGTGACAGATTGGTATCAGAGCACGGTTTATAATGAATTAAGTATATCAAACCACATAAGATATACAAACTATAAACACAATTGGGACTAAAAGCCTCTGATTTAAAACATTTTTAATGGGATATACTTTTAGAAAATAAATAGTTTTCTTGTTTAAAGTATACATAGATAATTTACGTAGACGTGTAGTGTCATAAATAGGAGAACATAAAGTAAAAGAAGAGGAGTTGTACACTATGAGTATGCCTTAGTATATGTGAATCAAGTCTGGGAGGGATATAGCATGATCAACTATATCTGTCCGAGAAGTGACTTACACATACCGGGGGATAATGATAGTGGGCAACAAATCTAACCACCTAACTACACCCTATGCAAAATGCTCTATAAACCAAATCTAAATGCTTAAAATACTATAGGAGTATTTGTATGTTGCTATAGCGCAATATTATTATTATTAACCGTTACATGCTTCTTACACCCCTATTCCCGCACAGACGTCATGGCAGGATTCCACTTACCAGGAGACACATACTTTCCTAATCAGGGAAATGCTGGCTGGATCGAAGAAGAGCCCGAAGAACTGATCGAAGAAGAGCCCGAAGAAATGATCGAAGAAGATCCCGAAGAGGATCCTGAAAGAGAACCCGAAGAAGAACTCGCAGAAGAACACGAAGAAGAACCCGAAGTGGTACCCGAGGAGGAACCAGAGGAAGAAGAAGAAGAGTAAGAAGAAGAAGAAGAGGAAGAAGAAGAAGAAGAGGAAGACATCGAGGTACACATGGATGAGGACGAAAGTGAAGAAGAACCAGAGGTCATCAATCCTCCCTATATAGCCAGAGTTCCCGCCAACCGATACGACTTCTTTAGACCCGTACCTCGATGGGTGACCACAATTGAGGGATGGGGTCGCCGTCAACGACAACGATCACTGTAACACCCAGATTCCCAGGTATGATGTATTGTTCTTTTATTTTTGGGTGTTGAGGGGAGACTCGGCGAGTTGGCATCTAGACTCGCCGAGTATGGTCACGGATTTGTATGCGGGTTCACAGCTGGACTCGGTGAGTTCATGAGTGGACTCGACGAGTCCACGTTGTTTAATGAAACCCTAATGTCCAGGGTTTGATACCTATTTAAAGGGTCTCATGGCCATCATTTGTGGCCACCAACCCCCAGAGAGAAACCCTAAAGAGATCTAGAGCGTTTGTGAGGAAGGAGAGGCCAATCTTGAATTTTTGTGGGTGTTTTTGCAAAAAGAAAGTGTTCAAGGCAAGAGGAGGCTGAGGAGGTGCGATTTTGGTGGTCTTTGAGCTCATAGAGACTGTATTGAGGTATTATTTTCGGACCTTCTTCAGTTTTTGGTGTTGATTCTTAGTGTTAGAGTTTTCTAACCATTTTAGAGGTTGATTAAGTCGAGTAGTTGGTCCCTTCTCGAGTTTGTGTTCTGGATCTTGACCCAAAGAGGTCTAGAGACCTTAACCCTTGGAGCTTTATGAGTCATTTTGGGAGTCTTGAGCTTGGAATGTCATTTTTGGGGCTAAATCACCATTTTTGGACCATTTAGATGTTATATGTGTGTCAAGGTCCGAACTTTACTTAATTATCATGCTTGGGGAGGCCATATCTATGATTGTATGGAACAGATCTGACCTCAGAAGGTGTTTTGAGTTTGTGCATGGCATGAACTCGTCGAGTCCGAAGAACAGACTCGACGAGTAGTATGAAGGTTGCCCGTTAATCACTCAGTGAGTGGACTTGTCGTGTTGGGGGAAATGACTCGGTGAGTCAGGGAGAGTCAGGGGTCTGAGTTCAAGTTGGAACTCGTCGAGTTGTTCTTGAGACTCGGCGAGTTGAGTCAGGGTGGCCCCGCGATTCATGCCAGGTGGAGCTCGTCGAGTCAAGGGGAGTACTCGACGTTCCAAGAGAGGATCTAAGAGAGTTAGTGGACACGTGTAGACTCGACGAGTCACCCTAGTGCACTCGACGAGTCGGGTCAAAGTTCGACCGTTGACCTTGTTGACTTTTAGGGTTTGGTACAGTTGTATTTACGAGAGTATTACTTTATGTGATTAGGCGGAGGCTAGATCACAGTTCTTCCGAGTCAGATATTTACCGAGACATCGAGGTGAGTCTTCTCACTATACGTTACCTAGAGTGGTACTATGCGATGACTACAGGGTCTTATGTGTTATGTATGAGATTATGTGTTATGTGATATTTGTATGTTGTATGATGATATAGACCGGACCGGAGGGTCCAACGAGCTATGACCAAACCAGAGGGTCCAATGAGCTATGGGACTGGAGGGTCCCGCTGAGACACATCGACTGGAGGGTCGTATTATAGCCTCGAGTGGTGTATGTGCTGTATGTGGTATTTTGGGGAACTCACTAAGTATTTATGCTTACAGATGTTGTGTTATGTGTTTCAGGTACCAGTGATGAGCACGAGAAGGCGCCGACATGATTCGTACACACACGCATTGGAGTTTTTGTAGAGATTCTGGGGAGATGTTTTGTGACAATAACATTTGATACAATGTGTTTGACATTATTTTATGAATGAATGAATGTTTTAAAAATGAAAAATTATTTTGAAAATTTACGTCGTTACTAGTTGGTATCAGAGCCTTGGTTTGAGGGATTCGGATGCATCTTCGGGCGTATCTGAACTCAAACTGAGGATTTGAGGAAATTTTTTTATAATGAAGTAAATCTTTTGAAAAGAGTAAAAAGAGTTTTGAGACAAACAGAGCATAGCCGTGTGTACGATCAGCCAACACCCGAACGGTGAATCCCCAAAAGTACCCTTACATTATGTGTTATGAGATATGTTATGCATGCTAGAGTAAGCTAGGTATACATATTAGGACTAGAGTGGCCTGATTTGTGATGCCTTAGCGTAAGAGATTTCTGCTGCTAAGATGCTTCGAGAGCGAGTATTTAGCAGTTAGGAGCTCATGAAGATAGAGTACTTGTAATCAAAGATCCAAGCAGGAGGACTTGGAGTGAATGCTGATGCAGTGGGGTCAGTAGTATTGGACCCGTACTACTGAAGACACCGGATCAATGGGCATTCCAAGTAAGAATCTTTTGGACAACGGAGGACAAGTAGGGTTGCGTCATCGAGTATGTGTATGTTTGATTGAGTCTCTGATAATTTCTTTGTTGTATTTCAGAGACATCATGGTTGGGACTCGACACACACCTGAGAGCAGTGGTGTCAGCGACGAGGAGGTGGCTGCTGCCATCCGGGCTGAGATTCCCGAGATGTTCGGGGACATCAAGACCACGTTGATTAAGACCTTTGATGAGCAGTACGCAGCGCTGACTGAGGCTGCTGCAGTTGCAGCTACTGCTGCTGTTGCTACTGCCAGACCTCAGGGAGGTGACTCGTTGTTGTTCCGGGACTTCAGCAACACGAAGCCACCGGAGTTTGACGAGACGCAAGACCCGATTGCTGCTATTAGGTGGATCTCTGAGATCGAGGGATGTTTCTATACATGTTCTTGTCTAGAGCACTTGAGGGTTCGGTTCGCCCTGAACCAGCTCCGCCTAGGAGCGCAGGATTGGTGGAAGTTCGTGACGGCGAACTTCACTTTGGCTGAGATTTCCGAGGTGACCTGGGAAAGGTTCGCCGCTATGTTCAGAGAGGAGTATGTTCCCTCGGTGGAGAGGGAACAGTTGATTCCGTAGTTCTTGACCCTCAAGCAGGGTACTGATTCTGTGGCAGTCATCAACAGGAAGTTTCATGAGTGGGCGATATTTTGCCCTGAGTAGGTGTCGTCTGAGCAGGCTCGTATGAGCCGTTATCTGAGTGTGCTGAGGAGAGATATTTGGGAGTTCGTGGCGAACTCGACTTAGCGGACATTTGCTGAGCTCCAGGAAAATACCCGGAAGAGGGAGATCGAGCTGGAGACTCAGGCGAGGGAGGAGGCGGAGTCTCATAGGATGGATTGGCAGCCGGCACAGTCTCAGCCGGCAGCCAAGTGGGCTAGACCCACTGATTCGAGATTTGGGGGCGCGAAGGGTCGCACTTGTGGGAAGTGCGGTAAGAGTCACGAAGGGTCGTGCAGGGCTGGGGTGTGCTACAAGTGTGGGAAGGAGGGGCATGTCGCGAGGGATTGCCCCAAGGGATTTTCGGTTTGCTTTCATTGTAACTAGACCGGCCATCGGAAGGCCGAGTGGCCACAGCTTCTACAGGGATCAACGCAGGGATCTGCGCCTGCTGCTAGGGCTACCGAGGTTCGGCCGGTGAAGGCCGAGGGCCCGAAGGCTCGTGGGAGAGCATTTCAGTTGACCGCGGAGGAGGTCCGCACGATGCCCGATGTTGTGGCTGGTATGTATTCTCTTTTCATCTTTTATTCGAGTTGAGTTTTTTATGCTTATATGATGTTATGCGTAGGTACTTTTCTTGTGAGTTCTGTGCCTGCGTTGGTATTATTTGACTCGGGTGCAAGTCGGTCGTTTGTTTCCGTAGCATTTAGTTAGTATATTAGTGTCTGTCGAGAGGCATTGGATTGGCCTCTGCGAGTTTTCATAGCTGATGAGCGAGCAGTGTATGCTTCGAATGTGATTCGAGGATGTGTCCTTGAGATCTTCGGTGTGGAGTTCCCGATAGATCTGGTTCTGATTGCGATGGGGGACGTGTGTGTTATAGTGGGTATGGATTGGATGAGCCGATATGGAGCTGTGATAGACTGTGAGCGTCAATTGGTGACGATTCGAGACCCTAGTGGGGGAGTTCTTATGGTGTACGACAAGGGTACACGTACGGGGTTCGCATTTTGTTCGGCCGCCAGAGCGAGACAGAGTCTACAGCAGGGCTGTAGGGGATTCGTGGCATATGTGATGGATGCAAGGGTTGATTCAGAGAGACCAAAGTCGATTGATGAGGTTCCGATAGTGCATGAGTTCCAGATGTGTTTCTAGAGGAGTTGTCGGGTGTGCCTCCAGAGAGGCAAGTAGAGTTAGGTATTGAATTGGTTCTGGGAGCTGCGCCTATCGCCAAGGCGTCTTATCGCCTTACGCCTCCGGAGATGCAGGAGTTATCCTCGCAACTCCAGGAGCTGTTGGGGAAGGGATTTATCAGGCCGAGCAGTTCACCATGGGGGCGCCTATTCTTTTTGTCAAGAAAAATGATGGTTCGCACCGGATGTGCATTGATTATCGTGAGTTGAATAAGCTAACTGTTAAGAACCGTTACCCTTTGCCGATGATCGATGATTTGTTCGTTTAATTGCAGGGAGCATCTTGGTTCTCCAAGATCAATTTGAGGTCTGGTTATCATCAGGTGAGGGTGCGGGAGGAGGATGTCTAGAAGACAACATTCCGGACTCGTTATGGGCATTACGAGTTCGTGGTAATGCCTTTCGGGCTCACCAACACACCGGCGGTGTTCATGGATCTCATGAACAGGGTGTGTATACCAATGTTGGATCGCTCAGTGATCGTGTTCATCGACGACATATTGGTGTATTCGAGATCCCGAGAGCAGCATGAGGAGCATTTGAGAGGGATCCTCGGAGTTATGAGATCGGAGAGGCTATATGCCAAGTTTTTCAAGTGTGAGTTCTGGCTACGAGAGGTTCAGTTTCTGGGGCACCTCGTTAACCAGAATGGGATATTCGTGTTGTTGATTCCTAGATGTAGTGCTTCTTCCCCTCTGCTGCCTATTGGTACTAGTGGACTAGGATTGACCTGTAATACCATAGGTATAACCTTTCGCTCAATACTAGAATCGAGAATTGAAACATAGCATCTGAGGCTGCATTAATCGAGGATACACGACAGAAGGAATTGTTCTATTTCCAAACTTTACCTTCAACAAGCGTAGATTTTTGTCTTTTTTTCCCCATCACGAATCATGTGTATTTCTCGTAAGACTGAGATTAATAAAAAAAAGTCAAATCGCACCATCTCTGTAATAGGTAAATGCCTCTTTTTCTCCTGAAGTTGTTGGAATTATTCGTAATAAGATATTGGCTACAATTGAAAAGGTTTTATCAATAAAATTTCCATTTATCCGCGATCTAGGCATAGGTAGCAATCCATTCTATCATTGTTCTCATTACTTCTCGCGGGAAAATAATCCCACAAGGAAAAGAATTCTACAGTACGAAATAACATAAAAACAGATTGATTCTCATTAAAAAAACAAAAAAAGATATAGTTCTTCTATTCAAAAATTCAATATTCAAATTGTTATTTTTTACATTACAGGAATTGATAAAAACTAAGAAAGAAATATGGTAGTCGGATTCGATTCCATCTTACTGGAATAGTCTACCAACGAAAGAAACTATTCTTATTTGATTGAAGTTACAGCTTAGAATAACCTCAGTTGATTTAATTATGATACAAAGAAGAAAAAGGATCGAATAATCATTGTATGATGAAAATAGAATAACCGCCTATTTTTTTGTGTTGTGTACTTAGGGGTATACACTATACAATCAACTATAAAAAAATTGTTTATCAATTTCTATTTGTAATAGATAGATGGGATAAGGATTTGTGTTGATAACTCTAAAACTGGTCTAGAAAGGAATTTGAGAATTCTTATGATATGGAATCGTAGTCTAAATAGAATCATGATCTAAAGATATCCATTAACCATAGTCTACAAAATATAAATCCCTCGCTCAGTTGATTCATTAGAATTTCTAATTTATTGATTTAATCCGGTCGGTATAGTATAAATATATAAATAGAGAATTCAGAAAAAGAAGAGAACATTTTTTGTAAGAAAAAAATTTTATCTTTATCCCCCCAGCCTAGAAGGAAAGATACTTCTTTTACTATGATGAAAAATTTTCGATTTTGATCGCTTTATAGTTAGAGTTGATTGGTTGTACCTACCCAATAATCTAGAATGATTCACTATTCACTTGATTTTAGTTTTTTGGGTCATAATCATTATGTAGGAGAGATGGCCGAGTGGTTGAAGGCGTAGCATTGGAACTGCTATGTAGGCTTTTGCTTACTGAGGGTTCGAATCCCTCTCTTTCCTTTCCGTACCTTCACCTAATTCATCGATCTTACTAACCACAATAGATCAAATAGCAATGGATACGACTATTCCAACAGTTAGACCTTTCTTTGATATGGATTCTCTATTCCTAATGGCTGTGGTACAGAAAATACTGTGTAAAGAAAAGAGTAGAGTAGACAAGGAATGAAAATCTCCCTCTCGGTCTATGATACCTAAATGGAAGAAAAATCCGGATCAAACCCTTATTTATCTTAACCTTAGGTTAATTTTCTTCGCCGAAAGGGAGCAAAATGGGTCGAACCCTTATTCTCCCTTATTCTTATTAGTGTTGATTTTATTTTTGTTAGGTTTAAGTCTGACGAGAATAATATTCTACAACTAGCAATTCATTTATTTTCAAACCGACCCATTTACTATCTATTATTTGATTGACTAATCCTTTATATTGGAATGGTTGAAGAGTCAAATGGTTTGGCAATTCCTCATGGGGGGATGAATCGAGAGAATTTTGAATTAGAACTTTAGATTTTTGTTCATCCCTCGTCGCAATAGTATCTCGGGGTTTGCAGCGATAACTTGGTATATCTACTATACGACCATTGACTAAAATATGTCTATGGTTAACTAATTGGCGAGCTCCCGGAATAGTCGGAGCCATACCCAAGAGAAAAAGAATGTTATCAAGGCACATTTCAAGTAATTGTAGTAAAACCTGACCTGTTGACCCTTTTGCCTTTCCGGCGATACGAACGTATTTAAGTAATTGTCGTTCTGTAAGACCATAATGAAAACGCAATTTTTGTTTTTCTTCTAGGCGAATTCGATATTGGGATTTTTTCCCGGAACGCGATTGGTTTCTAAGATCACTTCCAGCTCTGGGCCTTTTATTAGTTAGCCCTGGTAAAGCCCCCAGGCGGCGTATTT